>NC_134701.1:283321753-283665503 GCF_043290135.1 Rhipicephalus microplus
GATGCCGTTCGGTCTGCGAACTGCTCCAAGCACCTTTCAGCGTGCTATGAACACAGTGTTAGGCACACTGATAGACCGTGCCTGCGTCGTGTACCTCGATGACGTTCTAGTCATCGGGGAAACAGAAAAACAACATCTACAAAATCTCGACACGGTTCTGCAGAGGCTACACAACACCGGCTTTCGACTTAACCGCGAGAAGTGCCAGTTTGGGTTGACGACAATATCTTATCTTGGTTATCAGATATCTCATAATGGCGTACGACCCTTGCCTGAACGCATAGACGCCGTTGCCAAATACCCTGCACCAACATCTATAAAACAGCTCCAGGTATTCCTAGGAATGGCGTCATACTTGCGCAAGTTTGTACCGAGCTTTGCGTCAACTGCTGCTCCACTCACGGACTTACTGAAGAAAAACGCCCAATTTCAGTGGGGTCCTTTGCAGGATAACGCCTTCCAAACCCTCAAACACCAGCTTACACATAGCCCGGTGCTCTGCCACTTTAATGAAGATTGGATGACAGAAGTCCATACTGATGCGAGTCAGATTGGCCTAGGGGCGGTTTTACTTCAACGTGACTCGAGTGGGCGTGGGCACGTCATCTGCTACGCCAGTCGTAAACTATCGGACGCAGAACGGCATTATCATTCGAATGAACTGGAGTGTTTGGCTGTAGTATGGAGTGTGGATGAAAGGTTCCGCCACTACTTGTTTGGCCGACACTTCACGGTAGTAACAGACAACTCTGCGATTGCGTGGATGTTCCAGAAGCAGCACCTCAAGCACAAGTTTGCCCGATGGATTGTTCGGCTCCAAGACTATACGTACGACATCCGTCACCGTGCTGGAGCACAAAATCAGCTTGCGGACGCTTTATCGCGAAATCCGATCGAGGAATTCTCCACACAAAATCGAGAAACCTGGATCCTGTTTTCTCAACAGGACGTGACCAAGGCTCAGCAAGCCGATGAAAGACTCGCATCCGTTATAGACTCCATTGGCGATGCGGGACGCAATGCCAAGTTTGTCTTACGTAATGGAACGCTGTATCGGCGTCACTGGGCCGATAAAAGCACCGAGTGTCATCTCCTGGTCATTCCTGACACCTTAAGATCGAGCGTACTACGCGCCATCCATGACACTCCCGAGGGAGGCCATGTTGGCTACAGAGCCACCTTACGCAAGGCACAAGAACGTTTTTGGTGGCCGAAAATGGATAAAAGCGTGCGTTCATACGTTGCCAGTTGCGAGATTTGTCAGCAACACAAACGACGTCCTGGAGCTCGACATGGACTTCTTACGCCGATCAAGCCTCCAGAGACAGTTTTCCACACGTTGGGCATAGATCACATCGGGCCTCTTCCAATGACGACAGCGGGCAATCGTTACATTATACTCGCTGTGGACTACTTGTCCAAGTTCGTAGAGGTCGCGGCCGTGCCTTCGCTTGCTGCTAGCCATGTCATCCGATTCCTGAAAGATCGCTTCGAATGGCGACACGGTCTTCCTAACAAGTTGATCTCCGACCGGTCGACCACCTTTCGCAGTCGCGAGCTCCGCACTTACCTACAACAAGCTGGAGTGGACCATCACTTCGCGTCGGCATACCATCCACAGGCGAACGGACTGACCGAAAGGTCGAACCAGACTATCCAGGCTAGACTCGCACCGTACTGTAAGAATCACAAACGAGGTGAGGCCGACTGGGATGATCATCTCCAAGCAGCTGCGTACGCAGTGAACACGGCGGCACACAGCTCCACAGGAATTTGCCCCTACGAGATTGTCTATGGTCAGCTCCCGCAACTGAATGCTACGTTCGGTTTGGACACTCCCGTTAAAGTAGGGCGTTCCGCTGCACGCCAGACACTTTGTCGCGATATCCGTGTGGAGGCGCGTAGGAGGATTGTGCATGCTCAACAGGCACAAAAGCGATACTACGACCGACGCCACCGTCCCGCGCCGAAATACAGTGTAGGTGATGAGGTGTGGCTACAGCGAGGTGCGCCATCGTCTTCAAACAAACTGCACCCAAAGTACGACGGCCCTTACATTATTTCTGAGCGCTTGGGAGATAACACTTGGCGAGTACGTTCCACAGCTTCTGATACGCGCAGAGACAAGAGAAAACGGAATAACTTTGCGGTGCATGTGTCGCGGATGAAGAACTGCATACGTCGGCAAACGTGACATTGGTTTGTGTTTTTCTTACAGGAGTAGACCAGCTGCAGCGTGGCCGAGTGTAATGATGACAAAGCGGCGATCGTGCTCGGCGCATACGTGGCGGGACGGAGAAGACGAGGAGGAGAAAGCAGAATAAGAACAGCCGGCCTGCAGCAAAGGCGTTGTCTCTTATTTCTCGTCTCTACAATATATATATATATATATATGACGCTACGATGAACGGGTGACGTGGCCTGGCTCATACGCCATGTTTATTCCATACCACCACCACCTCCACCATACCACCATACCTCCACCAGAGTCGTCCTAAAAATTACCGGACTGCTCCCTCGGCCTTGAATATTTAGTGAGATTGTGGAATTCCGTCGGGACGTGAAACTGCGAATTTTGCCATTATTTTGTTTATTTTGTTTTCAATTTGTTGTAGTTTGTAACCGGTGCCAGCTTTCGGGGGGAGGGGGAATCGTGTGACGTATGAAGTGATGGTTGGTAGAAGCTGAGGAGGAAGAAGTGACAGTATGGAATAAACATGGCGTATGAGCCAGACCACGTCTCCCGCATCTAGCGTCACATATATATATATGGGGGGGGGGGGGATGTGTCTCACAGCGCTAATCAGAGAACAGTTTCAGCCGGATTTTGAGGCGCAGGGCCACATTTCCCATGAAGGCAGTAAGGAAGGGGTCGCATAGCAAGATAAGGAGGGGGGAGGGTGTTGCAGGCAAAGAGAAATAATTTGTGCTTTGAATAACATTGCCATTTTTGGGGCGTGTTGGTTAAAGGAACTCGAAAATGTATTCGAAGCTAGCGAACAAGGACGCGAGGCAGACGACACCAAATATGTTGTCTTCCTTACGTCCTCGTTCGCTCTATAGCACTGAATTTGTTTTCGAGTTGTAAATGAAAAACTCTGTCCATAACTGAAAACAGAAAAAAAAACTTGGCTATTCTCATGTGAAGGTCCTTCCTCGAACTAGTATATCAACGAAGAGTTTTCTTCCTCCTCCCTTACCTCGCCAGTTTTTTTTTTACCTTTGCGAAAAAAGGAAGTGCATTATCTAGTAAAGTATGAAAATAGGGTACAAGATGAACTACATTATCTAGTAAAGTATGAAAATAGGGTAAAAGATGAACTACAAGCGATTATTTTCACTTCCTGTCTAACCCTACTTGAGGTCAAAACTGTCATAGAAAGTCTGCCATAGAAGGTCTGGTGTATAAATTCTTACAACATACACACGCAATTGAACGGTGCCCGAAGCATGTCCAAATGGAAGTCAATGAACGGGACCACCGATTAGCCTTCGTAACAGGAAACTGAACAGCATATAGGATCCTACAGCCTCATCTTTGGTCTTCAAGCAGCGAAGACGTACACGAAGAAAGAAGAATAAACTAACGCTACGAGCGCTGTCGGTTCTTTAGTCTTCGAGTGCACCCGCTCTTCGAAGATAAGCATCGGATGGCCCGAGTGAATGCGCGTTCGTGGCACTCACAAATGCCCGGGAGCCCACGAAAAAAAAGCAGATAATAACAATATCTTGGGTTTTACGTCCCAAAACTACAACATGGTTATGAAAAACGCTGTAGTGGAGGGCTTCACCACCTGGCTAGGCACACGATCCTCAGGCATTTTCACCTCTATCGATAATGCGGCCGCAGCGGCCGAGATACGAACCCGCGACTTACCACGTATTTATGCTTGCCGCAATACACGCCATACACACCACTGCATGCTAGAGCTCTTGTCCGTGGTGCAGGGAGGAATGCCAACTCTCGGTCTCGTTACGTAATATTGTAAAATGACGTCCCAAAATGTCAATTGACTGCTCATATCAAAACCCACAGCACTGGGCAGCAGGCGACCTTATAGTGCACTGTATACCAGGCCGCATGGGTCAGTGAAACCCAGCTGGTTTTCTTTTACTCTGTTCCACAGGTAAATGTTTTCACTATATTCTAACGAGTGACCTGATATCATTGATAGAGTCCCAATCAGATTTGCAGCGGACCGTATCTTAACTGTAACACAAAACCGTGTCCTTTTTGCGTTTTCGATGCAAGAATCTGCTTCTTACGACCGTATAAGTTAATCAGTGGCGTAGCCAGTGGAAAGGAGAAGGTGGTGCTCTGTTTATATTCTCCCTCTGAAAGTTTTCAATAGTGCATGTAATATACAAGCACACATGAAAACACGTGCAAGCATGAACATACATAAAGTGTGGTTGGACCTTGCACCCCCGCTGAAACAATTTTTGGCTACACCACTGGTAACATGGCACACACAAAGAGCCACCAAAAGTGAGCAATGGTCGTTCATTTTAGGAGCTTCACCGTGCCGAATTTCAAAGTACACCGAGCCAAAACGAGCCCGCACAACCGCAAGTGTATTTGTTTCTGACACGTACGCAATCGACAGGATGCCGTATTCGCCCTATAGAACTCTGTCACTCTCAACATGCCATTAGAAAAGTAGCCACGAGCTGCGGCTTACACGTGTCCTCGTCTCTGCGTCGTCGCTCTGTTCTCGCGCTATAACTATCGTCACGTCACACCAACTAGCCCAAGCTGCTACACACAGGCCCGCGATAGTCATGGTTGAGACGACTTACGATAAAGGGCACATTGACAGTTGTCACAAGGTCGTCCTCCGTGCCAGCGGAATTCTCCCCGTCGAAATGGAAGATCATCTTCTCCAGGAAGGACACAGTTCCGTTGTCGTTGAACGTGATATTGTCCTTGACCCATTCGATACTGCAGACATGGGTTGTGTAACAAGATATCGCCATTAATTAATAACAAATAAAAGCAAATAAAGTTCTACAGGTGACGTGTGTTGCTTATGTCACAGTGATTCTACGCTCCGCGTGCCGAGAAAACAAACAATCCTGGTTGGATGCCTCGCCAAACGATTGCATGAGCCCCTTCTTTCTACGTACTTCCGAAAACTTCAGCTGTAGCTTGCGTGCATGGTGCACTGAACACGCACAGAACTACAGGGATAAGTTCTGTGTGCCCAATCAACAGTGATTCTATCGGTGTTGGTCAATTAACCATACGATCAATTAGAATATTACCGCATAATGACACCGAATCTTTCAACGGTTCGGTCATTTGACGTCAAGTGAGCAAACATCTTCAAGGTTGAGCTGCAAAAAAAAACACTGCCTGGAAATTCTAGCCTTTTAATTAAAAGATGAAAACGACAATTAGTTTGCAAACCCCTGATTCTCTTCGTGTCGCTGAAGGGACCGAAAGGAAAATCGCAATGCACATTTTTTTATTACCAAGTAATGCATATGACTGACTGATAATTCAACAACTGACCAATGGCGAAACCCAGGTTAGATTACTCCTCTCTACGCACTCGTTCTATATGCTTGCCTGACGCTATAAGTTGTCGACGAAATTTTTGAGCGCCTGCGTGTGGCAGCCACCTCATATGCCATGCAAGAAACTGCCAGTACAGCGGGGACGCGCTCGGCCTTTCGCGTCACCAAACCCACACTCCCTCAGCTGGAGGCTCCAACAAGTGGTGAAGTTCTATGAGCTTGCTCTAAACATTGGTATGAGAGTTGAAGAAAAAAAACTATTCCTGAAAAAATTGCACTATACTATCATTGTATTTGATGGTAAACTTATGAGAAGTGCATGAGAGCGTTATTGCTATGAGTGTATTGAAATATTTTTTTTTCGGTTTATGAGCTGGTAGTAGCGATGGCCGAGGACTGGGCGAATAGTTTTGAAGATTCAGCGCAAAAATATGCACCGCCGACAAAGAAATGACGACGACAAGCTCGCTCCCACACATTGCCGAGTTAATAGCAAGTCTGCATTCTAAAAAGAAACAAGGCGTGCAAACACCGACACAAGGAGAAAGTCAGGACCTTACAATCGCTCTCTAACAACTGAAGACGCACACAAAGGCGGAAAAGGAAGAAGGCACGGAAACTTATTTGCACATGATATATGCGAAACTATTAATTTAGCGCGTGTGGTGGTCTACGTGGAAGATAAGTTGACGGTTGCAACTGCTAAGGCATTTGATTTCAACTTCGTGTAAGTCAATCGACGGTTGGCTCAAACACTGTTATTATCAATATACTTAACCTCAATCATCAGACGCGTTTCTTCATCCCTATGGCGGTGCGAAACTGCACATTCATCGAATTCTGGTGTGCACTTACACTCTCGACAATGCAAAGAAAGATTAGAAGTTGAGCCTCCGGTTAGCGACCCCTTATGTTCCAATAATCTCTGAATAATGCAGCGGCGCCCGTCTGCCCTACGTGGAAGCAGGTCTGCATACTCACACGCCAAATCGCGCTTGCCCACCTGACTTGTTTTTTTTTCTCTTAAGCAAAGCAACGAGAGCTTCGTCGAAGTGAAACAAGGGATGCGGGACATGCCAGCGCTTCTGACAAACGTGTGCTGCTTGTATACGCTGTACACACACTCCGCGAATCTCGCATGTGCGTCCATATGGGCTGACTGCCAAAGATTCAAAGAGAACGGCAGACATCATGTGCTCACCGGTACGAGTACGGACCCATTTGGCGCAGGCGAGGGTCGGCCCTTCCCGCCTTGACTGCATCCAGGTTGGTGATGTTGAAGAAGTAAAGGTTGGCGGACATATCGAAGCAGGAGCCCACATCCTTCCACACCTCGAAGGCCGTAGAGCCCGGAGTTATGGTCACTTGCTGCAAAATGAGCAGTACATGCATAAAGTTTCGAGATTGCAGCTATGCCCAGCGCTGCGTGCAGTCTCCTTCACTGCGTGCTGCAACACGGTGGCAGTGGTCTAAGGGTTTCAAAAAGTGCACTTATGTGCATCGTGGTCTGTGGCTTGTTGGTGAAGCTGACGACTATGTTGTCTCAAAATGAAAAAAAAACACAGTAGGGGGGTGGGGGTTGGCCTATATTTACTAAAATGGATGCCAAGAGTTTACTGAATTATCACGAAAAAGCGTCAATCTCTTTGAAAATAGAGGCGCGAAAACGCAAGTAGTGATATTCACTCATTGTAGGGCTGCTGAACACTAATAACTCAAACTAAGTGCGTTGCAAGCACGGCTATTAGATGTGAAGCAGCTCTTTGACCAGCCTGTGTAACGCTGTCCCTCCGTACACCACCACTGCGTGTGCTGGCGTCTCGCGTCTCGTGCCGCATGTTCGCGTCTTGTGCTGGCCCAGGAAGACACCCGCAAAACTGTCACTCCCCTCCTCCTCTCTCGCCTCGCAAGGCCGACGCAGCCAGCAGCGTCTGTTAGTAAAAAACCAACTGCTCGCGCTGCACAACTGTTGACTGGCCACCCCGTGCATGTAGGTACTGGATCGCGCGCCGGGAACTCAGTCGAAGGTGTCTTGGCTTTCGATCGCTTGATGAGCACCAGCGTCAACGTCGCCGCCTGTGTAAGCGTCAGCGCCCGCTGCTTCGCATCTACACATGGTTCCCTTTAGACATGGTTCCCTTTAGCGGGAGATGGTCGAAGTATTTATTGGTGAACTCTATTTCCACAACAACAAATTAAAGCCTCATCGGTTTATATGAGCCGGGTGCATTGTCATAGAAAATCAATTACATTACAATATCTTATATTGCCGCGAAGCGTATTGCAGATAGTGTTGCGCATGCCGATACCGCCGGCACGCGGCCTTATCGTGGTCCAAGACGCACCGCGATTCATCTGCGAAGATCGTGGCCCACACGTCGACGATTCGTTGATTACGAGATAGCCTCAGATTCTACGATGACTGATATACCTGCTTTTTTTTGGGGGGGGGGGGGGGGGGAGTATCTTGGATGGTGAACGCGCCTTGCAATCCAGTGGGGCATTCTGTCCCCCGACGCCGTCGAACACGCTGTTCGCCACCCTCTAAGCCAATGTGTATATTATCCTTTAGTGGGCGCAAGTCCGCCAAATAAACGGATTCCCTTCTATTTCTACGAGCCTCCCGGTCTCCTGTCTTCGGGCTACCCTCACTCTTACGTGACAATATGGTCAATTAAAAGAAAAAGACACTTGACGTGGAATTATTCGGCCGTGTTAAGTAGGCCGTAAATATTTTGTGTATTTACACGGCAAATGTGCATTCTATTACATTCCCAGGTAATATAAATATAAACGAGGGAGCAGTCACTTCCCACTCTCAGCTGTTATGGCTGCACGCCAACGTAGATGTTACCCGTACCACCCAATTTTTTTAATAGCAAAAATTATGAACGGCAGCAGCTCACCCTGAAAAGCTTGGGAGTACGTAATATGCGAACGATTCCTCAATACATCCCGAACTTGGTCTGTATGTGGCACTCGCGTTATCAGGCCCAATTGAAACAGATGCCACGGCAATTAAGCCGTTGCAAATACACGCTACCACATGCATGGCGAACGGATACATTGTTGCATGACTTGAAGTGACTGAGTGTGGACATATTTTTGATACTATAAACTGTATATTTCTACTCTAGATCTCTGCAAATATTCAGGAGTGAACAAAAACAAATGAACACTCGTTCGAGTAACTCTCAGATGAGTATTGTCTCCCAAGTGTGAATTTAAAGCGCATCTATTAAGTACACACGCCAGGATAATGAAGTTAGGCACTCATAAATCAATCTCTATTCAATGATGTATGATGGTCTCAAATATTTCATTAAAATTGTCGAATTAATATGATTACATATTCAGCAGTGCATTTTAAATTAAGTGATGCGAGAGCGCATAAAAAGGAACTACGCCACACCTTGTTTAGTAGGTCCTTGTAGAAGTCGTCAAACTCTATCAGCACGAATACCGAGAAAGTGGCCACAATCAGGGAGAATGTGCCACAGCATATTCCTGCGACAAGGCAAAGTACGCACGTAAGGCAAGGGAATACAACGTTTCTATAATACTAAACATTTAAAAAATAAAGTGGCAGACGTGGTATAAACTGTGCGTTCACACCAGGGCACGAGCAGAAATGTTCTAAGGCATAAAAAGGAAGGGGGGGGGGAGAATGTTTTCGTTAATTTATTACGCGAGTGTATTTCTCTCAATGGCACCTGCTCTGCAATAGCCTGAAACCAACACTCTCTAGGTGGTCAGTTGCACGGAACTATATGTTAGAGAGTCAGGTGAATGCACAACTCTCATGCCAGGCACAGGAAGGCCGCCTTCAAAAGCGTTAATGCACTTCGCACGAACTTCGGAACTGCACCGATTCGCAAAGTAATAAATTCAAGAAATGAAAATTGACATGAATTCTTTAGTCGGCTATTTACACAGCCAGTAAGCTTACAACATCCGTGCTAGAATTCTTCCAAGCCGGCCTCTGTGGTTGTGTCTATACCACAGTTATTCCACCTGTATTGAAAAATAAATAAATAAATAAATAAATAAATAAATTTGTAACCTGGACGAACAGTAATCGAAAAGGGGATGCCTAATTCTTCCGTATTCAATGTCAAGAATATTTACACACAAAAAACGCTAAGCGGAGCACAAGCGAGGAACTAGGGCCAGTTAGTCGCGGTTCATGGCAGTGTGAACAGCACAGAGAGCAAATTTAGTTATATTAAGCAAAAAAAAAGACGGCGTACGAGAAATTAGCGTTTCTTTTTGCGCTACACCCACGCGCTGTCATGCTCGTCGTCGTTGAAGGAACACTAATGCGGAGAAAACTTTTGGTGCATTAGTTAATTACAGTATACAATTACAATTCACAATACCGAAAACACCACTATTACCTAGAGAAGACGCTTGATAAGACCTAGAGAAGACGCTTGGTTAACCTCCCTGCCTTTCCTCTCTATTTATCTCTCTCTCTCTCTCTTGATAAGAAGACGCTTTCTCGCTTGGTAAACGAGAAAACGAAGCAAAATAAAAATGTAGGTGGCGAGGCCATCCTGAAATTTCCGCACCAAACGCCCCGACTTTCAGGGCCCGACTTTCATTACCGTATAAACGTAACGTACGTATACTAGGTCATAGGTGTTTGTTAATCACTAAACATGAAGTGCATATCAGTGCGACGGGATCATAGAGATAGCATACCAAGTTTCAGGAAACCTTCATTTATCCAATGTCACCAAAATACGAACATAGTGAGGATTTCGCGCTAAATGTAAAAATTAACACTTCACCTCAAATTGTTCCTCCATTAATAAGTAAATGATGTTAAAATTAACTACGTGCGGGTTCTTTGAGTACAATTCATCAATCCAAGTCAGTTCACTGTTCACTTTAGTGTGTATATATTTAAGCCTAGCTAATCGATAAGAGTTTCCGACTGTCCATCCTCGCATGTCAGAGACAATACTTGCCTGTCTTTTTGCTGAACATTGCTATCCTTGATGCTTGCTGCGCTCTCTACGAACCACTACGCTGACGATGGATGCTTCCTTCGAGTCTCATTGTTTCCACAACTTCAACGCCATGCTTGTTCTGCGGTGAAAAGAAAACGGAGTTATAAAGCAAGAACGTTGACCGCAGCACTGAATGCAGCTGTTGACAGGGAAAGTGTCTTATTTACTAGTGAATAGAAAACAATCGGCTAGACAACACTAGAAAAATTACTAGGGAAATTTAATTCGCAGCTACGAGGCAAGTCCATTACTGATATGTGTGTTGATTAATGTTATATATAAACAGCTGCACGCAGCGGACACTGATAATACAGCGGTACTGTTGGCTTACAGGGAAGCCTTCGCTTACCCGATTATTTTAGCTGGTTAAATGAAGTGAGATTTTAATTATGTGCGACTGAATGAAGCGGAATGAAGCTGGTTGAACGAAGCGGGAAAAGTTGTCGGAGTAGCAGTGGGCCTGAGTGGTGGAAGCGTGAGTAGTGGCACCTATACCCGTTTTTTTTTTTCATCTACGACGACTTCCGGATTTCAAAGCCTCCACTGAACAGCTTCACTGGTTCGAAAAAAACTGTAAACGTATACAGAAGCGTCAGCGAGCGTTGTCTCATACTAAATTACTATTGGCTGCGCGCTACTGTGCCAGGTTTACAGAACACTTCTATAGATACAGTAAAGGCACTTGTGCTTCTCGAATCCGATTGGCCTGTGCAAAACCCTTGGACTGAATGGATCGATGCCACACGCGAGTTCACCGTTTCTTTTTTAGGGGCGAAGCTCCTTATGGCGTGGCTTGGGCGTCCCTCGTATGTAACCACCAGTGGCACATACCCGAAATAGGTATAACACTTGACCTCCAAGGTGGTGCCAGTGAGAGATTTCTTCTGTGCGTTGTTTAAGAATAAAAAATAGTGCTCAATGTACATGCCAATGGCTGCTAATGGGGAATGAGAGACATGAGCATTCGGCTTTTAGTCAACGCGCACGCTGCGATCCCCATTAGCAGCCATTGGCATGTACATTGAGCACTATCGGACAAGAAAGGGATGCTACATTATACTCGCTGGGTGTAACCTCCTTAGCTTTAGAAAGGTTTAGCGAGCGTTGAGCCGCACTGCCATGAATACAATGAACTTGTATATACCATGAATGAACTCAAGGTGGTTAAAAATGAGAAGTAGATACGAAGCGCAAGCCGTAAGAAAGTAAAAGCCGAATTCTCCTGTCTCTCATTTCTCATTAGCAGCCATTGGCATGTAAATTGAGCCCTATCTGACAAGGAAAGGTAGCTACGTTATACTCGCTGGGCGTAACCTCCTTGGTTTTCGAAAGGTTTAGCGAGCGTTTGGTCGCAGTGCCATGAATACAGTGAACTAGAATATACCATGAACTCGAGGTGGTTAAAGGTGGGAAGTGGACCCAAAGCGCAGGCCGTAAGAAAGTGTGCGTGTGCCACCTCTCGTTTAGTCCTTGGAATGTTTGCTGAATGGCGGTGCTTCTATATGGGGAATATATGATAAAAAGATGCGAGATGGTGGGACTTGGAGTGTTGAATAGATGAACGAACGGACACACAAACAGATGCATGGATGGACGCATGAACGGACGCAGGGGTGGATGCATGAAAGAACGCAGGGACGGGCGCACAAACAGACGCATGGACGGTCACACAGACGGACGCATGGACGGACGAATGCTTCGCCCCACTCTCCATCATTCACTCCGTGGATATGCTGCCATTTTTTTCTCTCCTCATAAGATCCCCACCCTCTTCTCTATCATCTTTGTCATTCCCTCAGCGTAGAGTTAGCCAACCAAATGCTTCTTCGCTTAACGTTGCCTCCAGGGTGCTTCGGCAGTAGCGGTTTACGTACGGTAACCACGGAAACACCATACCGCCGAGGTTTGCACAGCAAGATCTTAATCAGCAGGACCTGTATTAGCCACAATATCGTGCTCATCGGAGATGTTTTCAGATAACAGAACATTCAATACAGCACGGCAATACCGTAACGCAAACGGTCGTTCGAACCTACTAGCGAGTTACACAAATACGATACGCAAATGCGGTTACTGTATTACGGTATCGCTCCTCTTTTAACTCGTTCTGCTTTTACCTCTCCTAATTAAACACCACGAAAGCTTTGAAACAAATTTTGTGGGGTAGTCACGAGCCTCATTGTTGCCTGTCAGCCTGCTTAACGAGCCGGTGAGGAGGAGCGGCAATATATCTATACGGTAATACCTTACCATATGTGCGCACCTTATTACCGTATCCACGCAAAGTATACGTGTGGATCAGATCCTCTGCTTTGGGAGAAATGAAGCCTAGTAATAATTATCTGGGGTTTAACGTCACAAAATAACGATATGAGCATGAGAGACGCCGTGTATGGAAGGCTCCGGAAATTCAGACCAGCCGGTGTTCTTTGACATGCACTGAAATAGCACGCATGGGCCTCTAGAATTTTATCTCCATCGAAATTCGACCGCCATGGCCGGGATCAAACCCGCGGCCTTCTGGCCAGAAGATGATGTTTCAATCAATCAATCAATCAATCAATCAATCTATCTATCTATCTATCTATCTATCTATCTATCTATCTATCTATCTATCTATCTATCTATCTATCTATATCTATCTATCTATATCTATATCTATCTATCTATCTATCTATCTATCTATCTATCTATCAATCAATCTATCTATCAATCAATCAATCAATCTATCAATCAATCAATCAATCAATCAGTCAATCATTCCATCAATCAATCCATCTATCTACCAATCTACCAATCTATCTATCTATCTATCTATCTATCTATCTATCTATCTATCTATCTATCTATCAATCAATCCATCAATCCATCAATCAATCAATTTATCAATCAATCAATCAATCAATCAATCTGTCTATCTATTCGTAGCTTGATAAAATACTAGTACCCTCAATGCCAAAACACTATCTGTATTTTCGTCAGCCTCGGCCTCGGAAACTGTGAGATTGACGCAAGTTCAGTGCTGTTCTATACGAAAATAGGCAAAATCTATCACTTATAAAGCGACGCCAAGTATAAATTGCTCGATATGAGGCGTTGTTATCCATGTACCTCCAGGCTAGAAATGTTAAGTGCCGAAACTGGCCACATACGTTGTAAAAGCAGACATATATACTTGCTTTGACGATGTCTGCCTTCATTGAAATTCCGTACAGAGAGGCGAGTACCCTAAAGGTACCGTGCATGGTGCGGCCTCTTTGAAGAACACCTTGCACGCTTCCGCATGACTTCTACCGGTGTCGCTGAATTCAGAGAAAGCGGCTGTGGCAAAGTGGAATAATGATTGCCGGGATTTCACAGACTGGGTTATGCGAGGCGCAAGTTAATCTGTCCAAGTTACATCATAAAAAATGGCGCACAAGCGCCCCAAAAAACCAAGAAAGGGGGATGATACTTTGATGGTGTGTCGTTTTCTCTTCGTTCTTGTGCTGAGCTGGTCTTTACGGCACTGTGATACGCTGTTTGTTCGGCGAGAGTGGATTCGCACTCACCAACGAGGAATACGTAACGTTCATGATAGTTTTAATACAATGGTATTTCCAGCGCTCTAAGTGCGCCCTATATATACGAGAACGTGGTAGCAGCTGAGAACTAAAGTCTCGATCTCACGCACAGCATGTCAGCAGGGTGTCGTGTCTAAAGGTGTATATATAAAAAAAGAAAACAGGAATCCTTTTTACTCCTTTAAAAAGATAAACAAGTAAACTATACGTATGGCTTGAAAAATTGCGTACAAAGCTAATCAATGAAAAAAAGTCTATACCACGTATAGTACCGCATGGTGGTACACCGAGATGGGATTCAGGTCATGCTGAAGGCTTTTTTTTTTCATGTTTTCAAGACTGTTCAAACTGAACTGGTGAACGCAGCTTCAAACAAAGAGGTTGTCACAAGTGTCTCTCAAAACGTTTCGCTCAATTCGACAGTGTCCATAATGAAGTCTGCGACACACCTCACGAAGAGCTGGCTTAGAGCAAACAAACGAAGCGACGCACGTGGAGACTGCTGCACATGTGCGAGTCAACGGCCTCACCAGAATTATAGAATTCAAAGAACAGGCCCGTTTCGTTCACATTCGTAAGATAAGAATTTTCAATGAAAGAAGGTGGGAAAAATGAGTGTCCCCGCGATTGGAGTGCGTTTCGGCCATCACACGTGTGATGGTAAACGTGTGTTTACCACCCAAGTTTCTGGCACAATATATACTGTATACGATCCCGCGAGAAAGTTCAACCAATTAAAACACGTGCAATTTACTCCCTCATGGTCGCACGTTCAGGTCGTCGGACGTGGGCTCGTCAGCGAGAAAGCCGTTCAGTGCGCTACACAAAATTTGACATTCCTTAGAGGAGAGAAAGAAGGAAAAAATAAATTAACGAAGTAAAGTCGGCTATCGCGTGTCATTACGGGGTTAACTGTTACTAGGTAACAGGACAGGTTTGGCTGCCTTGTTACTAAATAATTGTTGAACTGCTATAGACCTTGACGCTATCGCACATGCAGTTACTCGCTCGTATAGTCATGAACCATGCTCTCTTTTACTACGTAATGATAGCAGCCCAAGCATGGCCTATCAATCAGCGGTTGGCCCACACTTTCTTTTATATGTAATGGAGTTGAGGTAACAAAGATTTGGCATTTCGGTCACGTTTTTTTTTTTATTGATCAGCGTAATGTAACGATAGTGGTGTTCTTCCAAACCGTTTCCGTCAGTGGAGTATCAAGGGGCTGGTGCACCATGCCTGTGCACATGGATCTTTTTTTTTTTCTGCCATGGATTAGAGAGCACAAAATGACACTCGAATGCACTTGCCTGCCCGAACCCCGCGTCTGGTCAAGGGCGTTTAACAAAGTTCATTTAACCAATACTGTTCAATAAATTTAATTACCAATTAATTAACCAATGAAATATTTTAAATAAAACCAAAGGACATTCTATTGTTTTTGTAGTGCACTTTTATACTTTTATCCAAAAGATAATTAGGCGTTTTAATATTTCTTTGTGTCTCAAGCAGTAAGAGTATTACAGGATCAATAACTGTAAGGTCCTGACGTTATGTCAGATAAGAAAAACGGTAGCAGCAAGCGTGAAGATGTGACATACACGCTTAAAAAAAAGTGATTAGGCTTAAACTAGTAAACAAGGGGCGTGCTCGAGTCAACGCATCTCCTTTAAGAGAATTTAAAAAATTACGCGGTATCACGTTGCGCGAAGCTCTTACTTTTCGACATTCAAATGCCCACGGGCATTAACTATTAAGCCATGTCTTAATTTCTCGTAGTTTACCGGGACATCATTGTCATGTAAACGGTAATGCAGAGCAAAACGTCTTTGATTTGCTTCCTGAAAATATTTATGTTCGTGACCTCATCCCGGCTCAAGTATGCGAGATTCTGCGTCAATTAGTTTTTTTTTTCCTTTGTTTGATTTTGTTTCATTGTCCCTCTGCATTAAGCTTGATAATAATTCATTTAGTATTTTAGAACCTCGTTCCGGCAGCAAAATTGTATTCATATTGGGCAGCGCACAAACGAAAACACACAAGAGAAGGGAACAGTACAAGGATAAACTGCAACTCACGCGCCTTTCAGTTCAACTATATACAGCAAAATTTTTCTGTTAATACTTCAAATCAACATAAACAGAAGTCATTCTCAATATTTTCCCACTTAAAAATATGATGTAGACCTTGCCAGTCTTCCTCAGAAAAAATTAAAGAGTGTGAGTTCATCGTATGTGAACTTCGCTTGTACCTTGTACATAAGGCAAACTAGGAAAAAAAAAAGCGAGGTAAGAAGGCCGAAATATCAGGAAGAACCTTGGTCATACACACATTGTGCACGAACGGTACAACATATACACATTCGCAGATCACGCGTTAACAAACAGCGGCACAGGAATTGTGACACACGGAATCATTCATAACAGGTGTGAAGCTAGCAGGCTTCAAGAAAGGGTAATCGCTTCCGCTTGTTACTGCGTCTTTTTATTGTTTTCCCATTTCTCTTGGCAAACCATCTAAATGCGTGAAATGTCGAAATGAAAGAACTGCGAAATCGCCCCCCCCCTGGAATTTCACTAGCCACAGAAAATTCGTCGAAACTGAATAGTCGGCAACGTATACTCACTCCTTCGTAGCGTTCTCGGATGTCCACTTAATGAAGATTCACAACTGACACACGATTCTCCTTTCAGCTTGCACCTCTTGGTTCCACGCCAGGAGTGCAACGAGTGAGTGGTGTGAGAGAACGACGCGCCTCTTCGGGGACAGCCTTTCAACGGTTCGAGTCCTTGAAAGTATCGATGTGACGTCACAAAGCGTGGGAGAGTGACGTCCACATCTGATGGCGGAAAGAGGGAAATCGCGGCGTGGCCATTTCACACCATTCGAGCTTCGGAAACGGAATGACAGACTGAAAGGTGGAGACCTGTGACGTGGACGATTTCCCAGGCCACGCTGCTGCAGGGTCACGCGTGGTGTGGACGCCGCCGCCGCTCTGCAAGTTTTGGCATGCCCGAAGGTTCGCGACTTGCATATGACATCCGTAGATGGTTTTCCCTGAGGTAGTAAGGCTCTCATGAGCGGACGCAGTTTGGATGTAAGTGGTGGGGCTCGACTTCTTAATTACGCGATACGTTCGGATTAAAGCTTTCACCGTAATATATGCGTGGAGAGCGGCTAACGGCCAAACGGCTTGCAAAGGTTATAACTGTTTAGAAAAGATGCCGAAGAACAGGTTTTATGTCGAGTGCCACGCAGAGCTCCAATATACTCGGAAACGTGTACTTTATGTTCTTACGTAAAACATTTACACACGCTCCCAGTTCAGTGTTTAGACATAGTTGCAGTATACATGCTTGAGTACACAGTTCCGTAGAGTCATTTTGATTCCAGAATGCTAAAGGACACTCTCGAGCACACGCATTTCGCACACGTTCATTGTGTGTTCTAAACATGCACCTTTCGGCACCCTCAATTAAAATTGCGTTATTTGACCAGATTAACGTAGTTGAAAAAGTTATAGCCCCTACGAGCGAACGGCTAGACGTGAACATGACTGATAGGCCCTGTGCTCGCGCGGGAGAAAAAGTTTATATATATATATATATATATATATATATATATATATATATATATATATATATATATATATATATATAGTTGCAAGTAAACGCTATAGTTGCAAGTAAAGTGCCAGTCCTGTCGTATGTGCCGTATCTGCAAGACTTTCGAAAAAATTCTTGTTCCATCATCATTAACCAAACGTGCGATAGTTGTTACATGACCCCTTTGGTGCGTGCTCAAAACAAGCATTCTTTATTGGATAGAGAAAGATATATGGAAGATGATATGGCAGCGATAATTCATTATATCGAAAACCGTTTTCTAACGCGACTTAATTTAGCATGTAGCTCTGTGGTTTTGAAAATTTTTACTTTTTATATTATCGCTGTTTGCAAGTTGCAAGTATCCTGCTTGCACATACACTGTGCTAGCATCGAATGGTCATTGACAGTGCTAATGTAGCATTTGATGTTCGAGCAGCAGTACATCGTATTTCGCAAGAATGTCGTACATGTTTACGCATCGTCTTCACTTGAGGAGTTGCGTTTCAGGTTGAGTTTATTTCTCTCGATGCGTAGTCTCACAGTCAATACAAGAATCCGTAGAAAAAACTACATATATATGGTGAAATGGGTGCACGTGAGACTGTATGATAACCTTCTCGTTAACATTACCGCGTCTACCTGCAATATTGCCGCAGTGCCAAATACATAGGGTTGTAGGCTAATCAAGCTGCCCGGAGACAGCTTTTTTTCTACAGTCCCCCCATCTGTATCTCACAAAGAGGGCAAATAAACTTATTACCATTACTATTATTATTATTACCTCGTTGTGCATGCCATTACATACTTTTGTTTTATTCTGGGCGCTGACAAGCGATTACGAAAGTGAGTCGATATAAGGAAGCGAGAGATATGCCCATCGGTACCATTGTTTGAGTCTGCGCATGTAATAGAACACTGCAGAGACACACTCGCTATTAGCTGCGTATGAAGACGAGCAGCTAGGTCTTCAAGCACATGAACGGACACGTCGATAGTTTTCAACAGGCATGTGTCAGATGCGTACTATCAATCAATCAATCATTTATTTATTTATTTATTTATTTATTTATTTATTTATTTATTTAACGTGCTGAGGAAAAACGCCAAGCTCTTTGTGCAGGCGTACGCGAAAATAAAACAAAAATAAAACAGTACAATACAGACAGTCCTCACAAAAAGAAATAAGGAGCGAGAACAAACCGAAAAAAAATCAGCGAAAAATGAAAAGAATAAAAAGACGAGAATCGTAGAATTAACGGGAGTATAAAATAATAAAGAGTGATATACACAGCTATGTGGAAGGATTCCTGAAAGACGGAAAGAGGAAAAATGTATACATTGTGAGAAGCAATGTTAATACACTGCCGAGCTGCGATAAAAGCAATGACATTGAACTGTGAAAAACAAAGATCGTGAAAGTTAACACCATAGAGGATTTGTATTCTTTGAGCAATACAGTGTTGAAAAAAGTTGGTAGGTACGTGAAATGATCGATTCTCTTTGACTAACTTACGTGGAATTTGGAAATTTACACAACTAAGAAGTAAAGGGCAGGATAACCATTAACTTGCTTTTAAAGAAGTAACAGGTCAGCGTGATTTTGTCGGCAGTGAAGTGATGGCAATGATAATAATTAGGAGGTTTTAGAACGAGATCGAGAGCCATTTATAGCGACACGATGATTGTAAATGGTTATGAACGTTTTCTGGACTCGCTCAAAAATGCCAGATTTAGCGATGCCCTTCCAGATCACAGATGCATACAGCAGTTGAGGAAGACACATTGCGGTGTAGAAGACACATTGAAGACACATTGAAGACACATTGCGTAGGGTAACTGAATTCTCGAGATATTCTGCAAACACAGCCGGATTTCCACCAGCATGGAGCGGCTACCATGAGGTATTGCTCATAGCAGCCGTTATACAGAAATAATAATAATAATAATAATAATAATAATAATAATAATAATAATAATAATAATAATAATAATAATAATAATAATAATAATAATAATAATAATAATAATATATTTGAGCGTTGTACATATACAAACTCGCAAAACGTTAAGTAAAAGAAGAATCAAAATAAAAAAATGAAGTTAAACAATTATATTTAGTAGAGCATACGTCTCACACGATGGCCGAAATGGGATTCTCTCTCCCAATATATATATATATATATATATATATATATATATATATATATATGTATGTGTGTGTGTGTGTGTGTGTGTGTGTGTGTGTGTGTGTGTGTGTGTGTGTGTGTGCGTGTGCGTGCGTGCGTGTGTTGTTACGGAAAAGAATAGACTCTGTATCTAGGAGGCTGGGGATTTGTATTTAAAATTAGCGGTAATGGCGTGACCGGTCCACCAGCGATCGAGTCGAGACAACCCCTCGTCTTCCTCGTCAGGCACACACGCGCGTCGCCCTCTAGAATATCAGTATACATGCATGTAGCATAACCCGGGGCGGCACAAGCGCCGTCTCGGCGCATCTAAATGACAACGTCACTAGGAGAGTGGTAGGGCTTCAAGCGCGCAACGTGTACAATATCGGTAGCCTGTTGGGCACATGAAGGCGACGGGGTGGCAGGACCAATTTCATATGTTACAGGAGTAACCACACGAAGGACTCGGTATGGACCTGTGCAGCGAGTAAGCAGTTTTTCTGACAAGCCAACTTGACGGGTCGGAGACCAGAGCAGGACCAAAGAACCAGGCGGAAAGTGTTCGTCGCGGTGTCGTTAGATATACAAGCGCCGTTGCTTCTCTTGAGAGGTCAGAAGGCGAGTACGGGTGATTTCGCGTGCGTGAGCGGCCCGAGTGATAGCGTCCATGGCATATTCACTCGTCAGTACTTCAGGGGACGGTATGACGGTGTCTAGAGGCAATATTGGTTCTCGGCCAAACAGCAGAAAAATGGAGAGTAACCGGCAGTGTCATGGCGCGAAGAATTGTAGGCGAATGTGACGTAAGGCAACGCGAGATCCCAGTCGGTGTGGTTGGTAGAAACATACTTAGCATGTCTGTAAGAGTTTGATTTAGACGCTCCTTCAGTCCATTGGTTTGCGGGTGGTATGACGTAGTCAGCTTGTATCTCGTTTGACAAGACTGCAAGATGTCTGCTATGACCTTCGGCAAAAAGGTGTGACCACGGTCTGTAAGCAGCTGCCGTGGGGCTCCCTGTTGCAAAATTACTTCCTTGAGGAGGAAGTCGGTGACATCTGTGGCGCAGCGTGTTGGAAGAGCTCGTGTGATGGCATAACGCGTGGCGTAGTCTGTCGGCATGGCTATCCACTTGTTACACGAAGAAGACAATGGGAAAGGGCCAAGTAAGTCGAAGCCAACGCGGAAGAACGGTTCTGACGGAATGTCATGTGGTTGAAGGCATTCGGTGGGGAGCGTCGGTGTTCTGTGGCGCTTACATTTCTCACACGCTGCAACCTATCTTCTGACTGAGCGTGCAAGCCTTGGCCAAAAGAAGCATCGACGTATTCGGCCGTAAGTGCGTGACACACCAAGGTGACCAGCTGTCGGAAGGTCATGAAGTTTGTGTAGAATTTCCGAGCGAAGTTGTGGTGGAATGACAAGCAGCAGGGCCGGTCCATCCGGCTCAAAACTTTGGCGGTATAATACACCGTTGTGGAGCACGAATGGGCGATGGGACTGGTTGGAAGATGGTTATTCGAGGCGCTCAATGATACCACGCAAATACGCATCATGGCACTGCTTGTCACCGATGCATGCCGTTTGCGAAAGGGAAAAGACGCAAGGCTCGGTGTCGGCATCAGGCATAGTGCTCGACTCAGCAAACGGGTAGCGGGACAGGCAGTCTGCGTCCTGATAGGCGTCCGGACTTGTACGTCACCGTGTTGGTATACTCTTGCAGTCGCGGAGCCCAGCGCCCTAGCCGGCCAGTAGGATCCTTCAGTGACGTCAGCCAACATAGCGCATGATGGTCAGTTATCACTCAGAAATTTGTGCCATATAAATATGGGCGGGACTTTGAGACTGCCCAAACAAGAGCAAGACATTCACGCTCTGTAATGAAATAGTTGAGCTCAGCAGCTGTGAGGAGGCGGCTAGCGTAGGCGACAACTCGGTCGTGTCCCCGTTGGCGTTGGGGTATGACGGCTCCGATTCCATGACCACTAGCATCGGTTCGGACTTCTGTCCGAGAGGATGGGTCAAAGTGAGCCAATATAGGTGGAGTCGTCAGTAGCGTCATTAGATGAGAAAAGGCAGCAGCTTGGTCGGTACCCCACGTAAATGTGACGTCTTTCTTCTGAAGCTCTGTAAGGAGTCGAGCAATGGTGGCGAAATCTTTCACAAACCTAAAATAGGAACAAAGTCCTACAAAACTCCGGACGTCTTTGACTGACTGGGGTACAGGAAAACTGGTGACTGCACGAATTTTCTCGGGGTCCGGCTGCACACCAGAGGCGTCGACAAGGTGGTCCAACACTGTAATTTGCCGGCGTCTGAAGTAGCCTGCAGCTTAGGCCTGCAGTGCAAAATATGTCGAGAATAGTTGACAAACGCTGAAGGTGGGTCTCAAATGTTGGGAAATATACAACGGCATCGTCAAGATAACAAAGACATGTTGACCATTTGAACCCTTGTTGCAGAGAGTCCATCATGCGCTCGAACGTGGCTGGGGCGTTGCATAGCCCAAACGGCATAACCTTGAACTGATATAGGCCGTCTGGAGTTACAAATGCAGTCTTCTCTTGGTCTTTTTCGTCGACAGCAATCTGCCAGTAGCTGGAACGTAGGTCTATTGAAGAAAAGTATCGGGCGCCGTGGAGACCATTGAGAGCGTCATCGATGCGGAGTATAAGGTAAACGTCCTTTTTCGTGATTCTACTCAGATGGCGGTAATCCATGCAGAAGCGCCATGTGCCATCTCTCTTTTTAACGAGCACAGCAGGGGACGCCCAAGGGCTCGAAGAGGGTTCAATAATTCCTTTGGCTAGCATCTTGGTGACGTCTTGCTGAATCACTTTACGCTCGGTGGCAGACACCCGGCATGGTCGCCGATGAATAGGATGAGAGTCACCTGTGTTAACGCGGTGCTTGAAGAGAAGTCTGGCCGAGTGGATGGCTGTCGATGTCGAATATGTCGCGGTATGAAGCCAGCAGACGGCAAGCACGGCTGACTTCTCAGGTTTGAGGTCCGGGGCGATTGTGGAGCGTAAGGTCGCATCGAGGCACGTGGCAGCCTACGAGTGACGTGGGTGATCGGGACATATGCCTGCCGTAATACAGGTGACGTGGTCGTCAATTAAGGGTCTTAGCGTGGAGACCAAAATTCCTTGGGGTAGCACTTGTTTTATGAAACCGAAATTGATAACGGGTAAATATATTCGGTTAGAGGCCACGGTAACGACGGAGTGTGGTACACTAATGTCATAGGCCAGAAGTAAAAATGGAAGTACTTATATTTCATGATGTGCAAGTATTTTGGACATCACTGTTATTCAGTTGCTTTCCCCGCTACTATATAATGCGAAGGCTTTAAACGTATCATGCCAACGTGACCACCCACGGTCTCAGGAATCGAGGCGCGCGAGTTGCGCTCAGGTCACGTTTGTGGCGTCCGTGTGTGTAAAAAAATAAAACTAAAAATGCGGCATTCGCGTGATACAAAGTGTCTGGTGGCAAAACAGTGACACTGGATGGTTTTCGTCTTTGAGTCGACATAGGCGAATTGATAAATAATCCTGCAAGTTCTTTACCCAGCTCTCAAAAAGTATATAAGAAATGACGAAGCTTGCAGTATGTTGCGCAAGGCTTGAAACAGCGGGGCTCTACGAGTGTGAATCTGGTTATTCCGAGGTTGGCTTACGTTATGGGATGCTAGATTGTTTCTATAGGTTGCTCTTCAGCGCAGAGAGGTTTGAGTTACAGCACACACAGTCACGGACACGGCACGGACATCAAAACTCGCGCTGAAACGAAGCGTTCGCACCTGTCTACACGCACTTCAACGTTCTCGCATGCTTCCACTGCTTCAGGTTCTCCTCGCAGCTGCTGTTGCACTCCCCGTTTCTTACAGTATATATTCTATCGCTGCACGAACCACTGACGCCCTCCGCACAGATGCTCCAGCAAAGCGGAAATGTGCGGCCCCAGTGTGTCAAGGAGCTAATCCCGACGGGTGATTAATGCTTTCCTCTATGATTGATTGATTGATTCATTCATTCATTCATTCATTCATTCATTCATTGATATGTGGGGTTCAACGACCAAAACCCCGATATGAATATGAGAGACGCCTTAGTGGAGGGCTCCGAAAATTTCGACCACCTGGGGTCCTTTAACGTGCACCCAAACCTGAGCGCACGGGCCTATACCATTTTCGCCTCCATCGAAAATGCGGCCGCCGCTGCAATGCTGAAGTCGCTTCCAATAAAGGGCATTCAAGGTGGAATTGTGGCCCTGTCTTGTCATATCCGTTTAACCACTAGCCTAACACTTACACCCCTGCCCTCGCGCCTGTCGCAGTAACCCGCACACTTCTGTAGAGCGATTGCTCATGCACTTTTCTGGATGTTATCAACAGCCCGTTAACTCTCAGTATCAAGTACGCCACCTATAGGCAACCGTGGTGGTGATGATGTCTCCACAGGTGGGGTGAGCCTGGCCAGCAATTGCTACGCCTGAGCGACTCATTACATGTGGTTCAGCTTACCATACATCGCTTAATTTTCTCTCTCGCAGAAAGCGTAAAAGTGTGCAAATATTTTGTAGCAAATGTAATTTTCGAAGCTAATCTCATGCGACATTCGCCTCGATAACATAATTCTTTTTTGTAGTGAAAGTAATTGAATTAGTTTGTTGTTCGTTTCGAAATGTACACTTTATATATGTATGCTATCAGTGGTTCATGTCAGACTACTGGAAATGACTCGTTTATTATTCAAGAGATTGAGTACTTTTATGCGGGCGCACAATGATCGCTTCGCTTCCTTTTTTCTAGGATTTGTGCTTTTTTATACATTTTATTACTTTCATTGGTATGTTTTGCTTTTTTTTGTGTGTGTGACATGTGTACGCGTGTTTATAGAGAAATCGGCAATGAGAAGCTTCATTTGCTTTTTGAAATATTTGGCTCCAGTTTAGCCTGCCTGACTGCGCGCAGTTTAAGAAAACTATTTGTTACGCAGTAGACAGGCAGTTTCGGTTAAGCCGGGGCGTGAATTAGCTACATGATTGCCTGCTTCTCCTTGCATTTCCATTATTGCAAGTCACATTGCGAAAAACTATTAATAAATGTGTCACACGCCTGCAAGCGTCCCTCGTATAGACCTGGACCTGGGTCACCGTTCGCGACTAAGCACGATTGGAATCAAAATTTTAAACAGTGATTCAATGCAGTTTGCGTTAAGAAGCCAATCAAGACAAAAAGTCCCAGCATTTCCACGGAGTGAATGATGATGAGAGGGGGCGAACTAGCACCCGTACGTCTATGTGTGTGGATATGCTGTGCTGGCTACGCCGGAGAAATGGACTGCCATAGACCATGCATAACGAGCTCCGCCTCTAAAAAGTCCAATTCGTATCAGGCCAGGTCGCGATCAAATGTGATCGTGTGACAACGTATTATAATACGGGTGACCTACGCAATAATTGCTGCCCATGAATTCATCCTCCTCAAAATGCAGCTGCGAAAATAAGCAACAATTGAAAATTGGTATAATAATAATAATAATAATAATAATAATAATAATAATAATAATAATAATAATAATAATAATAATAATAATAATAATAATAATAATAATAATAATAATAATAATAATGACGGCGACGATGATGATGATGACGATGATGATGATGATGCAGCTATGAGTTCCAAAAACACTGATATAATTACGAGGCACACCGCAGCATTGAACTTCGGATTATTTTCGACCAGCTGCGGTTATTTAATCATAAACGGTCCTCCCAAATCTATAATAATCGTTGGGGTTTGCCGTTCCAAAACCGCAATAGGATTGTGAGAGATGCTGTAGCGAAAAGCTCCGAAAGCTGCGACCACCTGTGGTTCCTTAATGAGCATTTAAATCTAAGTCCACTGTCCTCAAGCTTTTTTGCTTCCACCGAAAATGCGGCCGCCGTGGTCAGGATTCGATCCCGCGATTCGCGGGTAAGCAGTTGAGCATAAAAACCACCGTGGTGCGCTCCTAAATTTAAGCACACAGGGGCCCTTTTCATTCAGCCTCAATGAAAATGTGGCCAACGTCACCGTGAGTCGAAACCACACCTTCTAACTTGCAAAGTGAGGCAACAGAAGAAAAGTACATTGCTTAGTACAGCGGAAGAGGAAGTACTTTGATTTATTATATTATGATGCTATGTACTGGACCTCTGTTTTGATATCTCGTCTGAAGAGCTATTTATAAGGTTTTCCCCTCACGCGCCGCTGCTTTCACATTGATAAGGTTCTTTACTCGAAGTGCTGCAATAAAGCAATTCTTGGTAAATGTCTTCTTGCTCACCACATATTTTCCCATTTCCCGCGCTGTTGATTCAAATGCCGTGCGAAGTGCATGCGGTTTCAAGATGACATGTCATTGTATTGAGGCAGCATTCACTTGGCGGTTGTGTGCTGGCCTCTTGCGCTGTCGATGTGTTAATTAAACTGCGTGTTCCGCAGCGACGCCCACATTTTTCGTAAAATATGCATTATCCAAGACTCAGTTCCCCTCGGTTACCGTAAATACATTTAGTTCGTGTAGCCCAGCGAAGCTCTGTATAAGCCGAGTGCACTGAAGAAAGTGTCCAGGGGGACGAGGCCGTGCAGCAGCTGTGCGTTAGACTAACAATGCGGAAAACATTCCGGGTTGGGCTTTATCTGGCGCAGACCAAAGAACGCGTGTCACCGAGCGAAAGAAAGGAGCGCGCGGTGCAGGACGCATGCGTCTCACCTCGGGGTCCCTGGCGAAGCGACGGTCCGTCTCCCTCAAGGACGCCCCGCGGCTGACAGTGGAACAGCAATGTCCAAATAAAGAAATCCGGGGCTCGGGGTACCCCCAACGGACCCCGGCTCGCAGGGCACGCCTCCCCCTTTTCCCTTCCTCTCGGCGGAGCACCAGTCGAGGCAAGCAGCAGGCGAGCACTACTCAGGGCCCGACCAGCCGCTCCTGCGCGCAGGCTCTGGTCCCGTTCGGCAGCGCCCTGCGTGCTTCGTTCCTTGGAAAATGGAGACAGAACAGCGAGGACCGCTGTCGAGAAGCTGCGCCGAGGGGGGGGGCGGGCACCCTTGAGCCCATCGGCTGCCTCCTCGCCCCATGGCGTGGTGCGCAAGCCAGCGAGCGACGGAAAGCGTTGTAACGCGACACTTCCGCCCGTTCGACGCTCTGGTGGCCAGTTGGTGTGCTGTGCCGACGGTTCGTCTTGCTTTCCTTTCTCCCGATGCCCCGCTCGACTTTCATCCGGACGGCAACGCGTGCTTGGCACGTATGCGCGCCACTGTTCCCTGCCCGTGCTTCGGCTTACACCGAGAACGAATGCCCCCCCCCCCCCCCCCAGCTGCCTCGGTGATTGCGCGTGTTTCGCAGTTATGACACCACCCGCTCACACCACGCGCGAGCTCGGCTCGGGGCACTTTCTGCGTCAGACCCGCTTTTCTTTCAGTGTCTGTTCCGTCCCTCCGTCCGCCCCTCGAAGCCCGCCGCCGTCTCGGATCTTTCAGACTTGGAAGGGGGAGAAAAAGCGACCATTTAACGGAATCACTGACGCCACCCTACAGTCTGCACTACTGGGACGAACGATACAATATGTATGTCTTGTCCCCGGTGTCATCGTTCTCTGTCGTTCGCCACCGGGAGGGCAGCAGTCGCGAATGGCTTTTCTCCCGACTTCTGAATGCTTCATATTCGCCCCCCTTTCGGTTCGCATGCTGCAAGGAAGCCGTGTTGCATCACGCCCGCAAACGTCCCTCGTATAGACCCGAAATAGCTATGATTATCAGAAATACGGCGTAAGTGTAATCAACTGCAGTAATTCTGTACGCCGTTATACACGCATCAACTTTTCATGGGCGATATCAGTATGCTTATCGGTTAGAACGTCTACCATGCGTAACATGCCAATGCGCACAAAGAATGGAGCAGGCGCACGTTATATCAGGTGGTGGGGCTGACAGCGCTGTTTCTAAGAAATTCTGACGAACTTCTACGTGTGTATTATTTCCGGTGGCGTTACCGAATGCTAGAGCCAAATGAGTATCCGTGCGGCCGAAGCAAGCAAGTGTACATTGGAACCTGGGTAGTGAATACTTCGCTAGCGTGAAAGAGAAAATGCGAGTGATTTGGTTCAACGATTGATATGAAACACTTCTGCAGGATCGCAAAGTATAAGCTCGTCAGGCACTGCATACCGAATCTTACGCGCCGATTGCAAAGCGCAAATCCTGGTACAGCATACTTTCACTAAAGCAACCGAACGAGTGGACGATGATAGTTAAAGCTTTATTTACCCTTAAAAAAGAGGAACCAATATATCGGTTACGCTGCTTAAAGGAACTCGGCGGGGACCCTTTAGAGGCGCAATATCGCCCATGCACTATAGGCTGCCTCCTAGACCAGCATAAAGCAAGAAAGTGGCACGTGCGCTCCATGGAGTTACGGAAAAATAAACGCCTCATCGCATCGAAATTTACGAGCGCCAATGTATTCCGATACCGTGACTTTCGCTTAAGTTCACGTGCAGCAGTGAGCGCTGTACTGTTGACATAGCAACGGCAGCTGCCTCTGACCGGTCAACTAGAACGAGCTGATAAGGTTCGTCGTGGCGTTCAATTTCTGGGACCTCCGCGCAAGATAGCTTGCCTAAGGGTCAGTCAACACGTCACCGAGATAACAGGGCGTGCATGCATCCTTCGCGAAGCTCTTGGGCCGCCATGTAGGCTTAGCCCTGTTCACTGGTTTCTAATGTCCTTCCGTCAGCGTGTCTGTCCTAGAGCAGATAATTACGCGAAAGACGTGAATATCGATGTTGATAGCCGACGCCTTCATATTCGTCAGATCTGCGAGACTTCGCAAGTGCAGTGCAAGCACTCGAGCTAAATTGGCAGCATGGTACTTAAATAAAACCAACGTGAACAATTCATGCGACTCCATCATTGACGATGCCAGGTGACGTACTTTTGGGCGCTTTCGTGTTATCAACGCCAGATTTTTCGACTTCTGATACGGGGTCGTGACCTTGACGAAAGCAGCAGTCGACGGTAAACAGGAGCTAAAACAACAGCAAGCAATGGACGTTGTACACCGATATCAGCAAACAGAGCGTCGGCCGTCGATAATCTGACTCGTGGTAAGGCGGTTCCCTACTTGTGTATGCGGCATCGATGGTTCTAGCCGCTAGAACGCTAGAAGATGGCGTTATCACGGGCGCTTACGAGAGCTCTCGAATAAACTCGAATATTATCACGATCATCTCCGCCAAGCCTCCCGAACATTGCGAGCGTTGTCAACACCTTTTGTGTGAAAAACAGTCGTTCAATGCAAAGCTTTCACGTTCATAATCTTGACCACCTGTTGCTTTTTTAATTGAGTTTGACTTTAAATTTTGCTTGTTGTTTTCTGCCCCACACAGATTCAGGTGTCACTGCCAGGTTTTAGTCAAACGGGCTTGTGCTTTGAGCTGTATAGTAAAACTTCACCATGGTCGGTGACAACAGTACTGAAGACTGCAATAGAATGCAGTTACATCATATGGCTACTAACTCTTCTCGCATGAATAGAGGCGTATTTTTTTAAATACCTAGTTAGTCAAGACGTGCCTGTACTTAGGTGAAGCGATGTAACGGTGAAAAACGGAAGCTTAAAGTCTGTGTGGAATTTGGTACTTATTTTCTGCGATCGTTGCGGATATCTTCAGCCCATTTTCGTTGCGCAATGGAAGGGCGTAACGGAATTAGGAGACAATGAAACCGCAAGTGTCTACGCTCAGTGGAGGCCTTCCCTTCAATGCAGCTATCTACCCGTCCACTCTGTCCCGCGTGCCTTTATTGGTAGCCACATGTCAAGTCTACTCGTGAACAGAGAGTTTATTAGACACTTTTAGTTGGGCGTACGTAACGAGCCTACGTACGCGGCATGATACGTTGTGTACGATGCATGCGAAGCGCTCAACGACACTTTAAATCCCGTATTCACAAACGCTCCTCGACTCGACTTTCACCCTTCACTCGACAGAGTTGAGCACTGCGCCGCTGTTCGGCTGAAAATGACGCTGCGCTACTCAAGAATAGCAGCAAATTATCACTGATATGCTGTGACTTGCCCTGCCTAGAGGTGGCGCTCCCATCGGCTTTCTCAAGTGAAGGTGGCGCGTTGAGTGAAAAGGTGTTCCAGAATACGGAGGTTAATTCACCATATTGACCGTACCGAGATACGTTTGGTTCAACTAGACGTATGTTCTTAGAAATAAAGCAGCTTTTGGGTGCTTTTTAACGCCCTCGTGCGGTAGCAGCGCAACATCGTCCCTCAAAGTAAAATATACTCTGTTTGGGTCGGCTTTGTTGCTCTCTGCGTTCGACGCCATCGCTGCCGTTTTGCAATCAGGTTCCTGTATCAATCGAGATATCACGAGAGCGTCACGCCGCGTACGCTTCGCCTCGTCACGTTTACACACGCCGCGTTTTTTTTATTTTTTCGGGCGTATCGGGCGTATGTGCGCATCTCTAGAATCGATGTGTTACGTACTGCACATGCGTAGCTCTCTGCCGTGGCCGTGCAGCGTACGTGGGCACGTTACGTACGCCCAACTAAAAGTGTCTATTGTTGTGTACCAAAGCGGCTTGCGTACGCAAGACATTGGGGTGGCGGTACTGCGCATGTGCGAAGCCCCGAGTTGATGCGTCGTCGGGGTAGTGTGTACACGCTGCCAAAGCATCACTGTTGAATTCTAAACAGTCATCTCTGGCAGGCCATTTTGCCCATGACGTGACCACCATTGCTCGCATGGCGAGCCAAGCAAGGGATGGCCAGACAAATGGATTGATTGATTTGTGGGGTTTAACGTCCCAAAACCACCATATGATTATGAGAGACGCCGTAGTGGAGGGCTCCGGAGATTTCGACCACCTGGGGTTCTTTAACGTGCGCCCGAATCCGAGCACACGGGCCTACAACATTTCCGCCTCCATCGGAAATGCAGCCACCGCAGCCGAGATTCGATCCCGCGACCTGCGGGTCAGCAGCCGAGTACCTTAGCCACTAGACCACCGCGGCGGGGCTGGCCAGATCAATCCACCCAAGCACAAACACTGCAACTATTCTAATATATATATTTACTCTAATAAAGCCAGAACATCATGACTTGACTGGCTTGATCGAGAGAAAATGTGCTAGCTTCGGCGAAGCAGGATAATGCAAAGCTATGTAAGACGAAAATGAATGGTAGACGGGAAGAACAGACGCCGATCACACCGCCGCAAATTATCCATGCACGTGTACGTCGCTGTCGTACAACGACCAGCCTTTTCGATTGTTTAGCACCTGTTTCTGTCGCAACTTCTGCACGCGTGTCTAGAGTGGATAACACTGTGATATAAATGAAGAATATTTGATTGAAACCTATTCATTTCATTTTGCCGTCTAATTTTGGTTCAACAATTTAAACTGTAAAGACACAAATCAATCGATACGTAACAAGACGCTGTGGGGCTGTGAGCACATGTCACCTTTGGGTCGTTTGTCTTAGACTACGCGCAATTATTAGGTATGTGTGCTTACGTATACGTAATTACGCGCGTACACGAGCTCTTGGGGCTCCAAGCACTGCAGATATAACAGTCCCTATGACCTGCGCACGCCACCTAAACAATGTTGCGTTTACACAGGTTGCACGGTTTTTGAAGTTGTGCATGTACGAATACAATGCCACTCCCCCTGGACATTACCCGGTATATACCAAGGCCTTCCCATGCAGTTACGTTTTGACATCTGTTGTTTCGTATATATGCTACTATAGACAAGCCGGTATCATGAAACACAAAAGGCGTATCGGCTCGTGGAACATACACGGGGTACAGTACAGTTCACGAAGGCACGTGTACAACTACTTTGCATACATGCTGTGCAATCGTGTTGGCGAACATTAAGTGGACGCACGGTACACGTCACAGCCATAATGATGAAAAATCCACTCACGTCGTACAAGCTGCAAGCAACAAAGCGTGTGCGCACGCCTTCAATAGCTTGCTTGCCACATAGCGACAGTTGAGCTCGAAACATGTTATTACACAACGCCAGAACTGTTTGACATCCTTCACAAGCGTAGAAGTCAATCAAATCAACAATCATATGGGATTTGACGTGTCAGGAAAATAAGGAAAGAAATTGAGCGATAAAATGTCTGGCTCCATTTTACTTCTCTCTGGAGAAGAGGTTGAAGAGCGCCAGAATATCTGCCTCCGGCCGTAGTAGCAGAAACATAAAGAGAGGAATAGCGTTTGTCTTTTTGCTTCGGGCATTCAGCCAACAATTCAAGCGTTTGCCTTGCAGTTAAAACTGAATGTAACAATATCAGCACAAAACAGAAGTGCAGGGAGTAGTAAAAACAATTACAGGGATACTACGTCCCAAAACCAGGACATATGGGAGATGTAATAGTCGAAGTTTGTAAAATTACGACCACCTGGAGTTCTTTAACATGCGCTTATACTTAAGCACTCAGGCCTCTAGCCTTTGCCTCCGTCGAAATGCGGCCACAGTGACCGGGATTCGACCCCGTGACCTACAGGTCAGAAGTCGTGTACTATGAAAACTAGACCATTGTGGCGGGTAAAAGTCCAGGAGAAGATGTATAAATATACAAATTCTGAGCAGAGAGTGTAACTGGAGACATTATTTTGACACTTGTACTTTTGTTCCCTGACACCGCTGTTTTGACTTTGCTATAGCCAGTTGACCATTTTAACAATTTGTCATCGCTTCACGTGTAACGACATGCTACTTTAATTGGCTACGATTGTGAAGGATAACTACCCTATACAAAATCTACTAATAAGAAATCTAATCTGCCGAAACAAATGACAATATAGCAAAGGAAGGCACATGGGACATTACTTGTATGTTTAAACTGTGATGTACTAATTATGACATATATGAATTATCAATTTATAGGTGGCGAGGTTGCTATCGCCCAGGGTAAGGTGGCTGGCGCGTCATAGATATTAGCCACATTTATGCTTGCACGTCACGGAGATTAGCCACATTTAGGCTTAACAGCTACCGAGCGGTAGCTGGCGCTGTGTTCGTGCTTGTTAGGGTTAACGCAGAGGCGCCAGCACCATCGCGCGGCTGAGGGCGGAGATGCCAGGCTGGCGCAGGGGAAAAAGTAAAGTATCTTTAAGATTTGCAGCGGGCGCCGGCAGATGTCTCCTGCGGGAAGTACGGGTGCATGGGGTGACCCCACGGGTCGTTTCCCGTGGATCCCTCGTGGTCACGTGAATGCAACGTCGGCGGCACCACATTGTTATGTTGCTTATGTGTTGTATCGTATATTGCATAAGGCCATTCAGCGTGTTACTAGTGATGTATCTGATTCGACTGGAGATAGCGTCTTTTGTAAAAGCAGGTTAATAAACGCACACGTTCGGCTTGCTCGACGGCTTGTACTGTGCACGACCTTCGAAACCTCCACGACGTTCATTTATGGACATAAATGACTTTATTACATACAGGTCTGTTATATCTCCCTTAGCTTCAGCATGTCAAAAAAAAAAACAAGCAATCGTCCACCGGCCGTGGTGGAACAGCGGTTGCGGCACTTGGCTGCAAACCCGAATGTCGCCGGTTTGATCTCGGCCGCGGATTGAGATCGCATTTCCATGGAAGCGTTGCGCTAGAGGCCTGTGTAATGCAATGTCAGTTCACGCTCTTATAAAGAACTCCAGGTTGTCGAAATTTCCGGAGCTCTCCGCTTCGGCATCTCTCATAATCATATCGTGGTTTTGGGACGTAAAAACGCCACACGATAAACCAACTCGATTTCGTTGATATAAGAAACATAAGCGCACAACAGGTGCATCAGGTGGTTATCAAACTGCGACGAATAGTAAGTAGCCCTACGGCTCTATTAAGCATGGAGTTTCGTACAAGGGCACAAAGTTTGTGGCGCACTGCCGATGATGTTGACAGCACCTGTAACATTGGAGGTCAGGTCAAACAGCGTCGCGTTCGTGTTCATGAACCACTTTTGGCAATTGAGGCATTGGGTTCGTTTATGGCCTTAAAAATGCCTTCCCTATCAATTATCTTAGTAGTAACGCATCCGCTCGTGCTTCAAAAGGTTGCGCAGAGGCTGCTCTAGATCTACGTATGGAACGAGGCTATCCACCCAGCATCATTTTGATGCAATGCAGCATGCTTAACTATATACTAAGTTGACGGAAAAAGAAAATCGCCCATGAAAAGCGAAGCGCGAGCTGCCCTATGGGTTTCGCTCAGCAAAAGGTAAGTAAAGTTTGAATACAGACTGCGCTACCAGCAGTTTTATTTTTCAGCAGACTGTTTTAGCAACATCACGTGGTCCTTGAGAAATGCTGTAGAAGTGATCACAGAATAATAAATAGCATCATAATCTCAGCAAAAGCAATTATGAAAATATAAAAAAACTGAAACACAAGACAAACTTTAATTACAATTTGTGGTACATAATACAGGCCTTCACATTCACGTGCCAAACTATTGACATCGACAAGGGTGGAGCATAAAGTATACCATTCTTACACAGAAAAAAAAAGCTGTATTTATACAGTTTTATTTTCAAGAATAGTGGGGCGAGCGCACACACACGCGCACACACACACACACACACACACACACACACACACACACACACACACACACACACACACTAGTGAGCACGTGAAGTGCTTGTTTGTGCACGTGTGTCTTACTTACGCGATGGATTATACGAGCACATAGTGTACGCAATAAAGTGACATGTGAAGGAATGTGCCATTCATTTCAATCGTGAAAGAGTAATTGAAAATATGTTGGCAAATCGATAGCACTGACAGCGCTGAACGCACAGTTCATCAGCAAGATGTGCAGGTGCCTTCACTATAATCAAAAAGGAATGTTGCGCAGTGACTTCAGTCGCTTACATCACACTTACATAATGACATTTACCGGGTTTTCCCAACTCTACCTTGTGCTTTCTCCAGCTAACTTCTGGCTTCGTCTGTCACTCGCACTCTTCGCGGGATAACTTTATTACAGCGCGTGTGGCTGGGAGTGGAATTACGAATGACTATTTGTCTTGCAGCGTTTAGCGGCCCCGAGGAGACAATTGAACATTCTCAATGCGTCCTCATCATTCAAAACTCCGCAATGTGCTCAGGAAAGCAAACTACGCCACCTTGACGTAAGACTGCTTTCGAAAGGAAAGTTCCTATAGGACCTTGACAAGCTTTCTATCCGATTTACTCACGTCTGAACGTCAATGGACGTCAAGGGCGAATGACACAGGACAGCGGGCGTCAAACAGCCAAAATCGAGGTAAGCGCAAGCTCTGGCCACGTAGCCAACGCTTGTTTGCTTGCTTGCTTGCTTGGCTGCTTCGACATCGTTTTGTATTGTTCATTACACAATCTGTGCATTCCTTCAAGAACAAGGACGAAAAATACGCCTTATGCTTCATATGAGATGTACTAGAATGTACTAACGCTCATGGACCGCTACTTAGTCGAGAAACCAAGCCATTTTGTAGGGCTATATACAGCTAATTCCATATTTTTGAAACTTTGTGCACTGGAATGCATTGGTTTTGTTCCGGTAAATAAGCAAGAGCGTGCTATATTCTGAAACAAAAACAGTCGCTACCATGTGACTGCGTTACATAGCTAGAGTGTACTAGAAATGTAGTACACTGTAACACAGCTATTCCTTTAGTTTGCCGCTGTTATTTTGCCCCTTCCCGTCGGATGCACAAAGTCGAGAACAAGCGATTAAGGGAATCAGCGATAAGTTTATTGACGAGGACAGTAGGCCAGCCAAAATTCTGCAATATTGGTGTAATAGTCAGTGCGCAATAGAGTACATATCGAGGCACGGGCATCACACTCTATAGTGACACTGAAGTAAAGACATGATGTTGAATGTTTGTGCCTATGACATGAAATACGGAGAGGGAGAAACTTCTAGTAAACTTCTAGTAAACTTCCCTCTCCTAGAAACTTCTAGGAGAGGGAGAAACTTCGAGCGTTTACCACGACTGTGTGTATACATAAAGGTAGCAAGTTTGGAAGAGACAAGCAGAGGGAGTTATGTAAGTAAAGCAAAGATGCAGCTATACCCTATTTACACGCACTGACGTGTATGTGCAAGGTAAGTCAGCTAAATAATGTCAGAATTCGCAACCTCTCGCAACCTGCTCACCACACACACACACACACACACACACACACACACACACACACACACACACACACACATATATATATATATATATATATATATATATATATATATATCTGCGTGTGTGTGTGTGTGTGTGTGTGTGTGCAAACGCGACCAAATGCATGTTTCAGAATGTTGGATGACGTGTCACACTACTTTTTTTCTATCTGTTTTTGTGTCTAGTTTTTCTGTTTAACTATGCAAAATGTTTTAAGTAGAAATCGAAGCAATGAAGCTGGGTGAGAAATTATAATAAGAAATCTGTATAGATCTATTTTCAAAACATTCGGTTAAGTGATTCATAACTTTTTAGCCATTAAATATAAGTGTTTTTTTCTGGTTACGGCTGACGCCCACGAAATACCAAATAATAATAAATGAATAAATAAATGCTTGATCACAGAGCTTTCTAAAGTTTCACGTGCAACCGATAGGCTTCCCTCATCGCGGTCCACGGAGGTATAAGCAGACGCGCAGCGGTTTATCAATTGTGCTGCCTCTCGCAACCTGTTCATCATCGCACTGTCATCATGGCACCATCGCCTCGGTCCTGTCACCATCCCGGCTGCGCCGGCTCCATTTTAGATGTAGGTGAGAATGTTCGAGGCCCGTGTGCTTAGATTTAGGTTCACGTTATAAAGGGCTCCGTGTTCCGGAAATTTTGACCATATTGTTCTTTTTTTAATTTCCGGAGATTTTTATTATACGGCGTCTTTCATAATCACGTTGTGGTTTTGGGACGGTAGACCCCAGATATTATTATTATTATTATTATTATTATTATTATTATTATTATTATTATTATTATTATTATTATTATTATTATTATTATTATTATTATTATTATTATTATTATTATTATTATTATTATTATTATTATTATTATTATTATTATTCTAGTCCTGTCGGCTTTCCAGTGGCGGTACAGCGGTCGTTCGTACGCGGAAAGCCTGGCAATCACGGTGCACATGATAGCACGTCACGTGTGTTTCTTTTTTTTAACTATTTCGCAGGTATCTGCAATAAGCAGCAAAACGCTAACACTTAATACAGCAAACGATTACTTGAGAGAACGTGACTTAAATGAACTATCCAGTTGTAGGAACTTTTTATTTAAAATCCTTCGCCGAAGCAGTATATTAGATCAGATGCTTACTCATTGTGGTTTAACAAAATTAGGGGAGAGCAATTTCAGTCCTATAAGAACATTTTGTGAGGACATCCGATGCCTCGCTACATTGATCATAAAAATTCGGCAAATCTCACGTACCTGGGGAATCGACGTCATGAGAAGCATGTGGATGGATAGGTGACTGTGCTGTAACTTTTTCATTGAGCGAAACGTCGTGAAGTGGTGCTAACGTAATGTACAAATGCACACACATACGTTATACAGCCGCACATATTTTATGTGATCATTTGTTTACAGTTACGTAACATACTAACGGCAACATGGGTATTATAGCAACGACACCTGACGAGGTAAGCTGATATGAAGCGCTGTAGTGCTCGCGAGGGTATATACGCCTGGACACTGCATGCTTCAGCTGATGGCGTCTATCACTACGATTGACGTTAACCCGACGTGACGGCTGTATCGTAGGAGTGCATATGTAATGTTTATAAAACTGCATAGCTAGCAGACTTTTCACGAACGATAGGGTCTAATGTAGATACGTATGTAGATAGATGCTCAAAGTACCTGCAGTATACGCAAAGGAATGCTTCGCATTTAGGCCTATTAGTCTGAAAGGCAGCGCTTTGATACGTATTGAGGACTATGTTTTCTATGACCCCCTGCGTTGAGACATGCGTAACTCTGTCTTGAGAGGAGATTGTAGCGAGGGTCCGGTGTCAGAAAGACGAAGAGGATGAGTGAAAAGCAAGCCTCCTAGAGGAAGCACCAATAATGTCAGCTGAAGAAGCACGGACTCACTTGGTAAAAGTGAAGTCCTTCGCTGCACAACAGAGTGTTGTGCCGGAGGCACATGACAGCGTGAAAAGAGTGACTCAGTTCATGGTCACTGCAGTCCTAAGCGCACAATTGCAGCAACAGATTTACTACATATTTTTTATAACACGCTATAAGCAGAAATTGACATTCAAATAATAAACATTGCTAATAAGTTTTGCTGTGTGCTGTTAGCACCATTGCCCTTAATGAAAAGCCAGGCGATAAACTCGGAGGGACGTGGAGGTTCTTTCAAACTAGTGCTTTGGAACAGCCGCGCAATAAACGGCCGCCGCCGCAACTCGAGCCGCATGCGATACGCAAGGCGACTGCCGCTCGGAGCAGGAGGATCGCTGCAGCTGGCACATAACAAAAGGGTTCACGCTTTATTTCGACAACTTTTTTTTTCTTTTGCTGCTGATAAGGAGTCGAAACAAAGCAATTTCTGTTAAGCGAACTTTCACCTTTCCCTGGGTTTCCTTGAAGTTTGGTCACGTGAAGTTTTATATCTGGTTATAAGATGTTCATTCGGACGTTTCCCAAATATGTCATATCTATAACTTTCTAATTGAAAATGTTTGCCCAGCTTTGTCACTTTTGGAGATTGAGATTGCAAAATTAAGCACATTAATATAACAAAACATGATGCGACTTATTCCGTCTAATTATATAGCCTGCGACAGGCAGTTGGTTGCGCTATCTTGTAGCACTTTGACATATCTTCAATAAATATAGTTAGCGCGGAAATTCGGTAGTTCACGAATATGACTCGAGGGTCTTTGCGGGGTTAAAAGGCTTAACCTGAAGGTCGTACAAGCACTTGCTTGACTGTTCGCGTGACGTGGTCCCATCTCGGGTACGTATCCTGTCGGACCAACACTTCCTCCACCAACGGTGCCCGCGGGCTCCTGGCAGGGCTTTGGTTGAGCGCCTCCCGCCAGGGCCGGATGAGGTGCGCAGGCGACACTTACCCACATATCAACAGGCAGCTCGTGCTGCCAAAACGCAATCACGCAATTAATCATACGACCCCGCGACTCGACGCCTATGCACCCGTGCACGAACCACGGAAAAATTGCTCCTTGACGTAAGGAAGATTAAGCGCTAACAAACGGATAGGACAGCAACAAATACGAAGGGAGCATTTACTAAGTCTGCGTAGATGCTGAATGTTCTGTCATTCCCATCTCCTATTCCGTATCCTCGTGTTTTTGTTTGTTTGTTTGTTTGTTTGTTTGTTTGCCCGTCACCGCGGTCTAATGGTTATGGTGCCTGACTGTTGATTCGAAAGCCGCAGGATTGAATTCCGGCTGCGGCGGCCTCATTTTGACGGAGGTGAAATGACAGAGGTCGTGTACATAGATTCATGTGTATACGCTATAACCCTTTTATTGACAATGCAACACCTGAGAAAACAAATCTAAACATTAAACATTTGAGCTTTAGTCCTTCTTCGCAAAATTTAGCTTTGCTTAAACTATACAGCTCTTTAATGTATTTCACAATATAAGGAACCAATGGCACCAGCTGTACTTCATTCGTCTAAACTCGCAAATAAAATACAGCTGGTACCATTGGTTCCTTATATTGTTAAATAAATTAAAGGGCTGTAGTTTAAGCAAAGCTAAATACAGCTCTTTAATTTATTTAGTTTTATTTGTCTAAACACGCCGATGGAGGCGGAAGTGTTTTAGGACCGTGTGCTTAGATTTGGGTGCGCGTTAAAGAACCCCAGGTGGTCAAAATTTCCGGAGCCCTCCACTACGGCGTTTCTCATAATCATATGATGTTTTTGGGGCGTTAAATCCCCATATCAATCAATTTGTCTAAACACGCGCGCTTTTCGCCGTCGTCGTCCGATATAGTGCAACTTGCCATCATTTTTGTGGCCGGAAAAGAAGTTAATCATATTTAGGCAAGTCGTTACTTTTTGTCTCTGTGCCTTATGAAGCAATATTAAGATTTCCGAAGCGCTCTTTGTATGCGCTGAGTGAGTTATCAGCGGTGTGTGACTGCAGCCAGCATATGTACTATTAAGCTTCCACTATGTGATTTAATGTCACGCTTGTCATTGCACTTGATTTGCTCATGTGCCCCTTTTTTGATAAAATGTTCGCCTTATAAACACATTGATTGATATGTGGGGTTTAACGTCTCAAAACCACCATATGATTATGAGATACGCCGTAGTGGAGGGCTCCGGAAATTTTGACCACCTGGGGTTCTTTAACGTGTACCCAAATCTGAGCACATGGGCTTACAACATTTCCGCCTCCATCGGAAATGCAGCCGCCACAGCCGGGATTCGATCCCGCGACCTGCGGGTCAGCAGCCGAGTACCTTAGCCACTAGACCACTACGGCGGGGCGCCTTGTAAACACAGAAGTTGAAAAGCATGCTTTGATATCAATGTACTGTTGTTGTTGTTTTTTTCTAAGAATGAAAGCTGCGCTATGTTTAGAGAGCACCAGGGGTAACTAAGAACGTCGGGCGGGTCCCGCTTCACCCGATTGATGACAATCTGGTGAATTAAGGCCAGGTCAGAGTCTATAAGGGCCGAATAGTGCGTACAAAGAAACGAGCCTCCTCACATGTTTTGATGAATGCAATTGGTTCCGGTAATTGATACCGCAGATGCATCAACGGCGCATACGCCAGCATTACTTCAATGAAAATCGCGAAAAGCTCCCGAATACTATACTTGCTGCGACCGATGACGTGGAGAGAAATAAATAGAATAGCAAGGCAGGAATGCTGCTGAAGAAGGGAGGCACGACAGAATGTAAAAACAAACTTAGGATGAAAAACATGTAGCCAACATACCAGTATTCTTTTAAAAAAGAATGGACTTGTTAAACACGTGACCTATCAAACAGTGTGCCTAAAAAGCGGAAAGAACTGCTGTGGAGCAGTTTTCGCCCAATGTAGGATCGGAGCTACAGTGCCGGACTCAACGACGTGGTATGGAGTATAAGCTCCGTCACCTTGATTCAAGGCCGCTTACAGAAAAGAAGATCCATGGATCTTGGTCGATGGTCCAGCTTACGCGGAAGGCCACGAAAGCTCTGTTGTGCTTTTTGAGGACCACCGGACTTCACGAGCGCTTGTGAACGAAAAACGCGAGATTGTGCTGTGTAGTCTCAAGCTGGCTAACTATCCATCTCTTTCTTAATCCTCTTCGTTTATCTCAATCATTTTCATTTCTATTACTCCCTCTATCCCCCACCCCAAGTTATAGTGTACTAGTCTACCCAAGTGTACGGTAGCCTAAAGCCCCTCCATCACGTCTACTGCCGCTGTAGAAGCGATGGAGGGGCTTTCGCGCTACTTAACCTATACGGTAAAAAACGCTTGGAGGGGCTTTAGGGTAGCCAACCGAGCCAAAGCTTGCTGCCATAGCTTGGTTAACCTCCCTGCCTTTCCTCTCCATTTCTCTCTCTCTCTTTGTGCTGTGGCTGATGGCGATGAAGAATAGCTCGTTCCAGACAACACATTCTCTTTTTCCTATAAAAGAAAACGATCGTGAACTTGTCCTCGCCCGCGAAGCTGCAGCGGCACGGGAACGTCGGCAAGCCGACCCAAAGGCAGCGATGGCTCGCGAAGCTGCAGCGTTATAACGTCGGCGCCGGCAAGCCGACCCAGAGTTGAGGACTGGCGAAGCTGCAGCGGAAAGGCAGACGACCAAGACCTCCATAAATCTATGGGGTATTTAGAGGACCCTGAGGTGGCGAGAGTGCGGCTAGCGATTGCATGTCTGAAGCAGTCGGTATACCTGAGGTTGGTGGCGCGGATGCGCGGTTTAAGCACGACTTCCTCGACCGAAGTTTCGGGCCCAGCTGCAAGGTTCCCGACCACTTGTAGATCGACAATAACCCGATGAAGATTGGAAAGATTCAAGAACGAGCGATCCCGCGACAACGTCATTGCTGTGCTGCAGCCAGAGTTTGCCACCGATGATCACAGTGAGTACTTGGTTAGCTCTACGAGTAAATATTCATTGGTGACAGGCAAAGTCCCGGCGATAGGGTCTTTTAGCAAGTTACGGAATTATGGTATGCAAATACGGTAAGCGCTCCTCCGCCCCACGGACGACAGGTCCTTCGCTAACAATACGTAGGCTGACAGACCGGTCCCAACGAGGCGTGATAACGCCACAGTAATCATTTGAAAAGCTGTTGTATTGTTTGGGTGCCTCTACTGGTAAAAGGTCGACAACATGGAAAGGAGGAGCGGTACGGTGATACAGTACCGTATTTGCATACTGTAATTTCCGCCAAGATGTAAAAAAACAGCGCAAAAGACGACACACAGAAGAAGGAGGACAGAGGACATGCACTGATCATGTCATTTTACACCATGAAGCTTAACCAACTCGTCCAGTTTTGTACGCTGCTGCGTATTTCCGTAAGTTGCTAAAAAGAGTTACGTACGGCTACTGTTATTCGCCCAAACCGCGGAGCACTTGACCGCTTTGAACCCTTTAGAAGTATTATTCACTCTTCTTTTGCTGTTCATGAGCATCAGGTGTTTGACCCATGACAACGAAAAATAAGAAAAAGGTCAAGTGGTTATCGTCAAGTGCGGGACTGTGGGGACGGTTGGCTTGTGCAGCATATGACATCGCGATATGCTCTGAGATGCATTTCATATGACTATAAATAATAAAAAATAACCAGAGGGGCGTGTATAGACCTTGTCTTTGTGAACTTCAGATTGTCCTATCCAAGAGCCCTTGACCCTTCATTTCATAAGGCAGTCTTAATGAAGGGAAGACGAAGTAAGCAACTCAATACCATATATGACCTTCAAAAAAAAACATTTTATGTACCGTACACACGTGTTTTCACTCATTTGCATGTTCGAGTGGTCAATGTACGAGGAATTCACGGTTACCCCAATGATTCACCAGAACTTTCCCCCGCTCATCATCATTCACTTCGTGGGTATGCTTGGAATTTTATTGTTTATTATTGTTCACACACGAATGCTTTAATGAATAACTATGATACACCTTAGTGTTAAAATAGTAACGTTCTAGTATACGTATTTATTTCTATTTACTTGATGTTTGCCTCCCCCCGCCCCCACTGTAATGCCATGAGGCAATGACATAAATAAAAACTCCCAGGGGGCAGCCTATAGACTCAGGCCACGAATTTGTCAGTGTTATTAATGAAGTTACCACCACCACAAATACTTTGCTTCAACGCACACTGAAGTACAATAATGAATTGGCTTAGATTGACAAATTTTACTTTGACAACTCTAATGTCGTCAATTTCACCATCGTACTTTTCATTATGCAGGAGACAATCAAGGTCAAGGTCAGAATTTTGAATGTCACACGAAAAATTTCTCCGCTTGACGTGAGGGATCTCAAAGTGCCGATTTTCATACTTTGGTGACATCGAAATCTCCTCAAACTTGGTAAGGCTCTCGCGCTCTGAAAGGACAAAGCGATTCATTTTACCGACTGGGATATCCACGTAGGTCCGAGTAGACGCCATCAAAATCTATGACGTCACAGCGTTTGGTACGGAAATCTCGATGGGGCATCGCCACGCGCATTTTATTTTTGCCTATTTTCTCGCTTACGAAGCCTCATCTCGAGGTAAGCGCGGCGAATTTGTTTTTGTGGATTAGTGATTTACTGAAACGAGAAAAAACTGTTCTCTCTTTAGTGTCCCCATGGTTAGGCCACTGCCCGTAGGCACCTTCGCCTTTCAGCTTCAGCCACATGTGTTGGTATTCCGGTTTAGGCACAGAAATCTGCGTTGGCTCATTAGGATGTACAGGTTCGGGATCCAAGGCGCGATGCAGTCCGGCAACTAAACAGGAGTCGCGTGACGAGACGCGGAGAGGCTGACGCGACTCGTCAGCGTCACGTTCTTCCGGGCGGGGATCGCGTCGAGAGACAGCGCGTGGTGGTGCGTATCTTTTTTTTTCTTTTTTTCAACGCCGCGGAGGTTTCGGCGAAGGCGACACTTGTATAGGGCACGTTACCCCAGCGTCCCGCGTACCACAGCCATTCCGGCACGCATGCGAGAATTACGCCCGCGACTGCTTACTCAGACAACAGCCGACGGGAGCAGCGATGTGCACAGTCTGCCGACAGAGCGAAGAGATAGCAGAGCATCAGATGGTCTCCAATAAGGATGGCCCCGTGATTCTTTCTTTATATCGACATTTCGGCGAACTCTAACGACGACGGCAAAGCGGGGCGAACGCACAGCGCCGTCTTTTCTTTCTCTTTTGCTCCTTCCCTGTCCTGTATTTTTTCTGGTGTTGCGCTGTAAGTAAGTTCACGAGCGAACGCAGAGTGCTGACTTGATGAATATATGCGGCTGATCAAGATAAGTAAAAACGTTGTTATCTGTATGCGAGAAGTTTGAGAACGCTGTATAGTTACTTGACGCACATCCCTTACATAAATGGAAGTGTGTCAATGCCGACTCAACCAGAAAACTGTCCGTCCGCCTCTCTGTTACTTAACACAATTGTCGCCATACAGAAATAAACCATTAAAACAACTTTTCTAGGTGGTATTCTGTGTTTGACCCTATAGAACTCCTATATCCAATGCATGCAAGGCATGCAGAATGTGAATTTATTTGGACCAAACCAATGCATCGTATGCACAGTGCAAAGCAAATGTAAAAGCATCAAATTTGCTACACAGGCTCTGCTGAATTTTGTCATATTTAAATGCACTCTCTCTATGGCACCATGTAAAATCGACATCGCGAATTGTGCACACCAGAAAAGTTTCGGCTTTGTGAAAGTTGCGCGAAAATCTCTAAAAAGTAATACGTGCCTTTATGCTTGAAACTTTTACAAAACTCTATTCGAAGACCATTTTAATTTTTCATTTATTAAAGCGTTCGTGTTTCGAGACTTTAAAGACAAGGCATAACGCTTAGTATATATACACTTATTTTTCAAGGCCCACTGGAGCTTTGATCCAAAGGCAGTCCTACAAAATGAACCAACTCACTGCTGGAAAAATTGGGATAAAATCGTATTGCATTGCACTAGAAGGAAACGTTTACAGAAGTATACGTTTCTCCACAAGACAGCATAAAGTGGAATTCAAGCAAGAGCCCAAAAGAAGTTCTGTGAACGAACCTATCGAAATATAGGAATAGTTCGAAAAAGCTGATTCATCGTTATCTTTAGTGATGCATTCTTTCATCATTAGTCGTAAACCTCCTCTCAATATGGAATAGCACAAGTGAACGATATCGATTATAAACATAGATTAATCAACCATGCCGTGGGACGTACCTAAAATACTATACATCACCGAGATTCTTAACACGGAAAAGACCACGGATGTTCAAAGCATAGCCAGGTACTTCTGGAGATATCTCGACAACAAAAGCTGCCAAGTCGTCTTTTGCGATCCGCTTTTTTCCAGGACAATTGAACGGCAGCAGATAAATGCAGTAGAAAATATAAAGGAAGCTGTAGCATCACGTGGTAATCTTTAACCCCATGGACATGAAATGTAGCACCGTCTTCCTCGCTTTTTTCCTCGTTTATTAACTATACGACACGGGTTCGAGGAAACTTTCTCCCTCTGCTTCATCCTTTTCGATACCCACTTTGACATACTTTGAGCCGTACAAATTGTAGGGTTTTTTCGTTTTATGTTCTTTTTTCTTTGCGCACATGGACACCTAGTCGCTGTGTGGTAAGGATTTGAGCACGCTGGTTGTTGTTTACGAGTGCAAAAACATCGTTAAAAAGGCGGGAAAAGAACGGACACGGTGTTCTGTGTATTTCTTTTGTTGTCTCATTTTTCTATAATATTTTTTATGTATACTTGTAATGTGAGAGCGTCGTGACATGCGTGTAGGCGTTCGATCTACCATAAACTATTCATGGCTGGTTGCAGCAGTAAGCACGAGCGGAAGCGTCAGCTATTGAAATTCTGTTTGCAAAAGTCGTTACTCATCGTAAAGTGTCATAGGATATCTGGAAGAAAAAAGAAAGTGAGGAGAATTATAGGGAGGAAGAAAGACGACAAATAGATTATAGGATAGCCTCTATTTCATAGCCTACAGAATTTTCCCCTGCCCCCCCCCCACCTTCCCCCCAAGAGCAAACATAGTCCAATATTAAAGTGCATGAGTTAACCGCTTTGCTACCCCCCTCCCTGTCCACGTGAACGAACTCACTGGACATGAGTGCACCATTCCCCCCATCCCTCTCATGGGAAAATCCTGGCGCCGTCGCTGAAGATTATACATTTCCAGTTGGCATGACAATATGACACGCCATTCTTATGAAAAAAAAATATTGGTATGTGGTTTGATTTTAACCAACTAACAATAAGAAATCCTCAGAAAAACGCAATGCGAACCGCAATTTTGAGGCTTTCATCCATTTACGTAAATCCCGACAGTGTGTAGGCGTAGAATCCCACTACAGGCAAGTTTGAACAAGTCTTTGCTTTCGTCATAAATGAGTGGCCTTGTGGCCTCGGGCAGCAACCAAGCGATGGGTGTCGATTCCGCACGTTTTCATTGTAAATGAAAAAAGAAAAAAAGAGGTCTTACACAATAGCGTGTATATTACACATTCATGCCACGTAAACGCGTTGTCTGTTCTTGCATATTCATTGCCAGACGTACCATCTTCGCTATTACGGCTTGATTTGACGAAGATGCGTTCTTAGAAGGCTCACGGGTTCAACTGTCTTGAGTATACCAATTATCCGTATATCAGAATACAATCACGCGCAACGCAGTCGCCGCGCTCACGCCCGTGGAAATGCATCCGTGCTATATTTACGTGCTTCCAAACTGGCTGTGCATTACACGTATACTGCGCGAATCGCCAACAATGTCAATATCTCGCGGAGCATCGTTATTAGATTCATAGGGGCTTTTATTGGCGCCGTTTTACAGGCGATAGCTCCGTTCAAATGTCGCCACCATCACTGTTTTGGGTGATCAGCTTGCGAAAGGCGGGAGTAGCCGACTGGATGTATAGGCTATCGTGACGATAACTTATTTATTGAAAAGGTACCTTACGGACCCGATGGCATTGAGTAAGGGGTGTTACAGTGAAGTCAGAAGTAAACGCACTTTGAACAACGCTACAGCGCGGCTTAATAATAACTACAACAACATATAAATAGAAACCATTGTGAGCAACTAAACTAAAACAAGGCACACACTAACAACAATCAATCACTATATATATATATATATATATATATATATATATATATGATGAACCACACGAGAACGGTGTGGTGGAATGGTAGAGAAGGAGGAAGACGAAGACAAATAAATGGTTCATCGTACAGCCATCACGCCTCCTGCGTCACACTAGTCGACAGGATCTACCGTGCCCTTCATCATGGCCACATCCAAGAAAGTCATCAACATCCCGAAGTACTCTGGAGCATCTACGGACGTCCCCTTTGACAAGTGGCTCCGATTCTTTGAGGTGAGGACTGCGGCCGCAGCATGGACGGAGCGAGACAAGCTGTGCTACTTCTCCGATTACCTTGAAGGTGAGGCTTTCCGATGGTTTCTCACCGAGGTTTTCGACACAGACGCGTCTTGGGAGAGCTTATGTGAACGCATGAAGGGACGCTTTACGAGCGGCGTCGCGGATCCTTTTCGCCAATTCATTCATTACCGGTTGCGAACAGGCCAGAGCTTGCAGGAATACTATAATGAAAAAATGTCTCTCGGACGCCTCGCCGACTTAAAGGACACGCACCTTATATCAGGGCTCATCGACGGCCTTCCTGCGCATATGGAGATGGCGCTTGCTGGGCTTACCTCGTCTACACCAGAGGCATGGCTTACAACTGCACTTCGTGTAGAGTCAACCATGCAGAGAATGAAGTTACATCGCTTTCCACCAGCTCGGAATACACAGATTAACGTAACAAGTGACAGAACTAGTCAGCGTCCACGTAATTCCCCGGTACGAACACCCGTGCGTGAGTGCAAACACTGCGCGATGGATGGCTTACCCCGACAGATGCACTGGCATAATGAATGCCCACGACGCGCAAGCGTTTCCGCCCTCTCCACCAACCAGGGAAACGAGGAGGGCGACCCAGAGTTCATGTAATTCAGTTTGATGCCCTCATTAACGGGTACCCTGTCAGCGCTACACTTGATACCGGAGCTACAATTACCTGTATCAACGAAGCAGTGCTGAAGGCACTTCACCTGCAAATAATGAGGAATTCATGCATCTCAGTTCAACAAGTCACATCATCTGCCAAAACTTTGGGTCGCGTTAATCTAAAGGTACAGATAGGAAAAGTGACAAGAGAAATTCAGGCTCATGTTCTACAAGGCATGAAGAGCAACTTACTTCTTGGCTTGGATGGTGCTTGCCTCTTTAACTTGTCGCTGGACCTTGACACTATGACTCTACGCCAAGGGAAAGACATCCTCCATTCTCGTACACAGAACCAAACCACGGTTAACAAGGGCGCGTCTTTGCAAGGTGTTGAAGTTTGTGATGTACTACATCTAAATAAAACTCAACAGTTGGCATTGAAGCAGCTTATCCACAAGTACGATGACATTTTTTCCAAGTCACAGACAGACATTGGTTGCATCAACGGCGAAATGCATCGCATTCATCTCAACAACAATGTTCCCATTCGTAGAGCTCCCTATCGATGCTCCGAAACTGACAGCGTTGAAATGGACAGACAGATCAATGAGCTTCTCAAGCAAGGTGTCATACGACTATCTACCTCCCCATACGCTGCGCCAGCACTTATGGCAGAGAAAAAAGGGGAAGGACGCACGCGCTTCTGCATCGACTACCGCAAGCTGAACGAATTGACGGTGCCTGATTATCAGCCCATCCCTCGCATCGATGACGTTCTCGATTCTCTGGGGAAATCTACGTACTTTTCGACATTAGACATAACGTCAGGTTACTGGCACGTGAAGATTCACCCTGATGACATTCCGAAAACGGCGTTTGTCACACGTACCGGTCACTACGAGTGGCTCGTCATGCCTTTTGGCCTTCGGAATGCTCCGGCCACCTTCGAACGGGCTGTCAAATTCGTATTAGCAAAACACCGTTTGCAGAACGTCACGAATTACTTCGATGACATTGTTGTCTACTCTGACACGTTTCCAGACCATCTGAGGCATCTGGAGGGCGTTTTGAAAGCTTTCAAAAGCGAAGGCGTCAAGCTGAAATTAAAGAAATGTCAATTCGCTCGAACCTCCATTGAGTACCTGGGACACAAGGTTTCGCATGGCACCGTCACTCCAAAGCAAAGCAACGTGGACGCAATCTTACGGTTTCCGACACCATCACGCCCTAAAGAGTTGCAGCGTTTTCTCGGCACTGTCAATGTTTACCGGCGATACATCGACCACTTCAGTCAAATCGCTCACCCACTGACGCGCCTGCTCAGCAAAGACGCCACCTGGAACTGGGATGCGGAGTGTGAACTGGCTTTCACTCAGCTCAAGAAATGCGTGACGGAAGAGCCAATCCTTAACATCTACGATGCCACTAAGCCTTGTGTGCTATACTGCGATGCATCCAACAGAGGTATCGGCGCCGTCTTGAAGCAGGCTGATGATGAAGGTAGAGAGCACCCAATCGCATACCATTCACGGAAGTTACTAAAACACGAAATTAATTACGCCATCACAGAACTCGAATGTTTGGCAATTATTGACGCCATCGATAAATGGCACTGCTATCTACACGGAAAACCTTTCACTGTGATCACAGATCACGCAGCGTTGCAATGGCTTAAAAGCATCAAGAATCCCCGAGGCCGACTTTTCCGGTGGTCCTTGAAACTCTCCATGTACGACGTGAACATCAAACACCAAAAGGGCATCGACAACATTGAAGCTGATGCACTATCCCGAAGCCCGGTAGTTCAACTCTTATCTGCTGAGCAACTGCGAGAGCATGACAACGACAAACCACTCGGAAAGCATACCATTGAGAACGGACTGAGTATAGTGACACGCAGGGGAATACGAAAAGTCTATGTGCCTTTTGCCCTCCGGTCTTATCTTCTCCAAAAAGCTCATGACGCTTTCGGTCATGTCGGGGTAAAGAAGACGCTGCGGCTTCTCTCTCCACAGTACTATTGGCCCGACATCATCACCGACGTGAGCGAGTACATACGCCACTGCGATACCTGCCAGCGCTGCAAGAAACCGAAGAACAAACGATTTGGTTCCTTGGAGTCTTTGCCACCAGCGGAACAACCGTTTGATCTTCTGGCCATGGACACTATCGGAGGTTTTGGCAACTACGGCTCATCCAAAAGATTCATTCACTTAGCCGTTGATCACGCCACCCGCTATGTCTGGGCTTTCGCACACAAGAATGAGACTTGCGACGCGTACATCTCTTGCCTGAAGAGTATCTTCGCTGCTGGAAAGCCGCGGAAGTTCCTTTCCGACCGCGGCACAGGATTCACTGCCGGCAAATTTAAGCAGTTCCTCAAGCACAACAATATTCATCAGCTTTTAACAAGCTCACAACGCCCGCAGTGTAATGGCCTAAACGAGCGCACTAATCAGACGATCGTTACTCACCTCCGATGCAAGATCAACGATGAACCCCGAAAACCGTGGCCGCGTCTCCTCTCGGACGTTGTCGACGAGTACAATAGAACGCCTCACGAAGTCACAGGCTACCCACCCTGCTTTCTTATGTATGGCACACCATCGTATCCCTATCTTCTTCCAGGCGTTACCGAAAATCTGCAGGAAGCTCGTACAAACGCAGTCCGCAATTCAGTAGCATATCACGAGAAAAACAAGATCATATATGACAAGAAGTTCCTTCCATTAGAGCTTCAAGTGGGAGACTTTGTTCTATATGAAACACCCTGGCACCCGAACCGCGGCAAACTCAGCGCAATAATGGAAGGACCCTATAAGATCATACGCAAGATTTCGGCAGTTAACTACGAGATCGACCGCAGCGTGGCTCCACTCGGTCGCCAGACTGACATCGTTCATGTCGGGAGACTTAAACGATATCATCCGCCCCTGCACCTACGTCTCTCTCGGGGGAGGGGGGAAGCGTGTGATGAACCACACGAGAACGGTGTGGTGGAATGGTAGAGAAGGAGGAAGACGAAGACAAATAAATGGTTCATCGTACAGCCATCACGCCTCCTGCGTCACATATATATAATATTAATCAGATCTAACAGTCAGTAATGCCAAGAAATGTACAGGGGAAGTTATTAGAACCAATGGAATGTAAATAAGAAGAAAGAAAAGTGGATGAAAAAATAACTAGCCGTGAGCAGGAATCGAACCTACGACCTTCGAATAACGCGTTCGATGCTCTAAGCTATCACAGCGGCCTTCCCTCCATCTACTTTTTTGGGTTTATATGTGAATTTAGAAGTAGGAGTGATAGTCAGCGCCATCTATAAGCCAAACGGCGAGTGTGAAAACACCCTTATGCGCATGTTTGGCGTCACGTAGCACGTGAGCTTATTATGAGCGGGCAGCTGGGCATATATATATATATATATATATATATATATATATATATATATATATATATATATATATATATATATATATATATATATATATATATATATATATATATATATATATATATATATATATATATATATATATATATATTGTAGGAAGTTGCCCGGGAAGGCCTGTCACTTCGTAAATACGGCTAGTAAAGAGTTAGGAATTACCTGTTCACGCCGGGAAAAAAAAAACTTTACACCTATTAGTATTTGGGGTCATGAGCAAAGTGTTACACCAGTTAGAAATAATGTTAAGATCATATGGAAGGATAAAGTGATCGATAGGGCACTTTATATAGCTTGTATATAACTGTAGGAACGTAATCATCACCGCAGCTGATATATTGGTTGAGAGGTCATTCATGTAGATAAGGAAGAGCAATGGGCCAAGAACTGCCCCTTGTGAGACACCAAATAGACATAGAAAGAAGGAGATGAAGAATTATTAACGGTTGTGAACTGCTTGCGAAGGGAAAGGAAATTTTGTCCCTATGATAAAGTGAGGGAGTCTAATCGTAGTGCAGATAATTTAGAAATTACGCGGCAACGGGAGATACAATCGAAAGCTTTGGGAAAGTCGAGGCGTATGCAATAGTGTTAGGCTTTATAGTGTTGGAACGTCATTGTGGAATAACTTATTACCAATTCAAGAGGGACAACATAATGGTTTCACACCAACGCTTAACCGTCATTACAAAGAGCTCCATCAGACTACTGATATGTTTAGGGAAATGATGAAAAGTGACATGATCTTAAACTAGCATTCTGTGTGCTGACCAGGAATGCTATTAACAGATGTACAGAAATATTAAATGTAATATTATGCTCAGTATGCAAACCAAGAACGTGTTCAAACTGTATAAAAGTTGGATCTTTCTTATTTAATGTGTTCTGTATCTGTGTAAACGCGATATGTTTTTCAAAACAATCTGCGTCCTAAGCTAAAATGTAGTTCATTCTGTAACTCAGTCTCCTGCCTGTAATATATCTATGTTATTATTGCGTGGATCCATACTAGCATTGTGCTAAGGATACAGATGTTGCTAACATGTTATTTTGTATATTTTGTTTATTAGTGATAAAGTCGAAAGTTCAAAATCAGTCTGTAGGCCATCATTTACGTTCTCATTATCTTCTTCGCTCTCTTCTTCTTCGTTATTCGTTCTTCTTCTTCGTTATCTTCTTCGTTCTCAAGCATCTTCTGAATCCGTGCTATTTAGGGAAGAACTTCTCGAAGGGACTGTAGAGGTGGGAGGCGGTTATGCGTTCGGGTACTTTGCAACTGATGCATGTGAGTGCAATCAGATAGTAACATTTAGGATAGTTCCTTTTTTTCGGATTTGAAAATAGGTACTACTTTGGCGCTTTCCCAGTCTTCCGGCAGTTTTCCAGACAACCGCGGCTGTCGAAAGATGTGGCATAATGTAATTCTAGATATGGTAAGGGTATTCTTTACTACCTTAGAGTTGACGTCATCAATACCGGTTCATGAGCATGCCTTAATTTGTCTAATTCAACCCGTGACAAAGTCCACCATGATTTATATGGGCCGCGTGTACTGTCATAATCACCGACATTGGGCAAGTCGGAATGATCTTCGCGGCTGAATACAAAAGAAAAAAAAATTATTAAAGGTGCTAGAACATTCGTAATCTGCAAGTAGAAGGCTGTGTTTGTCAAGTAATGATGAATGTACACGTCTTTCTGGAAATGTTTGTCTTTATCATTTCATATTGTTGCACAGTGTTCGCTCAAGCAATGCCAGTGTTTGTCCCAAGCGGAAGTAGTAGCTGCACGTTTGGCTATTGGCTGAGAACAGGAGCAAGGCTCAACCACAAGGGATAGAGTATATACCATTCCTTGAAATTTGTCTTTAGGTCTATGTCTGTTGGGCGCGGGAAGAAGCGGCCGAGAATAGAAATTGGCTTATGCACCACTTTTACTCCCTGCTTCGAGACAACACTTGCGAGCACTTCGCTGGTGCCATGGATGTAGGAAATGCAGACGCGGACATGCTTTGGAGACAACGGATCAGCGTCCTCTTGAAGGGGGAGGGAGGGACGGGACTAGTGGACTGCAACCTTGTCCATGAAGGCTTTTGAGTAGTCGTTGTTTAGAAGGTCGCATATGATCTTACATTCCTTATCTGTCTTTTTATCCTCCGAAGAACAGACTCTCCTCTCCGTATACGGTTGAGAAGAGATAATATCACCACTTCCGTACGGTGGAAAGGGTGGTTGAAACTGGCGTCGAGAAAGCGACAGGGTCGAGAGTGACGAAAGCTTATGTATTACTCAAGAAAGTGAAAGTGTATTGATGTATAAAGTATTTCTTCATTGTTTTTTTTTGACACATTCGACAAATTGGTGCTACGTGATAACAGACAGTTTTTCCAGTTAGATCTCATTATATTGTGTTAAAACACGGAAAAACAAGCCGTTAGGTATACACTTCTTTTTCCTTAAGCCCAAACTCCATAAGCGCGAAAATGCACGCGACAGCGACGAGCGACGCGACGTAGATCGGCGTCGCGCGATCAGTCGCTAGCGCAGGCAAACCTCATTCACGCGACGGCTTCGGCGAGCGAATTCCACTGTTGCTGGCATGAGGCCGTCAACTCGCACCAAGAAAACCGCGTAGCGAGCGGTTTCCAATTTAAAAATAAGATATATTGTTGTGTAATGGAACGAAAAGTGTTTATTATTGCCTTGCAGCATTTTTTAAATGCGTATGCGTAATAAACACTGCGTTATTTCTTGTTGCGCTTACGTGACTCGGGCAGGGTCACGTGCACCTATGTAGTCTTCGTCTTTTCTGGATTTTCGCTATTGGCTGCTTGAGCCCAGCACTTCCGGGCGATGAGCGACGGTTTCCAAATCTGGAGAACCGAGCGATCGCACGAAAACGAGCACGCGACACGTCGCGCGAACGCCCTGTTTCGTCGCTCATAGCGTCGCTCGTCGCTGTCGCGTGCATTTTCGCGCTTATGGAGTTTGGGCTTTATTCATTGAACGAGGGTCTCGTACTGGCAGACTTGGTGCCGTTAGGTTGTATACGAGGGACTATAGGTCAGCTGCTCGCTCGAAATAAGTTCACGTGCTACGTGACGCCACACAGGCTCATAAAAGGGTGTTCCACACTCGCCGCCATGGCTACTGGTGGCGCTGACTGACACTCCCACGTTTAATTCACATATAAACCCTATAAAGTGGCTGGGGAGATAGCTGTCGTGGTAGCTCAGTGGTAGAGCATCGAACGCGTCATTCGAAGGCCGCAGGTTCGGATCCTGCCCACGGCAAGTTATCTGTTCACCAACTTTTCTTCAAATTTACATTACAATTCGGTCTAATATCTTCCCCTCAGGAACTTTCCTTGGCATTATTGTCTGTTAGATCTCAATAGTATTGTGTAAAAACACGGAAAAATGAGCCCTTAGGTGTACACTTATTTCTTTATATATATATATATATATATATATATATATATATATATATATATATATATATATATATATATATATATATATATATATATATATATATATAGATAGATAGAGGCAAGCAACTCTGTGGACAAGCAAGCAAGCTGGGCGTCTGAGTTTGTTCTTAAAGCCATTACTAAGATAGCGAGTGTTTAGCGTAATCGCGACTAAAAAGAAATCATGGGAATGTCATGGGAAATCTGGTTGCCAAAAAATCCAGCTCAGCTATGTAAGCCCCTTGCCAAGCACAACCATGTGAAACAAGAAGCGTGCTTCGAGCAAGATCAAGTTGCTGGAACTTGCTGAGCAGCAAGAAGAGACAACTGCTGAAAGATTTACATTAAGATTGCATAAAACAGAAATAATAATTACAGACGAGAACATTCTACAGGAAGTCGTGCACGCTGTGCCAGAATGTGCGATGCTTTTGAGGGATGCTTACGAAGTTCATGCAGATCTCCTCGCCGACGGCATGCTACCGGGATGTGGATGAGGTGCTTCCGTGCGTGTGTGCGAATCGCATGAAGCCACAAAGTGAGCTACAGGACAGCGGACGAGAGAGCAGCAGCCCCAGGCGCAGGTGTTTCAGCACATGTGCAAACAAATTACGGCGCGGCGTTCACGTGGTGCCATTCTCGTCGAAACGCTTTAGCGGGAGAATAGCGGTAGCCAATGGTTGTAATAAGAAGCTTGGTCGTCCAGGCAGGCGGACCAGCGATGCAGAGGCTAATCGTGCGTCCGAATGAAATCCGTGGCCATGACGATAGCTGCTTTCCACGAGCCGCGCAATTTTCAACCAATACGCGAGCATCTGTTCAACTGGTCGTTTTGTTTAAGTAGAGTCGCGCGACTGATACATTCAATCGTTTACACGGACGCACACTTTTCAAGCGTTGTTACCCGCTTTGTGCACGCTTTCTGTAAAATTGAAAGAAAGAAAGAAAGAAAGAAAGAAAAAAGAAAGAAAGAAAGAAAGAAAGAAAGAAAGAAAGAAAGAAAGAAAGAAAGAAAGAAAGAAAGAAAGAAAGAAAGAAAGAAGTCTAGTCCACCGCGGTGAAGCAGTGGTTAAGCTGATCGTCTGATCACACGGTCGCATATCGATTGAAGCGACATAGTAGAAGCCCGTGTACTGTACGATGTCTGCGTCTGCGCACGTTAAAAAGCACTAGGTGGCCTAAATTTCCGGAGCCCTCCTCCACGGCATCTATTGTAATCATATCGTGCTTTTGGGCCGTAAAACCACAGATATCATTTTAGAAAGGATTCTATTCGCTCTTCGTCATTGATTTGTACATGGGAGCACCGCGATTATCTATCTATCTATCTATCTATCTATCTATCTATCTATCTATCTATCTATCTATCTATCTATCTATCTATCTATCTATCTATCTATCTATCTATCTATCTATCTATCTATCTATCTATCTAATCTATCTAATCTATCTATCTATCTATCTATATATCTATCTATCTATCCAATATACGTCTGGGTGCTCTCGTGATCACCTCCACATCTTGTGGTTTACCAAAACTAGTACGGGAGGCAAAGAGGATAGGACGAATATGTCTGGCTGTTCATGACATGATGAACATGAAAATTCCCTCGTGTACGTCGCCGAACCCTTTCCTGCACACACGTGTGACATACGCGTGCATCACAGGTCGCGGTATGCGCCACAGGTGACTGACAGTTCATATCTGCCCAAGAACGGCGAGAACAGAGATTGAAAGCTTAAATTCGAGAGCGTTAAGAAATATTAGCATCGGCCACGTTGAACCGATGAAAACAAAGTATATAAATATCGGGGTCTCAGACTCTCAGCAGGAATCTAACCGAAGCATTCTGCATGGCAATCAAGTTTTCTGCCTTAGAGCCACGCTAGGTCTGAAAAATGATTTGGAAAAGCGCTCTGTGCAGGCGACTGTTGTTGTATCGGCAAGAGTGGTAGCAGTGCTGGCTATCCAATTTTATAAACATTGCATATGTACGCCCATAATGCAGGCGTCACGTGGGGTCAACTTATATTGTAGCTATGCGCAATACACTGAATTTGGTAAACGTAGTATTATTCAGGGATGTCATGCTCGCAAGCACGAGCCATATCAGCTTACCTAAGCTTCTGGTGCTGGTAATCTCCATGTTGCTGTTGGCATTGTTACGCAGCTGTAAACAACTGGTTATACAAAACATATGCGACTGCCCAACATGTGTTTATGCGTACAACATTCGTGCATATATTTAACGTAATTTCGTAACGTTTCGTTCAATACAAAAATTAAAACACAATCACCTTACCTCCGCATGCTTCAATAACATCGATTGATTCCCGTAGTACATGGGATCTGCCAAATTGATTGATTGATATGTGGGGTTTAACGTCCCAAAACCACTATATGATTATGAGAGACGCCGTAGTGGAGGGCTCCGGAAATTTAGACCACCTGGGTTTTTTTAACGTGCACCCAAATCTGAGCACACGGGCCTACAACATTTCCGCCTCCATCGGAAATGCAGCCGCCGCAGCCGGGATTCGAACCCGCGCCCTGCGGGTCAGCAGCCGAGTACCTTAGCCACTAGACCACCGCGGCGGGGCATGGGATCTGCCAAAGTTTTTATGCTTATTTTTTTGGCTATCAAGCACTTATTGGAATGAATAAACCAGAGCCGAAACATGCGGCTCATGATTCTGCCCCCTTGAAAAAAAAAACTAATGCCCTTGTAAACACACCTCTTCATAACGACGATGCGCCTTAGTGACGCACATGCGATGTAATTTTATTTATACATTTGCAGTTTCTGAATCTGGCGTCCACTATTCCACGGAAAAGTTGACAGAGCCTAGTCATGCATCTATATTGTGTGCACATTTACCCGCCGTTGCAACTGGGGTCATCGACCTCGTTAACGCTTCTGCAGCCCCCCCCCCCCCCCCACAAAGAGCCGTTCATAGTTTGATCCTAAGAGCAGACAGACGAAGCAGTAAATAAAATAAACCCACAAATGGTCCGAGTAAGCTATGACAGAATCACGCTTGGTATTATCGAGCTTGTACAAGCTTGTACATATATAGGATACGGAGATGCTTATGATCGGCAGTAAACTTAATTGCGCATGTTGTACTGCAAAAATCACGTAGAGAAATTTCAACCGGCTATGAAAAAAAAAGCGAGTATCAGACACCAGTTTCCTATTAGGCGAACAAAAACGAAAAAGAAAATAAGATACTTGCCAAACGTTTTTGTTCTTTTTTTAAGGTCAACGATCGATCTATAATTGAAAAGTGGAGTCTGCCAACACTTGTGAGCTGTCACGAGAAACTGAGGTGATCCTTGTACAACAAGTTTAAACGGAGAAAATGAAAAAAACACACACAGTGAAAATGACCTCTTTATTCAAATGTACTAAAGAGAGATAAATCAGATAACTATATCGTATTAAAAATAAACGGTGAAAATTGAGAAGACAAGTCACTCGCACAGCTAAGTGAGCTCACGAAGTGTTGGGGAGGTAGAAGGCTTGAAAGAACGCCATGAATGAAATTCGGATCCGCCAAGACTAACGCAGCTCGTGCATTGTTAAAACATTGATTGAGACTCTTCCAGAAAAAAATAAGGGGGGGGGGGGGGCGGGAGAGCGTTCCGATCGTCTTTTCTTTTTCCCGTCTTATACTTTTACATGCCCATTTCTCTTCCCCGTGTGCAGGGTAGCGAACCAGAAATTTTCTTCTCGTCAACCTCCCTGCCTTTCACCAAACCTTTCTCTATATTTTTTTAACTACCTGATAACCAGCTGGTCCTGCACCCTAAGAAAAAAAAAAGCCACAGCTTTGCCGCAAATCCGACGCAATGAATGTGATAGTAACAAGTTTCAAGGTCACGCGCAGAATGGCAAGCAGATCGAAACGTGCCCCGCATTTCTTACGCACTAATGACGCACGAAACGTACTCACAGGTGCAGATGAACGCGAATAAGACATTTCAGTTGCTACTTCGCTGTGTCTAAAATGCGCGCCCTTTTCGCAAACGAAGATTGTGAAACGATTGCGGTGACCTTTGTGCACCCGGTAACTACAACAGAATCGTTCCGACGAAACTCAAAGGCCAGCCAAGACGTGCGATTCTCCCCACTGCAAGATAAGGGCGCGCGATCGAGCGTACACCCCTTTATTCTCGACGCGGCCCAAAGTGCGCGTGAGAGATGACAGCCGCCACGCGCTCACTGCACCATCTTGCTGATAATGCTGAAAACACAATAGTCCCCCACCCCCCAATATGCCCGCAAACAGCGGTAAGTGGTAGATATGAATAGCTTGCCGTTTGAACGTTGAAGGAGGTACCTCTCGGTGGCTTCGCTCGCTGCAGTCTTTTTCTGGGATTTTTTTTTCTTTTTTGCGTTTTCATATGTACAGATACGTATACGGTATACTCATACGGTATACGTCGGCGTAGACGGTGAAATCCAGCCAAGAGTGCCTATATAATTGCTATCGTATTTTAAAAAATGACAGCATATCCACGTGGTGAATGATGGAGAGTGCCGCACCACTTCGGCCTCCAGTTATCGTACACGGGTATCTTCTTGGCGCCGCCGCCGCGCAGCTTCATGGCACGCTTCTGCCTCGCACGCTCGCACATCGGGGTTCCGCCTTCGAGCACAAGCCGCCGCCGCCGCCACCTTGCGCGCACGCCACTCTGCAGCTTTGTTCACCCGCCAACCTTCTGAACGCGCGCGCGCGCCAGGACGGCTTTCATTTTACTACACCGCGCCCCCTAGTGTACAGCGCCACTGACGAACACGCGATCGCCAACGTCTTCATGTGAAGTCACTCCTTTTTTTTTTTCGCGCGCTCGCACACCGGGGTTCCGTGTTCGAGCGCGAGCCGCCACCGCCTTGCACGTGTCATACTTTTTATCTGCAAACCGTAAATCATCCGCTGGCCGCGTCCGTCCATAATGTGTGTGTCTGACGCACGTACTGACGCATGGACGAACGCCAAGACGGAGGCACGAAAGGACAGACACAGCAGCTTCACGCTCGAAGATGGAGCCCTGAGCTTCATCGATTTACACGTCCCGCACGGATCCGGACGGCCCCGGACGCCGGCGCCACATTCGTTTTTTATGGGGACCAACTGGAACCTCCGCCCACTGGTCCGGGATCGCTCGGCCGCATGTTCGTTTTTCACGTGCCTGGCGGTCTGCGGCCGGCCCGTGACCGTCCGAACAATTTTTTTCGGGCAGCTGGCAGACGGCAGCGTGGCGCGCATGCTGTGCGGCCATCTTAAGTTAGACACAGGAAATTTTCGATGCGCTCTTGCTCTCTTTTTGCTTTTCTGTCCACTTCTCGCATGTTTCTGGAGACGCTAGGGGGCGCCGATTCATGCGGTCGTCTAAACATCGGCTTCTGCTTGTTCACCTTTTCTTTCTGTGAAAGTTACCTATGTGTTTGATGCCTTTTGCTCCAGTCGACGCCTGAAGTCTTGAGGACCACGTGGAAACAATTTTGTCACGGTGGGTGGATTTTTTACCGAGTTTTGAAGGACTTTCTTGCTCGACCACGCCGTGGGTTGCTAGGCCTAAGGTTAGGCTTAGCCAAGCCTAACGCTTGGCTTAGTGCGTTTGAGCTATCAAGATGGCTATGCAAGTCACTGTGCAAGGGGAGGACATTTCTCCCGAAGAATTCCAGTGTTATGGATGGACAACGGCGCTTTCTAAGCGTAAGTCAACTAAAGCACGCGTGGCGGGCGCTGAAGTTCGAGGCCCACCATAAGGTAAGAACACTGCCACCCAATCTCCCGCCAACGTGAAGAAACGCCTCGCCAACGCGTCAAGGCTGCCTCATCTACCAAGGGAGCAATTTCGAATCAGCCTCGGGGAGGCCTGAACGTTAAGAATACCAGTAACGTCCGTATTTCTCAAGCACTCACGGCAGTGGCGCGTCTCTCCGCTGCGGATATCACAGATGACATCATTTGTCCTAACGCTATGCAGATTAGTATGTCATCGCAAGCCAACGCCAAGGCCTATGCAAGTCTAGAGGCCATAACCGTTAATAACGCAGGATACGAGGTTAGCTCTTACATTGTTGCGCCCTACAACACATGCAAGGGCATCATCAGAAACATCGATATGAAAATGACGATGAAGACCTCAGAAGACTTCTTATTCAGCCGAGGAATCCCACCGTTCTCGAAGTGCGGCGAATCAAGAATTCTACCACGGTTGTTATCCTTATAGAAGGACTTCGAGTCCCAAATTACGTCATGTGTGGTCCCAGCATAGTCAAGTGCACCCTCTACCGACGGCAGACGGATGTCTGCTATACCTGTGGTAGACTCGGCCACAGAGCCGACGTGTGCCCCACTCCAGGAAATGTTATCTGTCGAGGTTGCGGAATGACCTCCCCTGGCTACCAGCACGTTTGCTCACCCAAGTGCGCCTTCTGTGGAGGGCCTCATCCAACGGCCGACAGAACCTGTACACAAAGATTCGAGATACCTTACATCGTCAGACAGCGCAGAAGAGAGAGACGCGACTTTGACAAGGACTTCCCACCGATAGATGAGCTGTCCGAGCCGGCCAAAAAGTCCTGGTCCCAGTCCAGGAGCTCGAGCGGTCCCCGATCCACCAGCCGTTCCCAGTCCCGGACCTGTTCCCGATCACGGGGCCCGGCCGTCAGCGTTCAGGTGCCTGCTGCCACAGCGACCAAGTGGGCTGACCCCGTCAGAGGATCCCAGAAACAGGTAACGGGGGGCATACTGCCAGAGCAGAACAATGATAGAATTATTCAGCTGGAAAGGAAGAACGCTGCACTAAAGGAGGCGATCGCGCAACTTAGAGTCGAGGTAGTCGCACGTAAGAAAGCTAATAACGCTAAGAGTGAGGCTCCACAACCTCCTCAGGTAACTAGACTAGAAAACCCGTTGAAACGCCTATGGAAACGGCCATGGAAACGCCCGTAGAAAAACCCGCGGAGACGCCCGTCGAAACACCCATGAAAGTACAGTGCACTGTTCGTCCAGCAAAAAAGAGGGCTTTGACGAGACCCGCGTTTGATGAGGAACTGCATAGTTTTAAAACAGAGACCAAAGACATGTTCCAGTCGCTTAACCAAACAGTCGCATTGGTTCATGTTAGGGTCGATACCTTGGCGGACAAGTTCAGCGCACTGGATGCCAAGGTCAATACGTTGGACGCTAACTTCTGTGTGTTGGACGCTAAAGTCAACGCGCTCGAACGCAGGCACATATCTTTCGAGCCTAACCATGGCGCGTCCGCCTAAGGCCGCGTTCACACTGAGCATTCCGGCCGCCGAAAGTGCTCCGAATCCGATTCGGCAGCGGCGAGATCCGCCGAAAGGGCCCTCTCCGCGCCGATCACTCTCGGACCGATTTTTGTGGCGTCTTCCACCGAACCGGTCACTGCAGACCAATAGGAGCGCTAGTCAAGGAATTTTGAAAAATGGCGGCCAAGCCCTACTCACTTGTTTTGCCGCAGTCACGTAACTGAATGTTGAAACCAACGGGAGTTTGACCTACTCTGTGCCTACTTCGCGTCCGTATTTCGTGGAAGAGGTGACCGAGCTTGCTGTTGGCGTGACAGAGCTTGTTGCGGTCTTGCAGAGTAAAACGAACCCACCAACGCCGCTGGCGTCGCCGGTGGTTTTTCTGCTCATCGTGCATTACAAGACAGTCACTTGCCAGCAAAGTAAGCAGTACTGTCTTTTCTTGCTTCTTGCGTACGAGAATCGTCGAAGTATACACCACCGGATAGCGTATTAGCGTTTGCGAGCCGCGACAACAACCGGGTGACAGCGCATCCATCCCGCGTTCGCCCCGTACTAGATGGCATATTCGGCGGCGCGCGGCGCGTCCAGTGCGAGCGACGCTGCGTTTCGGCGGCAGGGGAATTTCGGTCGCTGTAGAAAGCAGATGTTTCATTGTGAACTAGCCTTAAAAAGTTCAGGATTTGGCAGTGGAACTGCTGGGGGTTTACCCGCAAGAAGGCAGTTCTTCAGCAGTTCATTCGTTCTCACTCTGAAAAGCCGCACGTCATTTTGCTTCAGGATACGCTTTCGGATTCTGTCATTTTGCGGGGTTACACATCTCACGCTCTTTATGGAGACGGACGAAGGGACATTTGCACGCTCCTATCTAGGGGATACACTTATATCTCGCACGATCTTTCTATGAACAGTAGTAAAGTGGAACACTCCTTGGTCTAAATTATTACGGGTGGTCATTTAAAGAGTAGCGTTTTTATCCTGCATATTTATAGTTCGCCAAATGACTCGAGACGAAGGTTTGCGGCGCTCTTGAGTAGGGCTGCCGCCAAGGCCGGTATCTCCCCGCTTGTGGTGGCTGGTGATTTCAACGCTCCTCATCAGGCTTGGGGTTATCTGCTGTCATCTCGTAAAGGCGAGGATTTGTGTCAAGCAACGGCGAACTTGAACCTCACCCTGGCCACGGACCCAGCATTTCCGACCAGGATGGGTAATTTCCTGCACGAGGGACACCACGCCGGATCTTACCTTTGTTAAAAATGTTGAATCTGCTACTTGGCACAACTTGCACGTGGATCTGGGTAGTGACCATAATGTCTTAGCAACCCATTTCAGTGTAAATGGCAAACCCGTAACACAGTTTACTTTCGCAGATTGGGATCACTTCCGGCATATTAGAAAAGAACGCGCGCAAGCTGAAGACTCAACCCCCAGCCTGGATCAATGGGTCAAACAGCTCAAGAGAGACGTCGGTGAGGCGACAAAAAAGATACACACGGATCTGGAAACGGATAGGATGGACAGCCGCCTTGCGCACCTCCTAGAGGCCTAGAAATCATTACTCAATAGGTGGAAGGGGCAGAGGCTCAATCGTCGGCTCCGCAAGAAAATTGCAGAACTTAACCGAACCATCGATGACCATTGCCAGACCCTCTCTAGGCAGCAGTGGGATGAGGTGTGCAATTCTGTTGATGGCCAAATGAGGATAGGAGGGAAATGGAATTTGCTAAAGCACCTTTTGCACGAGTCGAATTCCAAAAATAATCAAAGGCAAGCCATTGCTAAACTCATACATGCCGCCAGCCTGATTCTGAAGACGCTATATTGGATGGTTTGGCTCACAGATATTTAGCCATTGGCTCCTCGAGCTGTTCAGACTATCCGTCTTACACTGGACCTCCTTGCACTGAGCTCGGAGAGCCATTTACCACCAGCGACGTTTGGGAAGTTCTTCAAAACCTTAATGGACGATTGGCTCCGGGGCCGGATGGCATCTCGAACAAGGCCCTCAAGAAGCTGGAAGACGAATCCATCAATTTCCTTACCGATGAAATCAATCGCATATGGAGAGAAGGTTCTGTCCCAGACTCTGGGAAAATGGCATCGGTTGTCTTCATTCCCAATCCGGGGCGACCTCCAGGTTTAGGCAATCTAAAGCCCATATCACTAACGTCCTGTGTCGGCAAGGTAACGGGGCACGTCATTTACAACCATGTCTCTAAGTACACCGAGAAGAAAGGTCTTTTTCCTTACAACATGGTTGGGTTTCGTCCGTCTTTGTCCGCACAGGACACAATCAAGCTTCTCAATCATCAAATCATAGACGTGAACACAAGAGACGTAAGAGGCATCCTGGGTCTTGACTTGGAAAAAGCGTTTGACAACATCTCTCACGCGCACATCTTAAACTCCATTTCGGAGCTTGGACTAGGCGAAGCCTTCCACAGATACGTCAGCTCCTTTCTCGAATCCAGGAAGGCCACGCTCAATATCGGAGACCTCAAGTTTTCTCCCATAGCACTGGGCCCTAAAGGCAAGCTGCAAGGAGCGCTGATATCTCCGCTTCTCTTTAACATCACTCTATGCAAGTTATCCACACTGCTATCTAACGTGAAGGGCATCAGCCAAACGCTTTACGCTGATGATATTACCATCTGATGTCCCGGAGGTAGCGAAGGGGAAGTCGAGACTGCACTCCAGGAAGCCATCGATCAGACAGAGCTCTTCCTTACTGGCATAGGGCTGAGGTGTTCCTCGAGTAAATCGTAGCTGCTTTTATACAGGCCCAATAGAAAAGGAGCCAGGCCAAAAAACTGGAAGCCTTTATCACAGGTAGACATTGTACCTCACACCGGAAGTGACCCCATTCCGAGAGTGAACGCTATTAGAGTGCTGGGCATGATTATAGAATCGCACGGGTACAACGGACAAACCATCGCTAAGATTTCGACCAAGAACATGATCAGGTTGATTAATAGGGTTTCGAACAGAAGGGGGGGGGGGACTCAGAGAGGACAGTCTACTGAGGCTCTTCCATGCATTCCTCATGAGTCACATAACGTACGTTGCTGCCATGCACTCTTGGTATGGATTCGAAAAGAAGCTGGAAACTGATCAGAAAAAGCGTAAAGAGGGTGTTGAGCATTCGCGTGCGAACAAGCACTGAACGGCTTATGCAGCTAGGAGTTCATAACACCCTAGATGAGGTCATTGAAGCCCAAGAGACTGCACAGCTACTGCGCCTGTCGTCTACGCCAACTGGTAGGAAGATTCTGTCCGCCCTAGGCCTCAGTCCGGCGCTCGTAGAGGTTCACCGTCTTCAAGTACCGAATGAACAGCGTACTGCCATCTAGGTCTCCCCGTTCCCGCGAAACTTCCATCCTCAGCACAACGTAGGAAGGCACCGGGCTAGGGCCATCACACTTCTGAAGAACGTCAGGAACGATCCTCATTCAGTGTGTTTTGTCGATGCCACTCAGTACAGTCACTCAGATAAGTTTTCTGTTATTTCCGTCAATCATATGGGTTCTATTATCAATGCTGCGTCAGTTAGGGGCTCAACTCCCTCAAGAGCCGAACAGTTGGCTGTAGCCCTTGCCGTTTTGGATGACAGTAGATCGCAATTCTTCATCGACTCAAGCTCAGCGGTTAAGGCTTTCGCCTCTGGTTCCGTCGTACTGAAGTATTTAAACTACTTGAAAATAGGACACTTTCTCCACATACCATTACCTGGTTTTCTGCGCATCTCGAACCCCTACTGGACTCTCAAGTAAACCTGAGTGACACTGCTCACTCCCGCGCGCGCGCAATAACCCTCCGCTAAGGGGAGGACGTAGGTCCGCAGGTTGGCAGTGAGATGTTCAGGGACGCTTTACCTACATTCAGTGAAGTGGCTAAACACTACTAGTTGAGGAGGCGGTCATTTGCTCCTCCACACAAGTTGTCAAGACCTCAGGCCATCACGTTTAGAATGCTCCAGACCAGGTCCTATCCAAGCCTATTTTCGCTCAGCATAGTCTCCTCAGAAGCTTTTGACTCTACTTGTCCTGATTGTGGTGAGGTTAGTGACTTAGCACATATGCTCTGGCAGTGCTCCTCGTTACGGGGCCCAAGTCGGCTCACAGAAGAAGACTGGGACTCTGCCTTACGAAGTTCAGAGTTGCTACAACTACGGGCTGTCCAGAGAGCCCACGATGCGGCACTGAGGCTAGGCCTCCCCGTTCCTACGTGGGAGCAGCCCACGACGTTGCTCTAAAGGAGCAGCGTTTCTCAGGACCCAATAAAGTTCTTTGTCTGTCTGTCGCATGTTTCTGTATTTCGCATTGTTTGCGCACCCAGTTCTTGTCATCAGTGTTCTGAGCCACGTCGAGCATGTAAGTATTCCCGAAGGTCGGGCAAACGCGCGTTATAGTCACTAGGAGAAACAGCGGTGGAACGACCACGCCGGTCTACGATGCGCACGCGCTCTAGTAGTTCACTTACAGTAAGTTGCATCACAACAGAAATAAGTATAATTCACTACCTAACTGCTGTTTAGGTTGGAATTGCGTCAGCGTTGTGGCGTGTGTCACAGCTATGGAGGGAGCAGACGGCATAGCCGACGCCACAGCGGATGCAGTCAGCATCAAGCGCGCAGGTGGCCCGAGGCCGCTCGGGCTGGCTTGGGACCTTTAGATCGCGTGCATGTGACGTAGCCACCTGTGAGCCGAGGTGTCCGCAAGTGATCCGGGACTTGGTAAATCGATGAAGCTCCCTGATGTGCGAGGATTGACGTCACACGAAGACGTTGGTGATCGCGTGTTCGTCGGCGGCGCCGTACGCTAGGGGGCGCAGTGTAGTAAAATAAAAGCTGTTTTGGTGCGCGCTTGCATTCAGGTTTCTCACGTCTTTAAACGATGATAAGACTGGGCGAATTACGCAGAATATTCACGGTCAACCGATGATTCCTTCGAGACCTTTGCCCACTCATCATTCACCCTGTGGATATGTTGCGATTTTTATAGGCAGGGCTTCAAAAGATTCACGTGGCACCTCCTCCTATTTCTTTCCACCCATCCTCCATTAAATCGCCACGTATCGCCAGTTCCGTCTTATGCTCATGTTGCACGTAAAGAAAGATGAGTGAATTATCCAGTGACCTCGACAGCGATTCTGGCGATTAAGCTCGGAGACGAAAACTCCAAACACTCTGAAAAAAAAAAAAGGGAGTTGAAAAGGGTGTCCCGCAAAGATAATCGTCATCCAGTTGCTTGCACTCCCTTTTTGAAATCTCGGCGTTGGCCACTCTCCTATCAAGAATGCTATCTCACGCTTAAAACGCGCATGTCGTTCGTGACCTAAAGTACCGGGCGCGCGGCGAGAGTGCAAGGAATGTAACGCAATGACTATTGTAGTTGGACAGTAGTACGCACTTATGATTCGATCTTTTCTTAGATTCAATGTAAAAAAAATATTTTGTGTGTCGGTCCGACTCCGATATACGAAGCGCGGCAACATTGCATACCAAGAAAATGCAGACGTTCATTCACGACGTTTGAAAATGGTGTCAATTTTTGAAAATGGTGTCAATGACTTAAATCTGGCACGGGCCTATCGTCACTGGCACTCGTTGCACCCCATCTCATGCTTTCTAGGGCAAACTACTACTAATTGGCGCCGCTATCGTACCTTTGCAGCAGTGATGCGACAGCTGTGCCAAAAGACAAATCATGCTACGTTTCCACTACTCTGCGCCAAAGGTGGCGTTTTCATATTTCGAAAACGAAACGACAATCTCTCGAGGCCGAATCGCCCTCGCACACGCCCCACTACCGCTGCTGTGAGGACGCGTAAGGAAAACGAGCGAGCTTGTGCAGTGCGGGTCGGATTACCTTTCTATTACACGACAAACCGCGTGTATAAGGCAAGTCCGCAAAGGCACGCATAATTGCTACATAGGCGGAATGACGTCATCCGTGAGGATTGCTACAAAGAGTTTCTCAAAATTAACTAGAGGGCACTCTGGCGCTGCGATCGTCCAGCGACCATGGGAATGATGGGTAGTACACACATTTGCCTAATCTTCGTACTTGCGGGCGGTGAATCGTACTTGCGGCTTCGTTTATTGCTGGTTACAATTTTGTTTTGAAAAAAAAAAGAACGAACCCTTTTGAACTTAGTGTCTTCATTCAAAATAGTAAGCCAAAAAGAATAAGGTTGTGAAGCGCAAACGGTGAACATTTGCCAATTTATGTTTTCGTGAAAAAACAGCTCCAAGCCACACGAACACACACGGAGCCAAAAGCAGGCCAGAAGCACGAATATTAGACAAATGTGTGTACTACCCATCATTCCCATGCTCGTTGAAGCGCTGTGCGTTGCAGCTCCCAAAGACACTAGCGCCAGAGTTCCCTCTAGTGTATACTAGGAAACTCTATGAATCGCTAGCGTCGGTGTCGCCATTTTGGAAGTCCGCGCGCTCGCCGCACGCGTTGTATCAGAGATCTGTACAGCGACTTGATTGTCTAGACTTCCGGAATTATGGTTCCCCATGAAAACCATGACAATCGCCATTTTATTTGTTGTTTCGCAGGCTTTTCGATAGCTTTACTAGAAAAAAAAAATTGTGCAACCCAACAGAAAACTATGGGGAAAAGGATACACGAACGGCCCCATGTATTATCGGCTGCTATGAAATCAAAAATTGACTACCACGTCACAGGGCTTGCAACAAGGCACAGTGCCTTTATGACAAGATGTTTCAAAACACAAGTGGTAACACGCAGGTTCTACACTGCACCTGCATGAATCACTACCAAAACATGTACCTATGCAGCATATTTTTATTTCAAACAACACGGCACCAACCACTCTTTGCGTACAAAAAAAAATAACGCAGGCGAGTTAAAACTCAGGGAACTCAACAAAGCATTCTCTCAAGGACAAAAGGTCCCTGGGTCTTGGCCTAAGCTGACCTTGCAACGGCAAGTGACAGACTTCAACCAGCCGTCATTAAATACGGTCTCTGTGCGACTGTGTGCGCGCAAGTGTGTGAGCGTAGTACAAAAGACTTTTCGAGTGTTGTAAACAACGTGGCAAGACGACTTCTGAAGGGGCACAAACCTTCAGTGCACATAAGTGCACATGCACCAGTCTTTCACTACACACATACACCAAGTGTGCCATAGTGAGCAGCCAGCACTACTTTTCACTGAAAATGCCATACTTGCCAATACACCCATTTTATCAAGTACTCTAGCTATACACTTTCTCAACACCTACCTTTTCTGATTTACACTGCTCCACTGTATAGGCTAAGATTACTAAAATAAGGAGAATGCATCGAGGCCCCACACTATTGTTCCAGGGTCACCACACGGGTCTACCATCACTTCCAATAAAAGGTGCTCTACTGCTGACGAGGCAGTCTAGTTTCGAAACTCATTGCCGTAACACCAACAGCTGTGGACGCTATGTTTTAGCCTTTCAGAGAGTACAATGGATATTACAAAACTTACAATATTGCTGCCAATAATTGTAACCTAGCATTGCATCACTAAGAAAAGATGTTCACTGCAATGCTGCACCTTTAATATTGCTTTTGCAACTGAAATATTTCTCCATAACATTGCTAAAAAAGGTAAGAGTCACTGCCTCGGCTGTTCTAAGTATCAACAAAATCTCACTGCGGGAGAGGTACATCCCATTCAGTGTAGCACGCTTCTGCTGGTACACAAATTCAAACAGCTTGGATGTTCGTGTCAGCGATGGCTTCAATATCCAGTAGCAGTCGCCAGATGCAATTATCCTCCACACAGACTGGTAGTTGCCCGCACGACAACTGTCCCACTATGAACCTCTTGAAGTCGCAGCACACAAGGCGGACTGTTCGGCACCTGTTCCGTACCATGCATCCCACTGAGGAACAACAGCACCGGTTGTACTACATACAGCCAGCACAAGGTCTTTTGTTCTGGTATGCCACAGTACAGTCCATTTTTTTCACTGCCAAAGAGAAAATAACAGAAACATGAATACCCCGTTCTGAACACTTCAACAAGCCCTCCCTCGGTGTGTTCAGAGTCTGAAAAGGAAAACCATCCTTTCTTTATTCTGCAGAGCAGGATCGTCCAGTGACACCAATCACACTCACAGCCACGTGTGGTGCCACGGTCGGGAAGAGCAAGTTTGAAGATGATTCCTACGACGGTGGTTCTTCTCTCACTGCACGTGGGCCCACGGTGCCACGCGGAGAACAGAGGAGGTTATCTGTGCCCACAGACCACGCCTAACAGAGGCACGGGATGAGGGGGGGACTTGCATGGCACGGCCGGAGACCCCAGGGTCATTCCTCTGGCCGCACATGATTGGCTGACGACTGTGGTGGTCGGAATGCAATAGCCAAAGGAAAGCGCTCGTGGCAAGCAGCGCGAAACAGTGCTAGCTCCGCTTCACACGAACCCATGTCTCCCTTGGTCAGGCACTCGAGAGTTCGTAGGCAGTTCTGCACAAAATGAAGTTGACAATTTAACCGATATCTCGGGAAAGTCATTTCATGTTGTTATGCATGTATATGATAGTGCCAAGATTCCAACAAATGGCTAGGAAAAGGTGCAAGATCAATTAAATTTCCTTGTCCTTTGCCACTAGGCTTGTATGAAAGCCTTAATGCATGCTTCTTTTAAGTTCTGGCAGTAGATCTATTTTAATGAAGTTCCCACAACCTATACAAAATTACCCTTGAGCTTGCACGTCAAAGATGAGAAAGTAAACATGAACTGATGTAGAAAGATGGTTATGAATTACCTCAATAGTGACTCCCTCCAGGTCATTGTTTAGAGATGTCACCATCTGAAGAGCCTGCTTCTGCTTGGATGTGTCCAGGAAGTACATCATTCGGCAACCTAGAAATGGCAACATTGGGACGTGCTTAGGAAAATGGAAGCTTCACATTACGCCATAAGCTGCTGAAAAATGTGAAGTGACCGAGAAAAAAGAAGAACAATCTAAAAACATTGTGACATATACACACCTTCGAGTAAGTGTGGGAAAGAGCGTGAATGCTGAGCCAAAAACTCTTCATTCAGCTGCTGTGCATCCTTTGACTGGTACAGTTCAACCATTTCTTTCTCCAGTACTGTTACAATAGGCCCTGGGAGGTCCTTCCTCTTTGACACTGAAAATAGTGGCGGGCAAAAAGACTGTCAGGCAGAAACAATGAAAGTCTTCTCCCCAGCGCCCACTTTCTTGTGTAGTTATATGTTTGCACCAGGGGTTAAATTCACATCAATGAGGTTACATGAGGACACATGCCTCACTGGTGTGGATGAGAGCTCTGTCACAGACCCTTTACTTTGTGTTCTGTGACATTGGTGCACATAAGGAATGCTTCATTTGTTCTTTGCACAATAAGTATAGTGCAATAACTGCAGGTTCTTTGGCAATATGTAACACTTCGATAGAGAAATATCAAGGTGGGCCCACGAGGCTGATAAGCTATCTACAATCTGTACACCCCCCCCCCCTCCAAGTGCATATTTTGTCAAGGGTTGTTCTGCATGATCATATTGAAGGTCTAAATGGAAAAATTAAGATTTGTCACACCTTGTTGCAAGGCAAGTTCAATAGCTGAGCTCACATTCACAGGCAGCCATATAACCATTGTATTGCATCAGACAGGTTAACAAGAAAAATTAGGATATGGAGGCCCTGAAAATTGGTCCTGCAACACTTTCTAAACATGTTAAAAAAAAACGCTGCCGATTGCTAGTCAATGCTCCAGTGAGCATGAGCCAAACATACGATGCAGCAAGTAGAAAGGAACTTTTCTAGCCAATTTCTATCCTGTTTCAAAGTTTGAAATCGGCTGAAATTACTCACTCTTTTCTGGACAAATGATGCCGTATACCCAAATCCACTCCATCATACATCCAAAAATACAAGGCCACTGGCTGATTTGAACATTGTCAGCTACATAGTTATCACAGCCACTGCGGCACCTGTAAGCAAGCTGCGCACAAAGTTTGTAGGAAAGTCACCCATATGTTCGAAGAAAACAAGAAAAAAAGTGCTCCCTTTCATCCTCCTCCTCCTTTCATATTAGTTTGAGGGGGTACTGACACAAAATTTTTCACTTTTTTATTGCATGAAATGATAGGCCAAGTCCATATGAGCATAGGAAATGTGCCGGTAAGCATGAGTGTGTCCTGAAAAATTACAGCAACCTTTTAAAAGCCAGTTTCGGTTCCTACTGCACCGAGACGTCACGACATGGTATCAGCAGCGCCACCAGGAGCAATGTGTTCATGCTCAAGTTTTCGTCACGTATCCTCATCTGCGCGCTGTTACTTCAATCGTCTGCTGCGTGCCGCACGTGTGGCAAACTCTCGTGGCAGGTGGGGGGGGGGGGGGGGCACAATGTTGAATGTGTACGCGTATGGAGTGGAGTGCAGCTAACAGTCTACTCGTCGGCCGTGGCGAACGCGCGAAGTCGACCTATGCTTGTCTCTGTCGGATTGGAGGGGAATCGGTGGAACTTGCACCTATTGTCCGTTTCACTGGTGCAAGATAATTCACAGAGCATAATATTGGTGCCATGACGACAAATTTGAAATCAGGTTCCTTTGTCCTCTGAAAAACGTATATCTTGTAATCGCCTGCACATAGACTATTCCCGAACTCCGCTAGCTCGATTCACAGGTAAACTGGATGACAGTGATCGCACAACGCAAGCAGACGACTGAGAAAGCATTGTGCAAGCTGCCATTTTTTGCATCTTGGTGCTTGACATCAAGTTATTGTTGATGCCGGCAGGCGGAGCGCGAGAAATTTTATTTTAATATCAAAATAAATAAGATATCCCAATTTACTGAGAGTCCCACCTGCTCATAGCCAAGTCTGTATACATGAGATTTGTATGACAAAGTAAACTTAAAGTGTGCTACAAATCTCTAAATCCACTCGTACTTGATGGACTTCAAAAATATTTCTGGTAGTCAATTTGTGCAATGCAGTGCGAGAGAGACGTCACTTCGTGAGTACTTGAAAAAATGTTGCAGGGACTCTACAAGATCTGCAAAAGAGCACGCACCCAGCCCATCCACACACAGCACAGTGTTTGGGTTATGCACTTACCCAGGCTGTGGAAAGTGCACATGTGGGCGTGCAGACGGGGGCACTGAGGATCGAGGCGGAAAGCTCGCTTGATGGACTGCAGCATGAGCAAGGGCCGATTCTTGCGCAAGTAGATCTCAAATGCAAGGAGGTGAGTCTCCAGTTGCTGGGCACCCAGCTGTTGCAGCGGTCGCAAGAACTGGATTGCCTGCTCCAGGGGCTCCTCTGTCTGCACGGTACAAAAAGCACATTCCCTGCCTAACGAGAATTTTTATGCCGAAGTAATCATTTGCTTATTATTCATTTTAAACTACGTAAATGGAGAAATAAAAATGCACCACTAAAAAAATTAAAAGCTGCACTGCTGAAAAACTGCAGAATGGCCTCATCGAACAGAAGTTCTTGACAGGATACAGGTAATTAATGACCTAATGATATGCCAGGACAACAACCTACAACCTTCTTATTCAACCATAATTATTCGAGCCACTCCACACCCCGTTTCTGTTTCTAAGTCCTCTCGTCTGAACTATTCCGCGACCCACCCCCTTCAATAGAGAGAGAGAGAAAGTTTCGCCGCAAGGGCAAAGCAATGATTGCGATAGCAACAACTTGGAATGTAACGCTGAGAACGGCAAGCAAATCCAAACGTGCAGTGCGCTGCTGCTCACGCACCAATGACGCACGAAAACAACGTACACAGGACGAGGGCGAACTAATAACGTTTATCACTCGACACTTGACACGTTGTTTAAACAAAAACGACACGCGAAACAGTCACAAAAACAGATCAGTGCAAACTAACAATTGTCCCAGTTGTTATACTTCGCTGTCTTATGAAAAGCGCGCTTCTTTCGCAAACGGCGCCTGTACAGCGAGCGAAGTGATCTTCGTGCGCCCGGCAACTAAACGCAACCGTTCCGGTCGTAGTCGAAATTGGGCGATCCCCCCCCCCCCTACCCCCTCGCGGAGCAAAGTACGCGTGGGTAATAAGCGCGCGAGCGTCCTTTTTTTTTTCTTGAGTTCTCACATATACAGATACGTATACATATACTATGAATGACGGCGGCGACGGTAAAAAACCAGCTCACTGCACATAAAGTTGCATCGCAATAAAAAACCTACGGCCTTTCCGCACGGAGTCAACAGAACAGGCAGCCCCGAGCCAATGCAGCACTTGCACCCTCTTTTGGAGAGCGCCCGATTGCCGAGTGGTGCCCCGTTTCGCCTGAACTCTCGGATGCCCGACACGGCTTCCGCGTTACAACGAGAGATGGCGACACGATCGCGGCGCTCCGACGATTCATCGCTCGAACGCCCTCGGCCACGTCTGGCGCCTCTTTCAACGCAGGCCACACGCATTTCGTAATACTTTCCAACTTTGCGACAACGCATTGAGGACGTGGACCTTCCACAGTGTCCGGTATCGTTCACGTTTTTGAAGGGCTCGCGCCCACAGGACGGTCTATGGTGGCGGTGCTCGACTGCTCACCGAAGGTCGAGGGATCGAATCCCGACCACCGCAACCACATCTCGATGACGGCAAAATAACTGAGGCCAGTGTTCCGGAGTTGCGTGGAGGGAACAGCAAAATGTCACAATAAAATTGGAAAAACTAGACAAAAAGTGAGCCAACCCTAGCCAATCGAAAAAAGAAGCACTGACTTCAATAGTAAAACAAAACGATCCGATACGTCACATTTAAGTGATTTTATTGTTTTCAGCGTTTCTATTACTGCAATGTTTCCTCCCCACTCGACGAGATTCAGTCCAAGCCTGGATTTCATCTTTAGTCAAAGCCCGGAAACGCGGCCAAAACAAACAACGCGTGTGTGTGTGAACACGACTGCGACGTTTTTATGTCATTGAATGGAAAAAAGATTCTGGAAAAAAAGAAAGAAAGAATGGAAAACAAGGTAAAGCCTGAAACCCTCGCAGTAAAAATTGCTGCAATTCACAGTGAATTGTCAGCGCAACCGACCATTTCGTGCAAGATGAAGTTTATTGCGCCGATACCGTGACATCGCTTGAAAGGGCTGGAAGCAACTGCCATGAGGCGACAAGAAAAATGAGTAAGCTATATGCTATATACCAACATCACATTTGGGGGGAGGGTGGGGGGTGGAAGCATAAATTGCAGTCTACTTCACCTTTGCAATCGCATTACCTCCCCCCCCCCCTTTTTTTTCCTTTTCGCGCGATGCCAACCATATTCGGCACTTACTGTAAAGTCAACCACGGTTAGCAGTCGTTGTAAAGTGAATGAGTGCAGAGCACCCCGGATGTGGTGCGCCGTTCATTGTCCTGTTCAGAATCCATTTGGCTTTAATGTCGCGTTCGGCAATTCAAGTGCTCTAAATATTCAGGCTCCATGCAAGACACGCCGGTAGCTAGGAGAGGGGCATACACCCCTCCCCCAGCTCTGGTGGAGGAAGGTGTTTTACCAAATATAAGTAATGAAAATGGGCGTTTTTTTCTAAAGAAAAAAAAGGTCAAAGGCTGAATACCATGGCTATATTTCGAAGGCTCTAGTTGCTGCTCTGTTTAAATATTTGTAGTATACTTTTGTCGGTGAAGAGTAGTCCTAATGTTCCCGAGCTAAAGCTTGGGAATATTGGCTTAAAATAAAAATGTAGAATTCTCAGGCTATTTTGAAAATCACCACCTCAATAGTCTAGGCCTGCTTTGAAAACTGTTGCCATACTACTCAAAATCTATATATTGGAACAGTATATTCTATTCGGTTCTAAACTTCCTTAATCACACACCCCTAGGGTTGACGTACAACGCAAACCAGTCTGGTCGGGAAAATTCTTGGCGGGAAATAGCCAATCGTTGATTGATATGTGGGGTTTAACGTCCCAAAACCGCCATATGATTATGAGGGACGCCGTAGTGGAGGGCTCCGGAAATTTCGACCACCGGGGGTTCTTTAACGTGCACCCAAATCTGAGCACACGGGCCTGCAGCATTTCCGTCTCCATCGGAAATGCAGCCGCCGCAGCCGGGATTCGAAGCCGCGACCTGCGGGTCAGCAGCCGAGTACCTTAGCCACTAGACCACCACGGCGGGGCATAGCCAATCGTTGAAACAAACAAAAGTGACGTTTCGTTTCGTTTCTATCGACAGGTGCTCCTCGACATTTCCCGCCACCCCCACCAAAGCGTACCCTGGCCAGCTTGTCGGGCAACAGTTCCTCGTCCCGCAGGCCGTCCATCTCGCCGCCGTCCTGCTGCTGCTGCGCTTGCTGCGCCTGCTGGGCTTGCCGGGACTTCTGCTTCTCCTGCGCCAGGGTCTGCTTCTCCTTCTCCTGTTCGGCCCGCCGCCGGGCCTTGCGCTGCTTGCTCTTCAGCTTCTTCAGCTCTCCGGGGGCCATGTTGGCTGCGTGCAATAAACAAGAGAATGCGCCCGCACTTACATCCTGCCTGCCCCCGGTCTGCAGCGCTTAAGCCACTCGCCACTGTCCATCGCCACGCGCGAAGAAGACAAACCCAGAATGTTGCGTGCTCAGCACGTTCGCACTTGCACCGTCAAATTGTACATTTTCCTCGAACACGAAAAAAACGGAGGAACGGCGGTTTAGCATGAAATCGTGACATGGTGATACTGCCATGTGACTGCTAATTTACGAGGTTTAGCAGCAACTCAGGTTGCAGGAAACTCGGTAACGGAAGGCCTGCAAGTCTCCATAGTGTCACATGAAGCTCCCTTCTATTATTTCTTTCTCCCTCCTTCCGGGACAACTCTTCATTTTTATGCAAGTTGAAAGTTGCAGCTCTCAAAGTCAACGACATGGTTAAATTAAAGAAAAATAAAAAAGCTTCAAGACGTTAAAAAGTATCACGCATGCACTTTAAGATCAAGAAGTGGCAACATCCTTATACTAATTTTTTGTGCGAGACTATCTGCACCTGAAAGCGTCAAGTTCTAGCACACGCGCGCCGCAGGGTTATCGAATTCCTCGCGCACACAAAGGCCACTTCACGCCTCCAGGGGATTCCTTTTAAACACGTTCGACTCGGAGGAGGCGCCTCGAGTTTTTCCCGAGAACTCATCTCCTTACAGAACGCGCACGCGATGAGCAAGGCACGCTTCAACGGGCCCCTAAAAATATCGCTCACGACAGCGTGCCGCACACGTTTGCCAAAAGCAGACTCGTGCGGTCCGTGCACAAATACGCGCGTTCGGACGGCGTCGTCCTTGGGCGCCCAGCGTCGGACACACGTGCAGTGCCGAGGCAACAGTCATCCGGCTCTTTATGTTTGTTTGTTTTTTGTTTTACCACGTTCTGCCTATGCAGGCACTTGGGCAATCTTCCCCGCGAGCTGCCACTATACGTCGTTCTAAACGCTCCTCATCAGACACGCCGGATGGACGGCACCGGACGCGATATTTTTTCTTTCCCCGTCTAAGGCACGACTACCCCCGAAACAGCGCGCGCCCAGTGTGTGTGCATAAGGTCCGAGCGACAGCGCCGATCACCCGACGGCGACGAGAACGAAATACGAAAATCGTTTCGCGACCCGGCCTTAGCCTAGTTTTTCTAGTTTCCGCGCTGCGCAGAAGAAAAAAAATTACTGACGAATGCCACCATCGTGAGCGTTTCCTGATGGTCCAGTGGATAAAGACTTACTAATGGGCAGGGGAAACAATCGCATGGCGCGCACCACAATGCGACGTCAGAAGAGAAGACGGCGCGTCGATTTCGCCGTCGGTCCAATGCGCGCGCGCGCGGAGTCAACGCCGAAATTTCATTCGCCACTAAGCGGCTGAGGTCACCACAGTGTGACCCCGGCCTAAAGCGACTCGCTGCTGTACGGGAGGGTAACGTTAATTTGTCACGGTATTCTCGAATCACTTAGTCCTATGATTACTTTCCCTCTTCCGTAAAGTCGAGTCCCACTCACTGGAGCGAGGGACATTATATGCACTTATTTAGCCAATTCTGAAAGAAATATTTCCGCAAGTGATAAACAACAATAGATAATCCGGCCTTAATTCGGTGCTAGGCCCTATTGTGAAAACGCAATACTTTAAAACTATAAGTGGCGTGGAAGGCCTACCATAGTTACAGACACTTCGGCCAAAGTGTGTTTGCCAATGCAGGAATCCCGTAAACACGAAGTCAACCAAAACGTGATTATAGAGAGCGTGCCCCAAATTACGCTATCAGCGGTTATATCTTTGCGCAGCTATATATATAGAAATATATGCGAACTATATATATAGGAATATATGCGAACCTTCTGATCCCCCACAACTTCTAACCGACCTTAACACAATTTCAGCCTGGTGCAACATCTGGCTAATGAAACTAAACGTCGACAAGTGCAAATATATGAGGTTAACTCGAACAATCAAGCACACCCCTGTAAACAGACATTTCCTGAATGGCTCCCCTCTATTGTCGGTTACCACCTACAAATATCTGGGCGTTCCGATTTCCGATAACCTTTAGTGGCACTCGCACATTGAATATATTAGCAATAATGCGAACCACATGCTCGGCTTCCTTCGACGAAATTTCTCTCGAGCTCCCACTTCATTAAAAGTGCAGCTTTACAAAACCCTTGTACGGCCGAAGATTGAATATGCCTCTTCTGTATGGGATCCACATTCTGCCAATCTTGTCTCCACACTTGAAGCTATCCAAAATCGGGCCGCTCGTTTCATTCTCTCTGATTATTCCCGGTCATCCAGTGTCACTAACATGAAACAAGTAGTGCAACTACCTGATCTTGCAACCCGTCGTATGACATCCCGCCTACGTGTTTTCCATAAAATATTTTACATCAATCAGACCTTAAAACAATCCCTTTTTTCAGTTCCATCACACGTGTCATCCCGCATTGATCGATCATCCGTTAAAAGTTGGTGTACCAAACTCCCGAAAAAACCTCTACCTGAACTCGTTTGTCCCAACGACCAGCGTGCAGTGGAATCGCCTTCCAGCCTCCATCGTCTCCATCAGCGACGCTGCGCACTTGAGGTCCACCGTCAGCAATCACTTTTTGTAACCACCCCGCTGTTGTCTTTTCTCTTGATTGTTTAATATTGTACCCCTCCTTTCTGTAACGCCTTACGGCATTGAGAGTAAATAAATGAAATGAAAAAAGTGTGATTCATTGCTTACATGTATTCATAAAACAGTTAGTCTGTTTGTATTTTGACAGCCGTTCGGCTAACCACCGTAGCGAATAAAACTGCGAAAATCAATGACGAATACTTTAGCCAAACGACAAAAACTGCCTACGCAGTCAACTACATATACCGAACGAAGGTTAACGTGACGCCAAGTCATGAAACGGGCATTAACGGAATACACGACGCTATGCACGGCTTAATTCCCAACCGGAAGCTAATTCGGACAGGCAATTCCGAAGCCCCCCTTTCCACCAGTTATCACCGATGACGCGGTGCGTTCGGTCACGACAGTGCCACGGCACGGCGTCGGTCTGCCGCAAGCGTGGATCTGTCATCGGGCCGAGGCGCACGACCGTCGTCCTCCAAGCCAAGGCCAGAAGATGCGCGCCACACACGACCCGATGGAGAAACGTCGAAGAGCTCACAACACAATTAAGCAACGCAGCGAATGGGGGTCGCCATTTGCGGCTAGTCAGCTCCCCGCGTCGCCTCCGCGTCCTCGTAGCTCTCTCGGTTGCCAGCAAGCGCGCACACACACACACACACACACAAAACACACACACACACACACAACAAGCAAAAAAAAAACATGGGGATAGGTGTCCACCAGACACACTCGGGGCGCTAATCTCTCAACCTCGCTTAAACCTAACCTGCACCCCACACATCGTCTCATAGGAAACAGCTAACGGGTTCCCAACGTAATGACTACTTTTTACCCAGCCGTTAAAGCTCTCCTCCTTAACTTGTAGTTATAACGCAAGACTAAAGGTAAGTCACTGCAGTACAAATCACTCTGATAATATATTATTAATATACAGGAGTTTACACCCCGAAATCATCCATAATTCAAGAGGGACGCCGTATATAGTGGAAGGCACGGAAATTTTGACTATCTGGTGTTCCTTATTATGCACTGGCATCGCACATTACACGGGGCCTGTGCACAATTTCGCCTCCATCGAAACGGGACCACCGCGGCCGGAATCGAACCCGCAACCTTCGAGTTATGCAGCCGAGCACCGTAGTCACTGCTCCTCCGCGGCAGACACGAATCATCATAAGGGTAGAAAACGCATACTTAACACTTCAGTAGTCGGGAGGGACGTATAGACCATTTCGCTGTTTACAAACACATGTCCTTGATGACATACGGTGTCATCCACCGATGTGCCATAATAGCACCGGTGAGCAACAAGAGCTTTAGAAAATAGCCAGCTCATTTTCTAATCTTTCTTTCCCTTATTTGGCAAAACATATTCAAATAAATGTCTTTTGAGCTACATAAAAGATTGCCTTGAACTTTGCGTCCAATTTCTTTTATCTGAAAAGCTAATGAGAGACTTTCCTTAACCTATAGAAAAAAACACACTTGAAAACGTGCTTTCAGTTTCGACGTTAGGAGCTGGTAAATGACGTGACCGGAAGTTTCTCGGGGTACAACACTTGCAATCTTGAAACCAATCTATACGACTTCCAGAAAGCCAAACGCACCGCGGCTGCTAACATAATCACAGACACGAAACGCTATATCCCAAACTGTTCAAGCTCGAAAAGAGGCGCCCTCGCATAGTGATAGTCCCGTCTCACTGTGACGCGAAACGTCAGAACACGCCGCTGGCGATGCCGCAATGATGCAGACCAACGCAGGAATAAAACATCATAAGCACACTCTTCTTAGTTGCGCAACTATGCTACGAGCCAGAGTCTTCCAGGCGAACTTCGCGGACCCTTAGGCTACCGGACGCGATAAGAAGGTCGAAACACAGCGGGACTGCCCGCCCATCGCACGGCGCAGGAGAAGAGGCGGCCACAGAAATGTACACGACATCCTAAGAGCAAGGAAAACACGGGGGGACTCGAAGAGGGGGGATAAACGAAGTATACGACATTTCGTGGAAAGACCTTTAACCCATTAACGCTGGCCCACGGAGAATGGAGCTGATCCCGGGGATGTAACGCACACACATTTCCCAGTCGAAGGAGAGCAAACCGGACGCCCGCAGCTGTTCTTGGAAGCTCGTCCTAGTGCGCCCGTCGCTTTACGGAGCGAACAATGAAACGGCCCGTCAAGCAGTTTCCCCGATTTAATCCCAAGAGGCTCGCACTTTGAAGGCTGTTTCCCAGAAGGTCACGCAAATAGCTTGTCACATTCGCGCAAGATATGTATAAAAGTGATGTATACGCGCGCTTCCGGGTTATTTTCCGTAGCATGTTTCAATGGGCTGCTCAAGACCACGCTGGACGACGTAGACGCTGAGTCATTTTTCGGTATGATTAAAGGCTCACTCACACTTGGACACGAGCAGCAGCCGTGAAGAAGCTTCGCATGCTCGAAAGCTACCGACGGTTGATTCCACGAGGGAAAAGATGCGCGCGCAGAATTCGAAAAAGCGCACAACGAAGGGGAACAGGCAGCGAGAGAGAGTGCGCTTTGGCTATTCAGGATACGTATCTACACACGACAGCCACCCTCAAAGATCGAAAAAAAAAGAGCAATAAATAGAAGGGTAGAAGTGATCGAAATGAATGCTTCTGCTCGTGACGCTAAGTCAGGAGGTCATCGATCATTTAAAACTTCTCTTAAGGAATGTGTTTACGACACGCTTAAGAGCAGTAATATTAAATTAAACCAAATGTGTACAAAAGCTGGCATTATGGAAACTATAAAGTCTGCAAAATCAGGCGAATAACACATGCTTGTAATCTCTGGCACGTGAGAACCAGTGACCCTTAGTTCAGACGTCAAGAATTTTTAAAAGAACCTATTCGGGGCTAACTCATTGCAACAAAATAGCGTTGACTATTCGCTAACAAGGACTCCATCAAGCGCCTCGTGGAAAACTTTTTCTTGTGGCTGGCTGCAAAGGTGAAAGAAATGCACGGAACTTTGAGAAAAAGGAGCTTTGAAAGGTACCACCTTACTGAGTCGGACCCACCGTGGTATGGCTCCGACGGTAAGGTGTCGCGCTGCTAAATCCGATACACGTGTTCGACTCGCTGTACATGGACGGGGACGAAATGTGAGAACGGCAGTGTGCTTAGATATAGGTGCGCGTTAATAAAGTCCAGGTTTTCGACCCCAATCTGGTGTCCCCCACTACACCATGTCTGGATGCTGGATAATATAAAGCATTCATTCCTTTTAAAAAAATCAGATTTTCGTAGCGTTGCGCGTACATATTCACTGCCTCATGCACATGCGCCGAGAAAGCCAGACTGTCCCCACACGCACCTCTACTACTCGCCGCAGGTCACGGGATCGAATCCCGGCTGCGGCGACTGCATTCTCGATGGAGGCGAAAGTGCTGTAAGCCCGCGTGCTCAGATTTGGGTGCACGTTAAAAAACCCCAGGAGGGCGAAAATTTCCAGAGCCCTCCCACTATGGAATCTCTCATAATCAAATAGTGGTTTTGGGACGTTAAACCCCACATGATGATTGATATGTGGGGTTTAACGTCCCAAAACCACTATATGACTATGAGAGACGCCGTAGTGGAGGGCTCCGGAAATTTCGACCACCTGGGGTGCTTTAACGTGCACCCAAATCTGAGCACGCGGGCTTACAGCACTTTCGCCTCCATCGAGAATGCAGTCGCCGCAGCCGGGATTCGATCCCGCGACCTGCAGGTCAGCAGCCGAGTACCTTAGCCACTAGACCACCGCGGCGGGGCCGTTAAACCCCACATATCAATTATTTGCGGAAGAAGTAATTAGAGCACGAAAAAGTGGCCGGCGACAGCTGATTTACAATGCAATAATTATGCGGCGGAACGCGCATTGAAGGAGTTGGTTCGCGACGCCCTCAAGCGGAGCGCGCCGTCGTCGCTGTATGTAAACAGCTCCGCTGTGGTGGCTGCTTAGGCCATAAAAGGACAGAGCAGCGCGAGCCTCTAGACCGGCCGTGGTTCCACGCAGAACGCGCGTAAAATAATCACGCCTGCCGCGATACAGCACAGACGTTCTGAGGGAATGTTTAGAATGCTAACGTCACAAAATAAATGTCGGCAGCGGTTTAAAAAAAGGGGGAAAGGAAAGCACGGAATAACTGTATCGTCTGCACTTCCGCAGTCTGCTCCGAATATTCGTGCAGCATTACCCTATTAACTCTGATCAGATTCCTCCTGAACGATGTTGCAATTCCAAACCACATCAATTACCGCCGTTTTCTTTCCCTACTCCTTGAAACGAGGCAAGTTAGGGTGAGCCCAACAAAAGGTTGCTTTGGAAAACCAGTCGAAACCGGCGAGTCGTATAGCGTCTACACTCGGCAGCCGTAACTCAAGCAAGTCGTAGGGCTAAGCAAGGGCCAGTCGCGGTAAGGCCATCCAGCGGCATGCAGTCACATGGCCCTGCCACTTCTGTGGATCCTTCAGGAAACGAAAGGCTGTTTTCTTACTGCAGAATGCTGAGAGAGAAATCCCCCCCCCACCCCCATGAAACGATCGATTTTTCAAAGGGAAAACGAAGCGTCTTTCAAGACCCCCCCCCCCAATATCTCTCTCTCTCTCTCTTCCAGAGGGAAGCGCAACACTAGGCCACGCCGTTAAGAGCTTGAAGCAATAATCACGCGACGACTTGAGTGTGGCCGTTTCTCAACTTCCCCTCGCAACGGCACGCGAAACTGAAGTCGACACGCGGCGTTGCCAGAAGCCGCGGCGGACAGACTTCGTCGAGTCAGCCGGGTGAAAAGTCCAGGGTGAAAAAGAGATGCGTTCCAGAAGCAAGCTCGTTTTTAGTGCGCATACACAGGGCCCACGAAAGCGCTGGCAGCTGCGATGACAGCAAGCAGCAGGTCACCACCACAAATGTTTCTCTAAAGGTCACAAACCTCATTAAGAGCCTGCCGAAACCACAGTTTACCAATGTTGGTCTACACACCGGGGAAGACAGTTCACATTCTGTCGATCCGAGAGGCACCACGAGTACGATGGCGAAAGAACCAAGTCTAAGGCAGACGAACAATGGCAAGCAACCAGAGAAAAGCAAATAAGTCAGGAAGGGCCACGTCGGCAAAACCTGGAACCGAATGTAACCACTTTGCGATTGAAATTGCGGTCTGGGGAGTCAAGGCTTTGTAGGAAGATAATTTTCAGAACCGCGGCCTGCGGGTAAACACGTGGTTGTAACAAAGGCGGACCCGGTTTTCGCTTCTCCGACGAACACACGAAAATAATATAAATAATAAATGAGAGCACACCGAAAATGCCTCTTGAGGCAAGAACGACACAAGAACTAATGCACGGTCACACTCGACGCCGTCGATCGTGGCGAACAAACAAAGCAGAGCCACTTTAAATGCTTGCGAAATGGCGGCGTTATCGGCGCGGGCTACTTGTCGCTCAAGTGCCCTCTCGAACACGCACCAGCACGCACGCACGCACACACACACACACACACACACGCACGCACACACACACGTACGCAAGCAAACAAGCGCACAAACGCGAAGGCAAGAATAAAAGAGAGGGGACACAAATCTGCACAACGGCGCCGGGATAGAACGGCGATTACCCCAAGTATCGCGCGGGCCGACAACAATAACCCGTGAGCGTGGCGAAGAGCTCAAACAGCAAACACTCGCGTTCTTGCGAGACCACAAGCAGGTGTTTACACAACATACCGACAGCCTCGCAATGCCACAGAGATCAGAGGAGAGGCAAGATATGCAGAGAAAATGACGCGAGCAAAGCGCCTGGAAAAAATCAAGCGGACGAACGTCCGGAGAAGGCGAAAGAATGCAGGAAGAGACGCCGTCGACACCGGCTTTCCATTGAGTTCGAGAAGCTGGCAGGCCCTTTTCGTCGCCGCACAAAAAAGTCCGGCCAAACGAAGAGACGACCGGAGGAACTCTCCGCACGCGCTCAGCAAAGAAGAGAGATCGGGGCTAATCGAGGTTCCCGGAGCTCCTCTTCTTTCGCGGTGCCGGAAGAAAGAAAAAGGGAGCCACAGTGCGCAAAAAACGAGTCAAAGGAGCGCGAGGGCCACTCTTCCTCGGCGGGTCATCAACGTCACACCGCCAACACGACAGCACGCGCACGGAATGCGATGCGGCACGGGCGACCGATGCAGCCGGCCAAGCTCATCAGCGTTCATTCCGCAACGACCGCACCAGTCGAATGCTGTCCGGCTGCCACTGGCTCGAAGCTTCACATCGTCGGTGAAGCACGCAGTACAACACAGCGTGCGATACGAAGGGAAGTCATTGCGAGACACTGCGCAACAGATGACTCGCAGCGCGACAGACAGCACAGGCGACGGCACTAAATGAAATGCAGTACACTTTACGTAGCGCGACACATGAAACATGTTCCCCCGGCCAATGAGCGACACACGAATCGCACGCTCCTACATTCCCCCGTCACGGAGTACGGATGGTGGTGCCCTCCGGCGAGAGCAAGGGTCGATTCCACGGCTCTGCTGCCATTGGGCATTCCACACAACGGGGCCGGATATCAAAAGTCGGCAGGGGCCGAAACAAACGGGAGTCCTCTTACAATCGATTACGCCGATGAACGACGCTCAGCAGAGCTCCCAGAGCTAGGTAACACGGGCCGATGTATACGATAGCGTGAAGTAGACCATCAGACCGGCACGAGTGGGCATTGCAACGACTGGGCCGGGAATTTAGCAAACTGCACGGCGAATCGATAACTGAATGACGCTGCAAAGACTGCCGCCACGAAAAACGAGGCAGATTTAACCGAGTGTCTCGTGTGGCGCGACCATTCCCAGGAATTGCGCCGACTTGCTTTGAATCGCCAGTGAGCGCGCTTCCCAGAGCCACGTAAGATACGACGCGCAGTAAGTATAGCCGATAAAAAGGCCAGACAGGGCAAACTGCGTTCTGTGTTATACCTTTCTGCATAACAGCTTCGCGCGTGGGGATGAATGCGATTGCCCGTAATTTCGGATGTGTGCGAATCGCCACCGTCCACAGGTCTTACCGTAGGCCCAAAGCTAAGCCTAACCCCGAAACAGAAAGTTAACGGTGCAGTACCACAGTTCGTAAAATTACGTTTCGGACAAAAGATACCTGACGTGGGCACGACAACTCGACACATTGTAACGCTATTATTCCTTAGCGACGTTGGTAAAACGCTAACGAACACCAGGCACAGCACACAACTTGAGCTTAGGAGTCTGCTCTCTTTCCTGCGCACTGCTACCGCGGTGTTCTCTGCGGAAGACAGACTAACGGAGATTTCCTCTTTCCTTTAACTCTCAGCGATATGTCCTTGCAAACGGTGACGAGGAGACAGATGACAAACGGTTGTCACCGTTTGTCACCCGTCGAAAAATCAAAAGAAAAACGGATACCAAAAAACGACAGTGCCAAAACAAGCACGCTATTAAAGGAAGAGAGAGACGGGACGACCACAGTGTCGGAGGACAAAATATCTGCCTCGCTATTTGCGGAACGCCGAGACTTCGTGAGGTGGCGGCGGAAAGCACGCAGCGATCTGGACCCGCCGAGCTGCTGCCGGGCCAGTGTGACGCAGTATTTGCCACAAATCGGCCTGGCCACCGCGAAGCACGACAACCGGTGCGTGTAATACACGTACACGACCGACGGACGCCTAAATATGGCACACGCGTGTACAGGAACACAACGGCGGCGGCCGCCTCCAAGCACGCGACGATCGGAGAACTTCTCCAATGCACCGGCAGTCAAGCAGTGCCCGTATGCCGACGCTTCGGTCGAACCGCACATTTCCGCAGTCGCTAATAATTACCGACAAACATAAAATAAGGGGATTGGGGAGCGTCGTAACAGCCACCGATAAAAACGCAATGACGACACTACCAATTAACGTGCGACGAAATAGAGGTTTGCAGCAAGCGATGGAAACACGTTACGGAAATACGGCACGGTTCCATTCCGCACGCGCACACAATGCTCGCGCATGCGCACTCGTCAGCCGGTTTCATATTAGAGAGTTTTAGTACTGCGTACGCTGCGTACGTGGTGGCGGCGTAGCGTACATAAGGACGCCACGTTCTGCGTAGTGCGCATGCGCAGACCGCAACGCGCACGTATCGCGTTACGTACGCAGCCGCTACGTACGCACGCATGAGATGCGTGCGTGCGTACGTATTAGGTGATCGCGCCGCTCTCGAACAAGTTCGCGACAGCGCGAGACTTCGTTTTGCAAAATGGCGGCATCGAAGGCAAGCACCGACCGGCTCTGTGGCTTAAAATATGGCCATATAACACTTGGATTGGCTCACATTGGCTGCCAACAACACGCGCTTCTATTTTGATGTACCAGATGGCGCAACACGCTTCACGCTCGTTACGTACGCGGGTACTACGGCGTACTAAAAGCCGATTAGTGGCAAACGACGCCACGTAACGCAAGGCGCTTGCGTTATGCGTACGTAGCACCATTCCGCAGTACTAAAACTCTCTATTGCAGCCTTTCCGTAACGTGTTTCCGTAGCTCGCTAAGAACATCTACCGACTCTTGCGTGCACGTTACAGGACCCTTGGCCCAACGCAGGAAAGCGGACCCTTGCTGGGGGTTCGCGCATGCCTCAGCGTCGAGACAGTAGCAGCATCGTTTATTTTTTTGGTGGTACCAAAAATGAGATGCCAGGTTTTCGTTGAAATCAGCACACAGAAAGCTGGTCCGGGATACCTCTTTCCCCATTAGAAACATTAATGGGTACCGGAGGCACTGCAGGAATCGAACCCCGTCCCTCCCGCATAGAAGTTTGACGCTCTGAAGACTTCACCGTCAGGGCACTCTTGCCACTGCGGACACAGCAGTTCAGAATCTGCTGGGCTGGTTATACACTCCGGAGGGTGATCGAGAGTGTTAGGCGAGCAGTCTATTTGAGAGCCGGAAATTACAGGTCAGCCAAGCAAGCGGCGGCGTACGGCGGTCAGTCAAGCGCGTGAGGCGACGGCCGCCTGACCCGCTCACAATTGCGCGAGAAGTGTGTGCCACTTAAAACACGCACATGCAGCTTGCAGTCGACAAGCAACGGGCACGGGGGGTGCACAAAAACCGAAGGCCGCTGCAGTTCGTGCACTCTAGTCATGCGGGGTCGTCTTCCTCGGACGGCGGCAGCCAGACCACAACTGAGGAGCAGATCGTAAAACGGCCAAACAGTGCCAGGGAGGGGAACGCGAAATGGACGCAAAATCGTGCCTCAAATCTCGGGAGAGCAAGTAGACGGGGGCGTGCACCGAGAATAGTGACAGGGCGTCGCGAAGTACCGCGGATGCGGGAATCACATACGTACCGCGGATGCGGGAATCAATTTCGCGGCTTCACGTCATGCTCGTCACCCACGTGACAACCGTGGCGGCCCACGTGACAACACTACAGCCGTCCCAGTGCACCGCAAACCGTTGAGGGGCGTCGTCGACGCGACGAAATATTCCTCGCACGCCTGCTGCCCCGTGCGCGCCGACAAGATAACAATTTCCGCGGCCCATTGTGAGAGGGAGAAATTTTAACCCATTTGGCCGCTTTTTTTTTCCCCCTCGCTTCCCGCATATACGCAACGCCGACTCTCTCGCAAGCCGCGCGATTTCCGGCAATGGCATATTACAAAGAAGAGCAGAGACGACACAGCGCTGCACAAGTCGCATCAGGTATTATACCACTGGCGCTTAAATTGATTGATTGATTGATTGATTGATTGATTGATTGATTGATATGTGGGGTTTAGCGTCCCAAAACCACCACATGATTATGAGAGACGCCGTAGCTAGTGGACGGCTCCGGAAATTTCGACCACCTGGGGTTCTTTAACGTGCACCCAAATCTGAGCACACGGGCCTACAACATTTCCGCCTCCATCGGAAATGCAGCCGCCGCAGCCGGCATACGAATCCGCGCCCTGCGGGTCAGCAGCCGAGTACCTTAGCCACTAGACCACCGCGGCGGGGCTGGCGCTTAAATTCGTGTCCCTGTTGGATAGCTACGCTACTGTGACATCGAAGCCGGATACTTCACAACGTTGAGCATGCTCGAATGTACATCAGCGCAGCCCAACAACGACCGAAGCCCCTCCAAGCAAGGGTTCAACAGTGGTCTCGCCAAACTGCGCGCCACTCCAGAAGGAAAAACCATAACGCGGAAGCCCCGCAGCATATACAGAGGGGGGTTAAAAACGGAGCACAGTCGGCTTCTGAAGTGGTGGCCCGGTCGAGAAGAGTCAAAACGAATTCGTACGCTGCGTGCGGATGTCGGACGCAAATGGCTCTGCCAGCTTCCAATCGCTACAGCTGCGCCCTTTCTACACCTTCCTCCGCACCCACACCTTACAAACTACGCACTGAAAGGAAGCAAGGCACCGGCAGTGTACTAGCAGGTGAAAAGACCCAAGCTGACCTAACCAGCGCTACAAGCCGCCACCGACGGCAAGTTTGCGTCGCGCATGCGTAATCGCGAGCACCGCAGTGGGTGCCCTTGCACCGGCGTACCGTTAGACCAAGCAAAAGGGCCCGCAATTACAGTCTCCGTCGGAAACAACGCTGTAACTTTTCCTCTCACTTACGAGAGTCGCAAACAAAGCGCCGCGTCTTTTGAGCCTGGACGGGAGTTATTCCCTCGTGACCGGCGAGGGAAGCGCCGCCACCTTGCACGCACGCCCCCTTCCGACAAACAGCCTCCGAGCGCATGGTATACGACGCTTCGTAGCACGGCGCGTATGAGGGCTCGATGCACCGTTCGGCGAGGTCGGCGGCAGTCACGAAAGGTCACGCCAGGGCCCCATCCTCCCACGCTACAGTTGCTCTTTTCTCTGCTCAACGGCCCCCAAGTGACCGAAAACGTTTCGAAGAGAGCGAAAGGAGCCGGCTTCGAGCAGATCCGCCGGAATCGAGTCCTCCTCCCCGTCTTAGCCGCGCGATAGGCGCGAGCTTTGTGCCCGGGCCTCGTTCGTGCTCATTCATGCAACGCGTGAATCGGGGAGAGAGCGAGAGGAAGGAACGAGTTCGCCCGTTCTTCTCCCAACTAGCGGGCTGCAGAAGAATTGCGCAACAATCGGTCAGCAGTGCAGCCAGGGTACGTGCTTACAAGCTCGTTCCGTGCCGAGAAAACGCAATCAATGGGGAGGAATGATAAATTAACGACGCGAATAAAAACAGAACAGGCTCTCTGGCAGAGAGAGAGAGACAAGCGATAAAAACAAACTAAGTACACGTGTTAGTGCCCAGCGCATGCCACGTTGATTGATGGAGCCCGGAGAAAAAATCCTCGGCACGCGGTAAACTGACCGTGCCGCTACGTGCTTGGATTCACGAGCCATCGTCACTGTATACTCTTTGCCAGCTGAGCACACAAGGCCTCGTTCACCCGGACGGAGAGATAAAGGACTCCCAGACTGGAGATTCTGTCACAATAGCCCGAACAATCAAAAGCACTGGAGGCACAACAACAGTGAACCAATAGACAATATAAGCACACCGAAAACGTACATGTTCGATGTCTCGACAGAATCTCGCCAAGAATTTCCCGAAAGAGTACCAAGAAAGCTATCACTCCTACATGCATTTAAATAGTTTCGACCCCACGCGTGTTCCACTTTTCTAAAAAACTGCAACAACAAAACGCTCCACAATTGCTGGAGCAAGCAAGACACGGCGCGGTTCCGCTTACAACTAAAGGAAACCAGAAAAGACTACGAAGAAGGTTAAAGAGCTATCTAACATAGAGCGTGTGACGTCACTGGATGACTGATTTGAACCGAGAATAAGGCGTCACACTCCCCAAATTGAACCGCGCACAGATTACGACGACAAATGCCTCGCTGCGGACTACGAACTATTCTTCTGGAAAGCAGTATTCGCGAAGAGGTAGTTCGAACAGCCCGAAATTCAACTGCACGTGCACTGTTCAACATGACGCGCCGAACGCGAGACAGCGACCAAGAAAAATAAAAAAAATAAGAACGATAAAGTACAGTCCGACAGCCTTCTTACGTCAACTTACACAACGGGTTTACCCGCTGAGTCAGATTTTAAGAACCCAGTGCAATTCAAGAGCACAGATACGCACAAGAGATAAAGCGTCCCGTACTTCGATTGGAAAAACCTTCGGGCGAAGCGGCGGCACCCACGGGGTTTCGGAAAAGCAAGTGCCGCTGAATAAGAAACAGGGGGTTCATTAGAAATTCTACCTCTGCTCGCCCACAAGTAAAAAAGAGAAATGAAATCTGGGAGCGAGTCACGTCCACCGTCCCTATCACTAAGCAGCCCTCACTAATGCACTGCAATCACGTCCGAATGCAGGAATTCTGTGTTTAGAGGTCGCAGTCCAGCACACCTTCGCCAGCTAGCTGCGATTCGTCGCCTGCCCAAGCGCCATTAACGATGCAACCTTTTCGCGAACAGGATCGAGCGTTGAAAGACCACTCAGAGAAGCATCCGGGTGTGGAATTCAAGCCCTTCAAAAGAATGGCTTGGAAGTTGAGTAAGCTAGCGTGAAATAGTGAACGTGCCACAGTCCAGAGAATTCCGTAACGACACGCTATATAGGTGGAACTCTGGCGGTAGTGTCTACGACAGCTGCAACAAGTGGTACTTCAGCAAGCGTGACAACGATCGCTATAGTAGCTGGGGAATGATGGATTTGTCCAAGATTCATTGTTTCAGCTCCACTCGGCTCCATGTGTCCTGTAGCTGCTTTGTCTCAAGACGAAGTTCAGCGAATGTTCAACAGTTTCACTGGACCACCGTAACCCTCCTAGGATGACCAAGTTCTCAACAACGCTTTTATTGGAATCCAACGCCAAAGAACAACACTAAACAAAACGACAAGTTCGTTCGAAGGCACAAGCACGAAGATTAGGCAAACCCGTGTACTCCTGTCATTCCCATGGTGGTTGAACCATTGTAGCGCCAGAGTTCCCTCTGGTTAATACATATTGGCTTCTTTCCACAGACGTCGGGTTGTCTCCGGGAAGATACGGAAGTTAGTTCAAAAACTTTAAAGTGCTTGCAGTGATGCCACTGGCTTAGGCTGTTTTGGAGCAGCAAAACTGGCTTTCGGAGCAGATATTGCTGTAGAATCAATTTTAAGACATACTGCGTCCATGCAACATTCCGTAAACAGGGGTTGTGTCTAGCAGACGTTTCGAAAAGCGGACTTGTTTTCCTAGAGGCTAGAACAGAACTGTTTTGTTCTTGCCTTCAGAGAAACAAGTCCGTCTGTCAGAAAGTCGGCCCGACAAAACCCTTGTTTACAGATTTTTTTTTCGTCACGAGTTTCCATCTTCCCTTTCCTGCCGTTTTTCAAATGCTGTGTTCATGGCACGCGAATGAAAAAAAAAAATCACGATGTGCTTGCTGCACGCTATTCAAGCATAATAGGAATATAAAAAGAATCATGTAACCCACAAACAACCTGGCCGTATTTAGTAGATAAAGTAAATCATGTAGTTAAAAATCATAGCACTTCAATATAATACGACTGAAGATGAGTTGACTGCCAATTTTTCGGACGCCATATTTTTCAGACGTGCTAGAGAATTCGGACTATTCCGCGACAGCACCACAGGTCCTATGAGCGTCTATGTATAAGAACGTCTGAAAGTTTGGGCGCTGAATCTCTACGGCGTCCGATTTTTGGAGCTTTCAACTAACATTCCAGGTCTAAACAGAATTACTTAAAAGTGCTCACCTATTCTATGCCCATGACCTCGCAGGCTTAATTGAGCGCCTTCAAAAGTTGTTCGGCGTCACAGCAATGTCCGAAAGTCGGCTTTGCCGCTATGCAGAATCGCTATAGGGTGAAGCAGATTAGAAATCTCAAGGGGCCGGTATTACGGCGCAGTGCATGAGGTGATGACTAACGGATAAACCACCAGAAATGCTCGGCGGCAATGCGGCAAACGCGCCAGTAAGACGCTTTATGATAAGCATCTTCAGCTAACTGCTTGTTACTGTATGTGGCGCAATCGTTGGCGTACTGCATGTTTTTATCGCGCACACGCGCCGAGCAACCGTCCACACTGCCTTTCTGTGCGAGTCAGCTAAGTGCTCCGCACAAACACGTGTGCGCTCAGGAACGACGATCACATATAGAACATACTTCCACGATAAACACGAGCGTACGGAAGCGCTCCGGTAGGAACGGCGTCAGCTGTGGCCGCGATGTGCTGCACAGAACAATAGGAAATTATCGGTTTCGTGTGGCGGCAAATGCCTACGTGTCGCCGGAAATTTACGTGCAGTAGCGCATCTAAGTGCACAAACGCATGGCGGAGGTCCGGACAAGTATTCCTCTCTTCTGCCTCGCCCTTTATGTTCTGCGTGGTCATTTCAACATGCTGCATACAATAAAGCCGCAATTTATTCAGCGATTTGCTGGTATCGGCAGCGCTCATCACGATACGCAAACTTGCAGATTGAATTCGGCAGAGCCTGGGCGTGCACAAAAATGCCTGATAAATGTATCCTAGGAGGCATTGAAGCTATTTATTTCAGACGCCGCTGCAGCAATATGATTACTTCAGCGGAATAAAAAGGTGGTTGATATTTTTTCTGACGACTTCGCAGTCCCTGAAAAGTTCGAAAGATTAGGCATTAACACAATCCCACATTGACATTTTTTTACCCAGTTTGGCTCAGGTTGCACCTTACTCAGGTGCCACGATGCGACTCTTACCGCGATGTCATTTTCAACGGGGTAACATCAACTAGTTTCGCTTCTGAAAGTCGGAGCAACACCCATAGCGCAGGATTTAGCGCACGCTCGCCGAATTTTGAGGAAATGTAGCAGGGTGTAGCAGTCAGCGCAATTTGGCGCAGTCTAGCACAATCGGCGCAGCGGTAACATCACTGGGCTTGAGAAACAACGCATAGAATGTTTAAGCCTGCTTGATTTTGTTTAGGAGCACTAAACAACGCCGTAGCATCGACATTTCAGCGCCCAACAAAACTGAAATGAAAAAGAATGAGAAGAAGCGTCGGCGGCGCATTTCCGCAAAAAGAAAATCGTGTCGCTTTAACAAAGCTGCAACCCCGACAGGTTAACAGCTCGAACAACGCGACGGACTCGATCTCGAGATTCAACCCAGGTGAACTTTTCGCGTTGGAAGCATTCGTTCCCGCGCTGTACCACGAGGCTATGCGATATAGGCAGCCAAGTAACAAAACGCTACAACTGGCGCACAAGCGTGACGCACCGACAACGAAAATCTCTCCGAGGCGGCACACAAAAAACGACGCGCAACTGACCTACAACTCTTTTTTTTTCCTAAAAGAGTGCAAGAAAGTGCTACGAAGACCGCAACAAACAATCATCGCTAACAATGCATCAACGGAGAACGATTCAAGCGAGCAAAACGGCAGAGATGAAGAGACAGAAAGGTTCAAGAGGAACAATTTTCGACGCATGCGCGGACGGGGCCAACCACGCGTTAAGACAAAGTGCACACGCAGTAGCACGCTCGCGAAAAGAAGAAGAAGCGGAACGCGCGCAACCGGACGGAGACGCGGCGGTGCAAGCACGAGCGCACAATTCATTCCGACACTGAATGAAGCACCGCAACAATTGGGCCGCCTGCCTCTTCGAAGGCAGGGCCGCTGCGAGCTTGGCCAGATAGCTGCCGACCAGCCAGGGAGGCCTCAGAAACGACGTCCGTTGATCGCGCGGCAGGCTGCAGGGCTGACAGCCGATCGTGCGGAGCGCCGTTGAAGTATATAGAAATCGAGGGAAGCGTATAGCGGAACACTGCAGTAAATAAAAACACGAGGGACCGGCCAGTCCACTGTACACGGCGGCGTCACCTCGCAGAGAAGCCAAGGACGACCGCTGGAAGCACTAAGTGCCGGGGCTTCCGTGAAAGGCGGCACTTAATGCCAGCGGCTCTGGCGACGCAATACGGGCTCGCTAATTTGTACCTGGCTATAGGAGACTCCTTCGGGCGAGAAAGCAATGCGAAACACCTTACGCAACGCAGCCTCCACATCGACTGTCAGAGGCATTAAGAGGAGACGTCGCTAAGAGTTCGAGTGGCCCTACAATGTGTGGACGAACGAGACTGGGCCATTAAATGTCTTCACGGCAAGACGCTAGGTGATCAAGATGCAGGAAATGTCGAAGATACGTCCTGCACACTACAGTAATAACAGGCTTGTCTGAAGGACTAATATCGCATGACACGTGCCCAGGAATAATAATAATAATAATAATAATAATAATAATAATAATAACATGCTTTACAAGAGTGTCTCGAAGAAGTACATGGAGCTTAGCGCAACAGGGTTAAGACGCAAGTATACGCCATTCAACTGTACCGAGATCGTCTTATGCGAATTCGAAAAACGGCGACAAGCTGTCGAATGTGAACGATTGCCTGTGATTTAACCAATCATCAAAGGGGCAGCCACATTTACCGGCCATGTTGACTGCTACTGGCAAGGCCCTTAAATGAAGCATGACACACCAGTTCCGCGGAATCCCGCAAGGCGGAGACGGGTTATGAGACGAGAAATTGACATCCATGCGTTTGTAGCCCAATAGTCTAACAACATCCGGGCTCCTCAGGAAGACAAGCTCATAGTTAAGGAAACTGCGAAAAAAGACGGCACAGAGCAACGAAGTGGACAGGACAACGCGCATGCTGAAGCTTTAGTCATAAGCACGTCAACTACGTATATACACCAACAGGTGTCCCTGTTAGAGACAGGTTCCTTAGTTATTATTATATCGGTGGTTTAAAACCACGGTATGACTGATGGACGCCGTACTGGAGGGCTTAGAAAACTTCTGACCATCTGGTGCTTTTCAAAGTGCACTACCATAGCACAGTACACAAGCCTCTACCATTTCAGCCCCATCGAAATTGCAACCGCCGGAATCGAACCCGCGACCACCGGTTCAGCAACAGGTTCTCTAGTTGACGTAAAATTCATCCTGCTCAGAGGTCACGACTAAGCAGCACGAACATATTCCCGGAAGCTAACAGCACTCGATCTGGCGCGAAAAAAAAAGCACCAGCCCACGCATCGTTGCAAACGCTTGGGGGGGCTGGTGCGCTGTCAAAACACGAAACAAGACACCGAAGTCGCGAAAGTGAAGAACATAGGCGCGTCGCCTCTGTTACATCCTCTTGGGTAACCTTGCCTCCCCAGCGGCTGCCAACACAAATTACTCGAAACGACGACCCAGGCAGCCGCGTTGATTCGTACCGAGGACAGGGTTCCCGCATCCTGGCGCTGCCAGTCCGAGCAGCGCAGAAATGCCCACTGAAGTTGCGAGCAACTCTGCAAGAGGACGAGCGATCGCGCGACGACGCACAGAAGGTCACCTAGGTGCGCGCTTGCATGGTTGCCTCCCGGTGCAAAAGATTATTCTTTATTGATATGTGGGGTGATATGTAGAATTTAACATCCCAAAACCACCATATGATTATGAGAGACAGACGCCGTGGTGGAGGACTCCGGAAATTTCGACCACCTCGGCTTCTTTACCGTGCACCCAAATCTGAGCACACGCACGGGCCTACAACATTTCCGCCTCCATCGGAAAAGCAGCCGCCGGGATACGAATCCACGACCTCCGGGTCAGCAGCCGAGTATACCTTAGCCACTAGACCACCGCGGCGGGGCCCGGTGCAAAACATAGAACGACAACGTAGAACAGTTACGATGGTGAGCTTGTGCAGCCGAGGTTGAGCGCAGTCCTAGGCGTCACCCGCGGCCCCCACGCAATTTGCCGAGTGCCACTGGAGATAAAAATTCCAATATCGTGCAACGTACAGCATTATAAACGACGGACTGTGCGAAGCGTACATCGGACTTGATGGAACACTAAAGAGCAAAAGGATTTTTCGCGTATTAGTAAAATAAATTTTCAAAATTCCGAAAACACTCTTACCACGACACGATGCTTAGTCAGCAAGAAAACGCGCGAAAAGAAAATGCGGGTGGCGACGCCACCTTGATATTCGCGCACCAAAAACCATGACGTAAGAAATTTCGAAGGCGTCTACGGGGTTTTACGTAGCTTTCAATCGATAAAAATGAAGTACATTGTAACCTGCGGGTGTCATAGACTTAGCATAACAAATTTCAAAAATTTTCATCGGGCTAATGCCAAGATAATACCGAAAATACATTTTGTAAATGCTTACGTCACGCGCGGAGATTTCAGAGCGAAATTTGAAAATGAAATTTCAACGTTCGATTTTCCCGGCTAATAATGAACGTACGATAGTGAAACATATGGCACCATAGAGTTTTCTGAGTGGAGTTTGTCAATATAAACGAAGTCATTCTTCTTCTTTAGCGTCCCTTTAGTAATAAGCCTTTTCTTTGATGTCATTCAGTTGGCTTAAAAACGCTCCGCTGCCGTGGTCTAGTGGCCAAGGTGTTTGGCTGCTGACCCGCAGGTCGCGAGATCAAATCCCGGCTGCGGCAGCTGCATTTTCGATGGAGGCAAAAATGTTGTAGACCCACGCGCTCAGATTTGGGTGCACGTTAAAAAACCCCAGGTGGTCGACATTTCCGGAGCCCTCCACTACGGCGTTTGTCATGATCATATCGTAGTTTTAAGACGTTAAACCCCACATATCAATCAATCAAACCAGTTGGCTTAAAAACAGGAGATTAAAGAGAAACCACAATTTATTTCATGTTGCTAGATCATCTTTCAAGGAGACCGACCGAAAGCACCGAAATTCGAAATTCGCAACGTAACACAAGTGTTCCGTTCCCGTACTCAAGCTTCGGTGCGAAATTGAAACATGCAACATTGTCCTTCACTGTTTCTAATGATTAACCTGTGATGGCAAAAATATGCAATAGTAGCTTTTAAAGAAAAGCTCATACGTCTAAACTGGCTAATCGTTTGGCTTTAGGGTAATGAATGACAAACGCAGTATAAGCAGTTCACCAGTGACGGCCTCGTTGCACCATGTTATACACGAGAGAGAACAGAAAAAAAAAAAGAATTCACGCGGTCTGGCAAAGTTCGAGGTTTGTTTGGTCTGTTAGACGTACACACCGGATACCCGAGCAGCATTCGTGAGTTTTTGTTAAACTCGAGTAACGGCATGACGATAGTTATAGCGCGAGAACAAAACAACGACACAGAGACAAGAAGGACTTGTTCTCGCGCTATAACTATCCTCATGCCATAGCAACTAGCCCAAGCTGTCACACTTCGAGTAACGGGCGCGCACGTCCGTGCATCTGCTTACAAGGAACGAGCGCTGCCGCTTCTAACAACCACCGCCCAGCATGCACGTGACCATCACGCGCTACGACGCGCACACGGTTTCGCAAAAGTTGTCCGCCATGTGCACGACGTCGGCGAGGCGACAACGACCGCGTGACCAATGCAGCTCCTATACGGCTTTGTTGAGACTCGCAAGCTGTCGAGAGCTGTGCGGCCAATGCCGCAAGAAAGGCAACAGCTGCCTCTTTGCTATACTCCAACACGCCGGACGCAACGGCTGTCAAGGTTCCATCATCATCGTCATCATCATCAGCCTGACTACGTCCACTGCAGGACAAAGGCCTCTCCCATGTTCCGCCAGTTAACCCGGTCCTGTGCTTGCTGCTGCCAATTTATACCCGCAAACTTCTTAATCTCATATGCCCGCCTAACCTTCTGTCTCCCCCTAGCCCGCTTGCCTTCTCTGGGAATCCAGTTAGTTACCCCTAACGACCAGCAGTTATCCTGTCTACGCGCTATATGCCCAGCCCATGTCCATTTCTTCTTCTTGATTTCAGCTATGATATCCTTAACCCCCGTTTGTTCCCTAATCCACTCACCTCCCACATGCATACGTCAAGGTCCCAGCAAGCAGCTATTGTGTACGCGAGATGTGTACCTCGCTCACAAGGGCGACAAAGAAAAGTCTCAAATTCGTGGTCTGGCCTGCAGATCATCTACAATCATGAACACAGTGCGAAAAACAAAAGAAGCGGAATGCAGAAAGGGAGGCGGGGCGGATTAGAAAGGTCACTCGATGTACTATAAACTTGATATGTCAATGAACACGTAGTAACGCACTTTAATAATTGTTGGTATTGCACCACGAAACAATGTTATGATAACGAGCGACGCAGCAGTGGAGGGCTACCGAAATTCAGACCAACCGACGTGCACCTAAATATCAGGCCTTAAGCATCTCGTCTCCATCGAAATGCGGCCTGGATTCGACCCCACGAACTTCGGGTCAGCAGTGGAGCAATGTAGCCACCGGACTACCACGACCGGTGAAGTAACGTATTCAAACAAGCTAGAGCGTGGTATACACTCCCCTGGACCGTCTGCAGTGGTTAGCAGTCTATAGTTTTTTCGTACTCGGCAGTAGCATGGGGGCCCATGCGGCACCTAAAGCACAGCGCTTCTCGCCTTCATGAATTTCGCGGCAATAGAAATGAGCCGGTACAATTCATGAAGCAATCCATGAAGCCTATGCATATGCAAGGATCGGACACGATTAAACTCACACAGTACAGCTAGCCCTTGGAACTGGCCTCCTTCAAACATAGCCAGGCATTCCTCGCCTCCTCAGCCAGGTCATCACGCAAGACAACTCACGCAGCCTTCTTCCCAAAGGAGTCCCCGTCAAAGCAGATTACTTTCCTCGAGGCAGTGGCACGCATCGGGACTTTCTCTCGAAAGATGCACGCCATTCACCGGGGGCTCACCTTTGTGCGCCAAATAACACAGGCGCCAAAAACCAGACCGACTGGAAGGGTTTCGGCGGGGGCGACCCCGGAAGAAACACACACCGATCACCGCTTTCAATTTTTTGTTTCTTTTTTTCACGAGTACTGACACGAACGGGTCGCCCTATCCGGCGCGCGGGTTCTAACGTATGTACAATCGTGAGTTCACGTGGCCCAGTCTGCGCGCCCATGCATGGATTAGCGCGCCACGAGCGTTAATCACGACCGCGGGGTTCACCGTTACGGAGCCTTGCAGCTATTAACGGCTCCACCGAGCGGCTGACGAGGAATCGAGAGCGGAGAAGGACGCCCCCCCCCCCCCCCCCGCCCAAAAAAAAAAAAAAAAACGAGACGCTATAGCGCCTTTGCCGCTCCCTGGGAAAATAAAAACGGCACGTGGAATACGTCATGATTACCGAGAAGCCCCAACAACGACTCGATCGTGTGAGCCCAGCGGTAGCTTAATTCTAGCTAAACACGATAGGTGTAGACTGAGACAGATCGAACCGGTCGTGCGTATACGAATAGCTGCTAATGGTGCATTCAGACGACGGACCGAATCCGCATTTCTCGCGGACGCGGACTGGTAATCCGCGGATGATCCGTCTGCAGGCGCATCCACACGACGGACGGTGTCCTAGGAGAAAACAGCCGGATTACCCTCGACAGCAGGTTCGGCGCTCACCTGCGCGCGCTGAAAGCAGACCGGTTTGGGAGTATTCAACATGGATGCCCGCAAGAAGCGACGCTTGACTGCGATGTCTGTCGCGTTGTGACCAATGAATGAGGAGTGCTATTCTTTCAGGAGAAAAGGGAGGTGCTGGCAGAATGTTCTTTCAACTACATTGTTCCCCACTTGTAGAACTTCTGAACGCGTCTCCCATCCTTTTTTTAGAAGCGGCACGTCGCCGGTTGCAGAAGTTAGAATATTTCACCGTCATGATGGCTAAGAATCTCGCGTGTCAAACGACGGCGGCGACATTTCCCGAACCACCAAAAGTGATTTCTGCGTATTTAATCACCTGAGAACAAAGCCCCCGGAAAATAAGTAAAGCATGCTCAAGCGTAGATGATGCCGACCAGTCATGCAGCTGTCCGCGAGCCATGGAGGACATGCCGCGAGCAGACGAAAAGTGTACTGGTTGCCAGAAACCCCGAGCTAATCCGCTGAAGTATCGGCTTTCCCCCGCCGGAATCCCGATGTGAGAAACAGGTTGCGGTCATCCGTCCGCGAGCCCCGCGGACGAGTCGCGGACGAGGGGAATCGCTGATGTGAGGTCACGTGACGCGCCGTCCGTCCCGCCACATCCGGATTAGGTCCGTCGTCTGAATGCACCATAACGGATGGCCTCCACTCAAGCGTCGTGTGCGTGGACTTTTACAGACCATATTTTAGAATCAATGTCAAGTCTAAGCAGCACGGCGCGCTACGGACGACTAAACTTTTATATGCTTAACGTGCGTGCACAGTGCCGAGTTACAAAAAATTGCAAATAAAATTTAATGGTAAAAAATAGTAAGATGTTGCGATCGTCACGGGTTACATTACCGCCACTTGTGCTTATTTTAGTTTACAGCGTGCACAACGACAAGGAAGATAATGATGCTTGATTGATTGATATGTGGGGTTTAACGTCCCAAAACCAACATAGGATTATGAGAGACGCCGTAGTGGAGGGCTCCGGAAATTTAGACCACCTGGGGTTCTTTAACGTGCACCCAAATCTGAGCACACGGGTCTACGACATTTCCGCCTCCATCGGAAATGCAGCCGCCGCAGCCGGGATTCGATCCCGCGCCCAGCGGGTTAGCAGCCGAGTACCTCAGCCACTAGACCACCGCGGCGGAACCAGGTCAATGGAGATAGGAATCAATCAGCCAGTTTTCAAGCAAAATATTTAATCCTGCAGCTGTGTTTCATATCATACCAGCGACCTAACAGCGAACTCCCTAAAAAGCACCAAGAAAACACTGTTTTCTCTCTTTTTTTCATTAAAGTCAGAGACAACTGTGATGTGCACCGCTTTCAATCCGAAATGGGGGAGACCCGTCGAAGCGGTGCGTATACAACGGGACGGGCAAATAAGCGGAAGAAAAACAAACGCAGCTTCCGAGGACGCGCACGCTTCGTGGTCTACCCGGAAACGCTTCATTTGCGCGCACGCAACGCCACACTTCCTCTTCGGACGGCGGGTTACGACGGTCGCCACGGCGCTTGTTTATATTCTCGCTAGACCCCCTTCTCCTCTCACTCCGTCGTCAGCCGCAAGCGCGGGCCCCGACAATCGGCATTCATTCGCACGCGCCGGCCGGCGGCCGTAATATGGGGGGCTGACCACGACCAGAGTACAACGCAAAGCGATAAGGAAAAAAAAAAAGAAGCGCCCGCCACCCCGTCGTCACGCTGCTCCTCGCCACGGCCGGATGCCTAACGAAACACCAATGCGCACGAACAGCCCCCCTTCTTCCCGACACGTTGGATAAGAAACGACCGCCAAGAAAGGCACGTATGACATCGATATGCTCGACGATAATGCCGGTAGGTTGCGAACGCGTGAAATCACCCATCGCAGACACATCGCAGAATGAACAAACGACGCCCCCATCAATGCGCGACGTGAAATGCATATGGTCATATCAAGCGGTCCGTGAAATACATATAGTTTTACCATACAAAATCCCATGTTCGCTCGATACAATGTTGACAGTAGGTCAAAGAAAAGCGACAAAGCGCTCATTATGATCGGCCTCCCTGGCTTGGCGCAGCTTTGACGCGCGAGACATTGCGGCTGAGCCTACCCTGACTCGTTTCGGGACATTGCTCCCAGAGGTGCACTGAAAGCTTTTGTGATGCTACCTCCATAACGTAGTATCAAGCTACCTTCAAAATGCAAATTCTGTGAATAAACGTTCCCCTCATCAGCTCCGGCTACTGTGCTCGACTTCTTTCAGAGACTTGGATAACTCCGGTCCTATGGGCAGACACCCCGACAATACATCACGCTCTAGAGCTCGTTTACAGAACACTTTTCGTAAGTGCAATAGCATTGAAGCCAACCTTCCCACCACGAAAACAAGGTACACACTGTAGGCTATAGTTTCGTATTCACCCCTTATTCTGCTTGGAGACCTACGTCAATCGGAAATGCGAGAAATGATTCCGCGAGGCTTCCCCTTAACACAAATCGAAAGCAGGTGAGCTAAGAAGGCACAAGTTACAATGCAAAGTTGACGGCTGGATTTGGCTACGGTTGCCGATGGGGTGAAAAGGAAAGGAACATTTATTTGCGCATGCTCAGGGGGAGAAAAGTTGAACTCCAAGAGTTACGCACGTCCAAACCACGATATAATTATGAGGTAGGCTGTATTTACCGGAACTACGAATTGATACTTACCCCCACAGGTTTTTTTTTTTTTAGCGTGAAATGCCGGGATCGAATCTCGGCCAAACTTTCGGTGGAGGCGAAAATGCTTGAGGCCCATACAGTTAGGTTAGGGTGGTCAAAATTTCCGAAGCCCTCCTTGAGGCATCCCTCGAAATCATATCGTGACTTCGGGACGTTGAACCCCAACGGTTATGATTTGGTTTTTTTTTTTGTAATCGCGCACCTAAATATCGTGAACGAAATGCAAGTTCAGCCTGCAAATCACGGAAACGTGCGGCCCACTAGCGAATAATAACTGATAACATAGCAATCCAGCTTTTGTGCAACGTAACCTAGCACTGCCAATCGTGCTAACGAGAAAATACCTGGCGTGCTGTAATTCGTGTTAGAAAACCCGCGCTTTATTAACGTGAATAACTATCAAGTCGCTCGATTAAGTTGCAGCCATTGGATTCCCCGAAGGTATACTCGTCACACGCGAGCAAATGCTTACGCATTCTGGTCGTACTGCGAAACGCACCGAAACAGGCTCTTACACAAGTTGCGAAAGCACACCTTAGTGCAGGCAGCACACAGGAGCATGTTTCGTATACAAGTAAAACGAGAACCAAAATGACCCTGCCCGCACGGGTGAAAAAAAAAAGAAGAAGAAGAAGAAAGTGCACATGAGCGCCGCCGGTACGCTCTCGCATTTCACAAAAGCAAAAGTCCCGCGGAAAGCAAACCCGCAGTTCACCCAAGGGGCTGGTCAAGGCTCACCCACCCAAAGCGCACGTGAAAAGGAGGGGGTTTAACACCCCGAGGCGACAAAGCACCGCCGCTTTAACAAAGGCTCAAACAAACGTGCCTGCGCGGCGTTACCAGTTGCCACCACACAGTGACACAAAACACTCATTAAAGAAACACACATGCCAACGCCCTGTGCGTAGAAAACAACTATTAGGAACGCCGTCAACTTAGCCGTCCACCACCGCCAACGTCGCCGGTTAAATGAGGACGGCACAGGAATTTCGTCACCGCCGTAGTCCATTACGGGGCTTAGTAAAGCGAAAAAAAATAAAAAATGAAGGAAGTAAACCCGCGAGAAGGCACGTCACGCTGTCCTTTGAACGACGAAACCTCGCAGTGCCGTTACCGCATCGGCGTCGTCATCGGACAACGACACCAATGACAGGGCCGCGACTCGGAAGGACAACGGCTGCGCAACGAAACGACGACGTTTCACGAAACCCAATGACGCTTGGAAAGTAATAAGATTCTCTTGGAAAAGCGCTCTCCTTCGACATTTCGCGTTTTTTTTTTGTTGTTTTTTTTTATTCCTTTTCACAGCAGCGGGCGACGATGATGCCAAAGCGCTTCAACCACGCGGAAACGCAATCACCATGTTTATTATTTTTTTTTCTGACCAAGGAACGCTTGCGGCAGACTATAACGGAGGCTCGAATCAAGCCTGCGCGAAATCGACGCAACGCGCATCGCAGAGACACTTTCTGCGTTTCGGTTTCTTTCGCGGACGTGTTTTTTCTTGCCTCACAGGCCACGAGGCCACGCAGAACCAACGACGGAGGCAGCACCGGCGTTAAGGGTGCACACTATAGAAGCGTTACCAACGTGGAAGAAGAGGACGAGCTGCTTGCACAAGACACCGCGGCTGCCACCACAACGAAAATTCGATGATGTCGTGAGAAAAAAAAAAGGGCGCCGCAGTTTCATCTGAAAAAGACAATGGCCGCGCTTTGCCTAACCTGCACCGCCATTGTAAAAGAGCCGGCTTACGGCGAGGAAAGGAGCGAGCCCATCAATTTAACCCCAATCAAAGCGCAACGCAGTAGCAAGCACGCAAACCGCTGGGAACGCAGCAGGCTTACAAGCGAATCGACGCGGGGCACGGTGGCTGCTGCACAACAAACGCAGGTGACCCAGCCACAGCTGACCGCGCGCAGGGAATCTCGAGCCAGCGAGAAATCACGAGATGAGAAAGCAGAGGGCCGTGCGGTAGGATTAAAGGTTAGGGACTCGGGACTTTTGCCGCAACACCGAACGTGCCGAAGGAAGATTCCACAGAAGGCGGCCGAAATTGCGCGGCCGAATCCGGGAGGCTAAAAAACAACGGATATGCAGTACGGCTTGCGTAAAGATTCAAATAAAAAAAAAAGGTCACGCCTTGGCCCGCTTACGCTGTCATCCACTTCAAAATACGGTAACAACGGTATCAAGCGCCTTCTCAGATGAACAAGAACACGTACACCAAGTGCGCTCATAGAATCTACAGGAAAATCTCGAGAAAAGCGTAGGGCGACCTCAACGCTCCAACGGCTCCAACAGTTTCTCCAAGGGAACATCCGTTTTATCTTCGGGGATTTCGCGCGCATAGCTTTTCTTTCCCGTACGGGCATTCCAGGGAGGAGCTACAAGCAGAGACTATACAACTCTATGCAGAGCAACGCCGCTTAGTTCACGGTCCTTCAACGAAAGCGCCGCTACCGCATATGGAGCGATAACTGTTTGCCCAATCCCACGTATACCACACTTTTGACGAGGCAATGTCAGCCGGAAAGAGCTGCTTCGTAAATGTAGACGAAATCGCCGCACATCAACTTATAGTAGGCGGGCGAAGGAAAACAACATTCAAATTCAGAACCTCACTCCGAATAATCACCATCTCTTAATCGGTGCTGTAGCTAAGTCATGGTGTTAAAAAATGACAAAGGTTTGCACGTTCTTTTCAAACTACGCATCAACCTCCATCAATATAGCCAAGAAAGCAAAGTAGAGCTACACTAGCCGACATTTGCCTGCCTTTAGTCAACCCTATAGAAGTCAGTCAATACTAACAGTAATTCAGATAACAGTGAACAAATAGCAGACAAAACACCGAACGATTGTAGTCAACACTACATAGCAGCGATCACTAACCACTGCAGGTAGTGTACACATAAATTATTTATTTATTCATTAAAGGTGCCTCCTGTGGGGAATACACATGGTAACATATGCTTACGTAAAAGCTAACTGAAAAAAAACAAGATTAACACAAAGCAATAAGATGTGCCTATGCGTGTAACAGCATGTCTGAACGGTGACAATCTCCTATGGAAGCAGATTCCACTGGGAGAATGTGGGTGGAAAATACGAGTGTTGGTGAACGTTCGTTTTGGAAAAAGCTTTCTCTTAATTTTATACAGTGGTTACTTCTTTGCGATAATAAATGGGAAGGTAAAAGGTAAGATTATTTTTTTACTTTTGAAAAAATTTTCAAAAATTTCGAACAGCGTTTCTAATCAGTTTTTTTCTCCGTGTACTCAGTAATTCCCACCCCATCCATTCCCCTAACCTTTCGTGCAGTAACACTAAACCTGAATTAACAATTATAACTGATTAAATGGACTACGGTTTTGTACCAGTTCGAGCATGTTTGAATGATATTTCACCGCTCTTTGAAAATCGCGGGAAAAAGGGGAACTAGGACATGCAGTCGAACGTGTTACATAGCTACTTGTTGCGGCAGTTATCACGCACCAAACTAACGCTTTCCACAAGTGCTACCTCTGGCGAACACCACGCTGTCACCATCTGCGCCCCTGTTACGTATAACGAACTGCAGGAATGCACAGTTTTCTCGGCACCTAAGGGCAATCCGCACACACACGAATTACGGTCTCGTTCAATAAGCGATGCCAGCAACGGGGCTTATATGAAGCGTATTTACAGTTAGCTCGAAAGAATCGGTATAGGCGGGTGTACGACTGCTGGAAAAGGCGGCGGCACAGCGACACCGCCGCCTTATAGTAGGCTCGCCACTGCGTTGCTGTCGCTACCGTTACTACACCGAGCCAGAGAGCTGGAACGGTGTGAAAAGCAGTAGCTTGCGAGAACAGACATCCCGAATGGTGAACGCCACCGCAATTTTTTTTACAATAGAGAGTTTTAGTACTGCGTACGTGGCGGCGTTGCGTACGTAAGGACGCCACGTCTTGCGTAGTGCGCATGCGCAGACCACAACGCGCACGTATCGCATTACGTACGCAGCCGCTACGCACGCATGAGTTGCGTGCGTGCGTACGTATGAGGTGATCGCGCCGCTCTCGAACAAGTTCGCGACAGCGCGAGACTTCGTTTTGCAAAATGGCGGCATCGAAGGCAAGCACCGACCGGCTCTGTGGCTTAAAATATGGCCATAATCTGGCTATAACACTTGGATTGGCTCACATTGGCTGTCAACAACACGTGCTTCAATTTTGATCTACCAGATGACGCAACACGCTTCACGCTCGTTACGTACGCGGGTTCTACGGCGTACTAAAGGCCGATTAGTGGCAAACGACGCCACGTAACGCAAGGCGCTTGCGTGATGCGTACGTAGCACCATTCCGCAGTACTAAAACTTTCTAATGTCGTTATTTCCTCAATGAGGCGGTGCCTTTCAAAACTTGCTCTCGCATGAAGGCAATCGCATAACCAGGGCTGCAATTGGAGCGATTGTAATGCCATGGTGGTTGCACACTGCGCGTCAAAGGCCGTGGGAGGCGGGGGCTTCGCAAGCCCTGCCACATTGTGTTGCGAGATACTGCCCAAAAACTAGCGCTCATCGTGCATTTTGTGGCTTCGGAACATTTACCAGGCTGTTAAGTCGGTTAAAAGCTCCACACTAGTAGATACGCCTCCTGTGCCAACAAAATCGTTCGACTGTGTGCTGTGTCAAGAGAAAAGCTTTGCTACAATTAAAGTTCACTGTAGCAGAACAGGTAATTGGGTGAGTCGGTTAGGATTAACCTTACAAACAATGCAGCAACACGAAGGCGAAAACAACTCCCGTTGTGTCTTCCTTAGTCCTCGTGGTACTACGCCGTTTTTATGTTTACTCCAGCAGCGGGATCTCAGTTTAATACTCTAGAAAATTAAAGAACGAACTCCAGGCGTAATGGCCCTATAGAAGTCAAACTCGCAATGCACATGCGAGTTACTTCAAAGAAAACAACACAATACAAAAATGCCGGCACAGGTCAAGCTTAAGCAAGAAGGTCGAGCGCGGATAACAGACACTCGGGCACCCCCTCCCCCACCCCCGACTCTCACTTCCTCCATCTATTGTGTAACTGAGGGAATAGCAAGACCAAGCAGACGATGCAGAAAGAAGAACAAAAGCTAACGTCGCCTCCGTGCGCAATTCAGTTACAATGCAGTCGTGAAAACGGCAGTGGGCGTAGCGTTGGCATTACACTCGCGCAGCGCGCACGATAGTATAACAAGGCGTAATAAAGCACGGGACGCACGCTGGGAACCGGCGCGTCGCCCAAACACACGCGCAGTTCACACATGCGCCGCGCATCACTTAACCCCTTCTGAAGTGAAGATAAAACACCTTTTCGGGGGCCAGGCACAAGAGCAACAGGGTCAACAGACCTCGTTGACCGACTCACGTCGTCATTGAAAAAAAAGAACGGGAATTTCCGTCAACACTTCCACTTACGTTTAATGGTGCATTCAGACGACGGATCGAATCGCGATGTGGCGGGACGGACGGCGCGTCACGTGACCTCACATCAGCGATTCCCCTCGTCCGCGACTCGTCCGCGCGGCTCGCGGACGGATGAACTCAACCTGTTTCTCACATCGGGATTCTGGCGGGGGAAAGCCGGTACTTCAGCGGAATAGCTTGGGGTCGGTGGCAACCAGTACACTTTTCGTCTGCTCGCGGCATGTCCTCCATGGCTCGCGGACAGCTGCATGACTGGTCGGCATCATCTACGCTTGAGCATTGTTTACTTAGTTTCCGAAGACTTTGTTCTCAGGTGATTAAATATGCAGAAATCACTTTTGGTGGTTCGGGAAATGTCGCCGCCGTCGCTTAACACGTGAGATTCTTAGCCGTCATGGTGGTGAAATATTCCAACTTCTGCAACCGGCGACGTGCCGCTTCTAAAGAAAAAAAAGGCGGGTGATACGTTTAGAAGTTCTACAAGTGGGGAATAATGTAGTTGAAAGAATATCCTGCTAGCAACTCCCTTTTCTCCTGAAAGAATAATACTACTCGTTCATTTGTCCCAACACGACAGACATCGCAGCCAAGCTTCGCTTCTTGCGGGCATCCATGTTGAATACTCTCAAACCGGTCTGCTGCCAGCGGGCGCAGGTGATCGCCGAATCTGCTGTCGAGAGTAATCCGGCTGTTTAAGACACCGTCCGTCGTGTGGATGCGCCTGCAGGCGGACCATCCGCGGATTAGCTGTCCGCGTCCACGACAAATCCGGATTCGGTCCGTCGTCTGAATGCACCATAAACGACGGATCATGTAACGGGAAGAAGCTACAGACGGTTACGTAAGCGACGTCACAGTATACGACGACCCACTCTGTCGCCCCACCGGCCTCCGTCGATCGCAATTGTGCGTATCCCTCGAACACGATCTCATGGTGCTTACCGGCTACTTCGCTGGAAAACAAGAGTGCACCCAGGCACGCGATGACAATTAGAGCAAACGGGAAAGGCAGGTAGCTTTCATTAATGATACCGAGTAGCGCTCTCACAACAGAGAGAGAGAGAGAGATGAGAAAAAAGGAAGGCAGGGAGGTTAACCAGATGCTAGTATCCGGTATGCTACCCTACACTGGGGTTGGGAATAGTGGGTTGAGAGAGAAAGGGAGAGTTAAAATTCCTCTCACAACAGATCGTGCGAGTAGGCAGTAGATACGAGTCAAGTACATCCGACGTTGAGAGAACTGTCCGGCAAGTATTGAATGAATTAGGGACACTGTCTTAAGCACCGCGCGCAAGCATGATTCGGCCGACGCTTCGCGGTGTGGTCTCGATGGGCGCGCAATGTGGTATACACAGACTATCCCACAACCCCAAGTGCGCACATCATTTCTCCCTCTCCGCAATACGCGCAGAGTCTCGTCGCACCGACATTGTTCTCAGCGTACGTTGTCAGCGACTCACGAGCGGCGCCCAGAGAGAGCCCAATGCGACACGCAAACGAACAATGGACCACCAGTCAGTCAGGCGCACCGGAAATCCTCGCGTACAACAAAGACAAACTACACCTGCCGGCACGCGGGAATAGTGCCCCGACCGAAACCGCCATACTCGGAACCATCACAGACGCAACGGACAGTACAGCTGCGGCTACAGTTACTTACATAGTACAGCGACCAAACACAAGAAAAACCTGAGCTATATCTAGAAACCGCAGTCCACAAACTTTCTTTGTTTTCCCCTTAATCGTAGACGGTCTCCTCTCGCTTCAGCGGGGACCCGAGAAACGGCCGTTCCGGCAGCCGCCGTTGAATCGTCGTAGCACGTCTCCACCGGAGAGCGGTCGATCAGAAGCGACGCGAGCAGAGAAGTTCGGGCTAGCTGAATGGCCTTTGTGTTGTGCGCGACGACGTTAGAACGGCGGGCTTGTACAAGAACCAGAGCGCGCTGCCTGCAGCGCGAGGAAGGCCGCTCTTTCGTATTGGTATTCCCGAAGGGGGGCCAATCCTTTTAGGCGTAATGCGACGCAGCTCAATCGGCAGAGGAACGACTAAAGCGCGCCCACACGGGCTCCGCATGCAACTTCCGCGCGCGGCCGAGTGCAGACGCGGCGGCGGAAGCCCGGACATCAACCGCCACGGCCCTGTTTCCCAGGCGGTGAGAAAGTGTCGTGGCCGATGACGGCGGAACTTCCTAGGACACGAAAAAGCGTCTCTCGCGTGCGTAAGACCGTACTGCGAGAGCGGGCCCCACATTTTTACGCCACCTACGCTATCCACAAGAACGGGCAACACATTCGATGGGTAACTCCAAGGGGAAGCGGTGACTGATTCTAAGCGGAGTGCGCCATCGTCCAGAGATGCTACCTCGAGCTATCTTGAACATGGCGTGCCGTTCGACCATGTGCTGCTTAAATGCGAGTGGGTGAATAAACGTTTCATGGGTCTAGCAAAACGCTACTAAACGCACACCCGGCTAATGTCACAACGAGATCGGCAGGTCTGTAGCCCATCGGCCAGGACTTGGTCTTCATAAACGACAGGTGCTCCAGACTGCACACGCATGCATGTCGATGTCAGAGCACAGATGGATGCCTCGATTTCTGCAATTCCTCTCAGAAACACAATTGCGTTAACTGCTTAACTGCAATGTTGAGCAAAGTATAGTTTAAACAGCTCAGCTGGTTAAATAACATTAAACACAAGAAGTTGCGAGCAACGCCAAATTCACTGTAATTGCTCACTCACAGCTGCAGTTGAGAGCTGACATCTCCTCCGACTCGTAGCTGCTTTGTAGCGAGTGTCGCAGTACAGCTCCTGCAGATAGGAATACTTCATACCGAAGCCGCTAACGAAAACGTATCGCTGCCGATTTCCATTACCCGATAACGCAAACGTCCCGGACTGTAGGGTGTACAGTTTGCCAGCAAATTCGACTTAATGCAAAACTGAAACCGTGACACCTGTCAAACGTCACGATGCACCGACCAAATAAAACACCCCGGACTACTGGAAAAAATGAGCGCGTAACAATGACATTTTCGGACGGCTAAAAAAAGCCGCCAGAAAACTGCAGCTTTTCACGGGGAACCATCACGTAAAAATACACGCCCACCCGTTCCTGGGCACGCGCACGCCTTACAAGGCTCGGAGGAAGCTACGGCAAACAAATACGCAACACACTAAAGCCCAGGGAAAGCAGGAAAACTATTCAACCTCCGCGAGTAAACGACACCCATTCACGTATTCCGCCGGCGTCCAATCAAAGCTGGTCCGCACCACAGTGTACGAAGCACGACACGCGAATCGCATTCGGGCCCATCCCATTCACGGTCGACCCACACGCGAGAACAGTCAGCGGCGCACGCAGCAGCGAAAAAAGCGAGCCGACTCCCTCCCGCTACGGGACGTCCGTCACAAGTCTAACTTGGAAGGAGACCGCGGACGACGTCCGAGCAGGACCAAAATGAGGGGCGCGCCCCGAACAGAGACAAAAAAGCGGCAAGGACGACGCGACGTCAACGAGCCCTGCAGGCTCGCCCCGAAAAAAAGCGCGACGCACCCAGACAGGCCGGCGGCGGCGTTTGCCACCGCACGCGACTCGCGCAGGAGACGGAAGAATACGGCCCGCCAGCATACCGCGCACATTCCGGTCACAACGAGAATTCGAGGAGTACGCCCCGGCGCAACATTCCGACACAGGGTGTTTGCCTTGGGCCAGCGAATAAAAGTAACGTAAAACCTGTCGGGCGGGCCCTACAGAGGCATCGGACGAGCGTCGTACTATCATCAAGCTTTCTTTTCGTGTCGGAGAAAGTGCCATCCCGGGTCGCCTATTCTCGCTTCGCGAGGCAACCGCTTGCGACAAACGACCCCCCCATTATGCAATGCGGGTCAGCCTCGCGCTACGCCTCCTGTCGGCGAATGTGGTCCCGGAAGCACGACAGGAACCATCACGTGATGTGACCTAAGACAGCACACATCTTCGCCGAAAAAAAAAGACGTCAAAAACAAATTTTAAGCAAAGTCGCAATTTGAAAAAAAATGTGTCTGCGATACTTCACTAATACCAATGTTACCACGAGCAGAGTATAAAAAAAAACACGTTAACGTTCATAAACACAATAACAAATTTTCGAACGACGCCTGAAACAGATCACGCTTGCGAAAGAACGAAAGTGGCGACTTTTGTGCACTCACTCCATGTCGAGCAACATCCACAAATCTATAAATAGATTGCCTCAGAATAGGAATGCATAAGAATGTGACAACGGAAAGTTACACCAACGCACATGTAATGAGCTTCTCAAGAACAAAAATTAACTGCTGCCATCTCACGGGTGCTCACACGTACGCACAGATAGTCTGAAATGCTCGCTGCTACCATACGCAGTGTTGGCACACAATCACCAAACAACATTATTACCACAAGAACCTACAGTACGTACACGTACTGCAGCACGCGCAACATCAGTTGAGCCCTATACGTGCGGAGAAAGTGCAAAGACCCACGCAGACAAAACGAGAGAACTAGAACAAAGGACAGAGTATGAAAGACTTAAATTACTCTTTTTAGTCATTAAAGAACAAGTAAAAATAGACAAATCAAAGTATACGTATATAAAAACTGGGGAAACGTCAGGGCACCGGCATAACATGTACAACCCCCCTCCCAGATCACACAACGATTGTTTTAGGTTCAGTTTCTTTCCGCGGGCGATCAGTGAGTGGAACAGGTTGCCGAATTCCACTGTCTTATCGGAATGTGTACCTTCTTTCTTGAAGGGCGTAAAGGATGTCGTGTATAAAGATGTATAGTTTATATTTTGCTTATTCTATGTCCTCAAGAGCAGAGTGCTTTGGCTATTTCTTGTCATTCATTGTTATGTATAATAGAAGTTGTATAGGGAGTACCTATTTTTTGTATGTATATTGGTTTTTTTCACCCCTGTTATAGCCCAAATGGGGCTGACAGTATAATAAAATGAAATGAAACGAGAGGCCTGCGAACCCCGGGCTCCGAAGGGACGCTTCACCACTCGATGATAAGGGGCCACTATGGAAGCGTGCCACCATAGTGAAACGTCGAGGGCGGACTCTAACACGCGCAAAGGCGTTCGTTACATTACACGGCAGCAGAAGTGCATGATTACACGCTGCGGAGGCTCATCATCGGCGAGCCTGGCCAACAGGACTGCGGGCTGTCACCGCCACAGAAGAAGCCGCCCCGACGCTGAGCAAACAAAGACTTCGTGCAGCCACTGCCCCATCATCGCACCTGGGTCCCGGCTTTCTCGCGCACGCTTTCTTCCTCCAGAGGAAGAAGAGCCGATGACGCAAGATCGTGTCGAGCCGTCCACACACCCACGTCGGTCGTGATTACGGGCCTGTGCGTATGCCGCGGGCGTGATACGCGCGATTCGCGTTCCTCGGCAGAGGGCCCGAGCACAGTGCGCCATTCGGAAAGACGGCAGGCAACGAATAACGCCAGACTGACATTTTTTTTCAAGCGGAAGCATCGGAACCAGAGTTGTCAATTACAGTATTTTCCTCCCTCTTGTTTTTTTTTTTTTTATTAAGGTAGACCGATTGCACATCGCGAGCGAATACTTTCCGTCAATACGAAACGCCGCTCTGCGACGAATTGAGCTGGAATAACGACAGGAATGTATACGGTGATCCCATCGGTGGCATGAAACCCCGCAACCGGCACGGCAAGCACAATTTGCCAGTTCCGTCAATCCGCGAGATTTTCTTTTTTTTTGTTGTTGTTGTTGTTGACATTTGCTATTTGCGTCGCACCAGATACATTCCCGGCCTGCCACGACCAAAACAGGTTACCAAAATCTCTAAAAAGAAAACGAAACTTGAAACCGGTACGTTCTACCAGTTTCCAACCTACTGCGATCGAACTTGCAGGTTAATTTGCAAATAACCAGTGATTTAAAAGCCAAGAACGGCAGAAAAAAAAACAGTGGCACAAAAAACGATGTCCGTAACTGAACGTGAAAGAGACAACAATGTGAACGACGAGGGCTTGCACAGCTGACGCGATATTCGGGACTTAAAGCACGCAAATGATAAAGATGAGCTTTCGAGGTAGAAAGAGTCGGTGCCATCGTCGTAGACGTCAGGTCGTAGACGTCAGACAGTTCCGCGAAGTATTGCTTGAAACGGCAGCACGTGTTTGCACGTGGCACCCAGGAAAAAGGGTGTCGGAAGCGATCGGGGCGGGCGCCACCCAACCCGAGTCGACAGCCGCAACGCAAAGAGACCGGCGAGGAGAAAAAAAAAAAACAAAGGCAGGGGCTGCATCTGCACCGACACTGCGGAGAAGAAAAACAAACACGTGCAACAGGTGGGGGCGCCCACGGCAAACTGTGGTGGTGCGGTTACTCGCAACACACAAAGGGCCTCGACGGTACGGCCACCACCGCGTCGATCGATGCGCCAAAGGGGGTCGGTCGGACGGATGGACGGAGGAGAGAGACGCACCAGTGGCCGGAACGGACGGAGCGTGATCCAGGAAGCGCGCTACCGCAGAGCAATGATGCGCGCAGTCGTCATCACCCCCCCACTATTTTTTTTCTTTTCTTTTTGCCAGTGCGCTTCTTCGGATCCGGCGGAGACAAACGGCTGCCGGCCGGTGAGAGCACAAGCGCGCTGGTCACGCCGGAAGGATAAAAAAAAAAAGGGTTACGCCGTGGCAGCACCGTGAGAAAACGAATCGCCGTCTCCCGGAGAAATGCGCGGTCTGAAGGCATGGCGGTATACATTTAGCGGAGTCCCATGACAACATCTTACGCGCCAGATGCGTAAAGGCAACGCCTGAACGCATCCGAGGTGTAGGCGCATATTACCCAAACCAGATTCGGGTAAAGGGGACGTGAGACAACGAGCGGGATGGGTGTCCATACAGACAACGCCGCGCCGATAAACCGCTTGCTCTTTCCGACGAATAGGTACACGGAGAACCGGAACTGCTCAAGTGAGCGCTCTATTCTTACACGACTGAACGGCACTTGCGGCACGCATTCGTAAGCCATTGCATAATACGCTCCTCTTGAATCTGGGAAGTAGAAAGCCTTTGGGTAAACAAGCTCGCAGAAAAAAAGCCCGCCTTTGTCATAAGCGCGTCAGAAGCTTAATAACGCCGAACGCTTCGTGATGGGTTTAAGCAACTTCGCCGCCATGCTCAGCAGCTCCGCTGCCAAACGAAGCGACTTCCTCGTCACCAGCGCGTGAGAAAAGAGCACGATAGTGAGTGCCGGACGACCTCCACCAATCTCGAGGAGAAAACGTGCGCCATTCCGCAATCGCTATTCATGTCCCGCAGGGCTCGGGTGAACGGGGCAAATCGTTAATTGCATACACAGGGGGGGAAAGCAAAACAAAACCGAGATGAGAAAGAGACGCTTTCATTGGCCGCTCTTGGGAATGTATCGCGAGAGCAGGAACACGAGTGTCTCGAGCACAAGACACATGACCCTTCACGATATACGCAAATGTGCAGGCGCATAATAAGACTGGGAAGCTGTTTTTCGTGCTCCAATACGCCCGTAAGCTGCTAAAGGTAAACGAGGCTCGATTAAGCTCCATGGTTGTCCAGGCAGTTGTATCTGTGTACTTTATGCAATGGATCGGAAGACCCTCCACTCCAATGAACGCACGCGATCAAAGCTATTAATTTTTGCTGGAAATGTTAAGGAGTTTACAAAAAACAAAGGAGGGAGTACGAATCCTCCCCTCCCCCCTTTTTTTCCTTAATTCGAGGACACACCTACCGTTATTCAATGGCGGGAGCGGATATGAACGATAACTGTTTGGGTTTTACACGCAAGACCACCATACAACCATGAGACACGGTATAATTGTGGCCCCCAGGTTACTTGACATCACCTGGGGTTCTTTAATGTGCGCCTGAGTACAAGGGTGTTTCTACAATTTTATTTCATCCAAATGATTCTGCCACGACCAGGAATTGAACCGCGGAGCGGACAGTGAAGCTTGTGAGATGCATCAAGGCTTCCGATTCGTGTAACGACTAAATATTTCGTGGAAAGAGAATATTTCTGGGATTGTCTTGTGATTGACTTGTGCAGTGAACAGCGGTAAATATCTTGGGTATGCAAGAAAAAGAAAGCATGCAATACACACAAGAATACGCACAGTGATGACTACTACTAAACGAAGAGCCTTATCACGAAAAGGACATTCACGGAAGAAAAATTACGAGCTGAGCCACTATCGGCAAGCCCTCCCAAACAATGTCGGTAAATATGCCACTGTCATTAAAGCGAAAAGCGTACAATTACTGCGCAGCCCCAGTTCTAGTATATGGAGCTGAAAAACTGAGGATAACCAAGCAATTAAAACCAAGTTGAGGACTCCGCAGCGTGAAATAGAATGTAAAATGAGAATAACACCGACTTATCGGAAGACGGCAGAATGGGTCAAGGTATAAACAGGGGTATATCAGATATGCCGGTTGACATCAAGCGAAAGCAACGAGCCCGGGCTGATCACGTAGTGTGTACAGAACAGACAACCAACGGAGAGTGAGAGCAACAGAACGCACACTATGAGATGGGAAACGCACTCGAGGAAGACAAAGTTACATGGAGCGACAAAGTGAAGAAGACCAAACGAAATCGGCTGGCTCAGGATGCGGTAAACTGGGGATCGTTGGGAGAGGACTTAATCTTGCAGTGTAATAAAAGAACACGCCGAGGATGACGAAGCTATTCGCGTCACCCGTACGCAGGCTCCTTCGAAGTTAAGATTTAGTACAGTCGTCACAGCGCATCACGTTCGCGGAGCACTAGTAGAGCGCCAAACTACATTAGCCCATTATAAATTAATCAAAGCCAAAATACACAAATGAAGACCACGCCACCCTAAGCCGACGCTCGCGCTCCTTCGGAATGCCAGGAGCAATCGACGCGATCGGACGCGTCTGCACCGAGCTCCGGAGTTTTCCGATGTTTCAGTAGGAAGACGTGCCATAGCTCAAGATTTCTTGTACGAATGGTTTCTGCAAATCATACCGGTCCCGAGGATACAACTTTCCGACAGATATTGGTCACAATTTTCAAGTAAGCTTTTCATCTTTTCACGCCACGCCGGCAAGATCCGCCACTGGACGCCTAAGCCTAGCGACGCTACACCGAACGCCGCTGTCGCGGCCGCTGGGACACTAGCCGACATGGAAATCGAGGTCGACGGCGTCGAAATCTCTCTCGAAGAATGGTCAGACGATTCCTGGACACCACCTCAAGGTTTCCGAGCCCAGGCGAAACGTCACCAGGCACTTAAGCAACAAGCCCAAATGAACGACGCGCAAGTAAGCAAAGCCCCCAAAACTCCACCAACCCCCCGGCCGCCGCCGGAACTGAAACGCCATCCCTTGCCAAGACTGCCGTCGCACACGTACCACATCGTGGGACGCCCCAAGACACCCATTGACCTCACGCGCACATCACCCGGAGACTTGCAGAGAGCACTGCTTAAAGCGGCATCTCTGTGTGACCTGGACCCAGCCAAGCGTGATCAACTACGCATACACCCAAGGAATAACACTTTCACCGTTAGTGTGGCAACCACCGACCGAGCAATCGCGTACCAACGCATCACATCAATCCTCCTCGGAGAAGACCGGCAGATTGAGCTACACATGTACGCCCCGCCACCAGACGACGCGATACGAGGCATTTCTTTCTACGCCCACACGTTCCCCACCGATGATGAGACGCTGAAGGACCTTCAAGACAGCAACCCTGACTACCAAATAGTAGGTGGCCGACGCATGGGAAAAACGAAGAATTTACTTATAACGCTGCTCGGGGACCACCTACCTAGATGGCTTCTACACCGTGGAGGTCTCATTCGAGTATACCCTTTCCATCCCAAAGTAGACGCATGCTTCAACTGCCGGAAGACCGGGCACCGCTCCGATGTGTGCCCTCAACCTAGGCGCCGACGCTGCCCGCGTTGCGGAGAAGACCACGAGCCACCGCCGCAAGGAACGCCACCAACATGCCAAGCACGCTGTATCGTCTGTCAAGGAGGACACATGACGAACAGCTCAAGATGCGAGTACCGCTTCGCCAAAAAGTCTGAACCACTTAACGCAGCACAAGCAGGAAAGACGCTACAAACCGAGTCACCAGCGACGCAGCAAACCTCAAATGACGATAGCCCGCCTGCCTTGGACGAGCGTAACTACCCCAGTTTCGGGACATCACAAACGCCGACGAAACGCGACAGCCGATCGAAGTCACGATCTCGCCAGGGTCAAGCAGCCTCCCACTCTAGGTCCAAATCAAGAACCCGATCATCAAGTCGCATCCCACATGCTGATATATCCAAAGCACCACCAAGCAACCCTAGTGTAGCATGGGCGCCAAGCGCAGCGTCTCCGCTGCCATCATCTCCCCCGCAGCCATCGAAACCGTGCGCCTCAACGCATGACCCGCTCGTCAAGGAACTTACGCAAACAATCAATGCGTTAAAATCCCAAATGGCGACGCAACAAGCTCAGATCGAAGTGCTCCTTGCGCAGAACCGCTCCCTAGAAAGTAAACTGGCAAAGGCCAGCCAGTCCGTGCATAATTCAACTCAACAGCCCCAACCACCCGCAGCAGCCAAACGCAAAGCAACGACTTCCACGGAAACGCTGCAATCCGAAGAGGACATGACGGCGCGAATTATTGAAATGGTCAACGCATCCGTTGCTGAAGCCCTCCGCACGACAGTCCAAACCACGGTCGTCAACGCCGTTCGTGCCGCCGTAACAGAAGCCTTCGCAACCGTAGACTCACGCCTAACGAACATAGAGACACGGTTCTCAAACATGGAAGCCACCGTAAACAACACCGTAGCCGGATTAGAAGCACTCAGAACTGCCACAGACACCAGTTTTGCAGTAATCAAGCAAAGCATGGCCAGAGCACCAGCTATCACACGCAACCGAGTGACCTCTCACTCTTCCACCCAGCACAGCGAACCCACGACGGCCTCAAGTAATGCTCCAGCTGCTGCATCATGGCCAGCACCCACTTGACTATATGGCAGTGGAACTGCAGGGGCTTTCGTAAAAAGAAAGCCCACCTGCAGCTACTCGTACAAGAAACACAACTGCCCAATTGCCAAACGCCTCCAGACGTCATCGCACTACAAGAAACAATGGCTTCTGTCTCACTCCCTGGTTACATCGCTTTCCAACAATTCACCGACTCGCACAACCAAGAAGCCCCAAGTACAGGCACGCTCGTCCACAAGAGCCTCACGGCGAAACAACACGACTTAGAATTCTCGGACATTCCACACACGGTCGTTGAAATTCTTCCGCGAAAACGCTCGCACCAATCAGTCTTCATCCTCAACGTATATTGCGCACCCCGGGCACGCGCCGACGACTTCAACCTGCTCTTCCAGAAAACCACATCGCTTTCTCGAGGCGCACAACTGCTTATACTGGGCGATTTCAACGCCAGGCACCCTGACTGGGGCTACCTGCAGGCGAACAAACGAGGCAAGAAGCTATGGCAACTCGGTCAGGACCTCCGGCTCACTCTACTAAATGACCTGCAGCAGTCACCAACCCGCATAGGAAACAGCGTGTGTAGGGACACGTCACCCGATCTCACATACTGCAAGAATATTGCGCAGGCCAGATGGGAGAACACCTGTCAACTCGCTGGTAGTGACCACTACATCATTGCCATCCAGGTACAGACGTCCGCTGGCAAGAGAGTACACAACGCCCTCGCTCAAATCACGGAGTGGCCAAAATTTAGAGACATCCGTGAAAGTGAAGCCCCAGAACGCATAACAAACCTCAAGGAATGGACAGCCTCCCTAAACGACCACGTGCGACGCACAACGCGCGAAAGTAAAGCAGCAGAGGAAACGCCTGCCACAGACTCTCGTCTTCTCCACATGTGGGACGCACACGCCAGCCTGCTGCGCAGATGGCAGAAGCAGCGCTACAATAAGAAATTGCGTCGCCGCATACAGGCCCTCTCTGAAGAAATTGAGCGACACAGTACCTACCTCGCCCGCCAACAATGGGGCCAGCTGTGCAGCGGACTCAACGGACAGCTAGGCAACAAGAAGACGTGGCACCTGTTACGCCACTTACTGGATCCCGACGACTCGAAAACAGCCGCACGGCACAGACTTAAGCGACTTGTCCACCAACACCCCGGATCAGACGAAGATCTACTAATTGAACTGGCGGACAAATACATCAACCAAGCCCATCAACCAGCGACACCGCTACCACCCTATGAAGGTAAACCAAATCCAACTCTTGATGCCGACATCACAGAAGCCGAAGTGTATGCAGCCATTCTAAAGCTTCGCACAACTTCGGCACCAGGTCCAGACGGCGTCTCGAACAAAACAATCCGCAACCTAGACGCAAGGTCAGTAACTGCCCTTACTGAATATTTCAATGACTGCTGGCATGCCGGAAATATACCAGAAGAATGGAAGCACGCGAAAATAGTGTTTATACCAAAGCCCGGAAAAAAGGCAGACTTATCAAATCTTCGCCCCATCTCGTTAACTTCATGCCTTGGCAAACTATTTGAGCACGTGGTCTTGGCTCGGCTAGAAACACTTGCAGAAGAGCAAGACCTTTTCCCTCCAACCATGCTCGGTTTTCGCGCCCACTTATCTACTCAAGACGCCCTCGTACAAATCTACCACGATTTGTTGAAAGACCCCGTACGTGCGGGCACGCGAGCAATGCTAGGCATAGACCTACGCAAGGCGTTCGATAATGTAACACATGAAGCGATCGCCCAGCACTTGGCTTCAACAAACCCTGGGGAACGTATTTACAACTACGTGTGCTCTTTCCTCCAAGGCCGTACTGTGGAACTTTCCCTGATTGACAGCAACGCCACGAAGAGACTTGCCCTATCCAACAAAGGCACGCCACAGGGAGCTGTTCTTTCACCTTTCCTCTTCAACCTTGTAATGAGCCAACTCCCACAGTTACTAGACTGCATACCCAATATCCGACACACCCTATACGCGGACGACGTGACGGTATGGACCACTACTGGCTCCGACGGACAGATCGAGGAGGCACTGCAACGTGCTGTGGACACAGTGGCCGGATACGTCGCGTGTGCAGGTCTCGAATGCTCAGTGGAGAAATCTGAACTCCTCCTTCTTCGTCCTCCTGACTACCGTAAGGTTAAACACCCGCCACTACCAACCATCACTCTCAGAATGGCCGGATCCGAAATACCGATAGTGCAGCACATGCGGGTACTCGGCCTTCACGTACAAGCCGGCAGGGGCAATACCGTCGCACTAGAGAGGCTTGCGGTCACCGTCACTCAGACTGCCCGTCTGTTAGGAAGAATCTCCGCGCGGAAACACGGCATGAAAGAAAAGGAACTTCTCCAGCTGTTAAACGCCTTCGTAACCACAAGAATAACTTATGCCTTACCGTACCTACGACTCCTCCAGGCTGAAAAAGAAAAAGTAGACAGACTTATTCGCACAGTCCACAAGATCGCTTTGGGCCTCTCCCGCACCACATCGACCATGCACCTCCTCAGCCTTGGAATTCACAATACAATAGATGAACTTATCGAGGCTCACCGAACTGCACAAATTGAACGATTGCGTGGTAGTAAAACCGGAAGATGGATACTTCAACGTATCGGAATTCCCTCGTCACCAAGCGGACAAGACTTGATCTCGCTACCGCCTCTCCTCAGACAGCGCTTCATTGTGCAGCCGCTGCCGAAAAACATGCTGGCCGGCATTCATGACGGTAGACGATCAGCCCGCGCCAGAAACCTTCACAATACCTATGGTACGAACACAAAAGTGGCTCACGTCGACGCGGCAAGCTACCCAACCCCCAAACAAGCCTTTGCAATCAACGTCTCGTCGAAACGTACCCCAGTCGATATAGAGCCTACCACGAGGTGCGCCGGCTCCATACGCACACAAGACCCAACCGAGGCCGAAGAAGCTGCCATAGCACTCGCCGCAATGGCCGGTTTTGAAACAATTATCAGTGACTCCAAATCTGCTATCATCCGATTTGCCCGGGGCACTGTTTCCCCAACCACGGCGCGCATCCTCCGTCCTCTGCCCCGAGCGGCACGCAACGCCTCAGGCGACACTACTGCCAGCAGCACCGACGATGACGATCCTCGTTTAATCCAACTCATCTGGGTCCCAGCGCACGCAGGAAACCCGGGCAACGAAGCCGCCCACAGACAAGCTCGAGGACTCGTATGCCGAGCGGTGGGCCAGACTTCGGACCACGATATCGAAGCAACTGAAGCACTCATCACCTTTCACGACATCACACAGTACTACAAGCTATCAAGGCAAACCAGACCACCCCCGCACCCGGAACTAAACAAAGCTCAACAAATCACTTGGCGGCGGCTTCAAACGAACTCATTCCCTTCCCCGTACATATACAGGCACATATACCCTGCCTTATTCACATCTACGTGCACCCTTTGCAAGACCCAGACCGCAACCTTGGATCACATCATCTGGGGATGCAGCAAGGACCCTCCCCCACCAAACCTCCTAGGACAGTCACCTTCAAGTGAGGCCTGGGAGAGAATCCTCACGACCACAAGCCTGGACACCCAGCTCCGGGCCATCAAACGCGCTGACGAGGTGGCGACCAGGCATGGCCTGACAGCCCTCGCCACTTAGGAAACCGTCAGCTGCCTTAATAAAGTTGTTTACTACTACTCGCGCTCCTTCCGGCACAATGCACGGACTGACGCTTCAGGCGGCGAAACAACGGAGATGACAACGTGCACGAGGGAGGATCGAGAGCGCGCACAACATCGCACTCGGCGGCCATGACGCGGAAGGGAGAACGGACGGGGAAAGCCACCGGTGTAACGCAATGCGCGAGGCCGTAAGGATGCAAGCGCGGTTCCTTGCGAAGGTGGCAAGGTCGAAGGCGACGTGTTTGCCGCCGCGCCATGCGAGAACCCCCACCAACCGAGTGCGTCAGCTCTCCTGCCGCCTCCGAACAGGCGACACACCCACGCAAAATGTACGGCACAATCGGTGCGGCGGAGGGAAACGTGTATAGCCTCGAAAAAATGAACACGAATGTGCCCAGCCATGACTATGTGCTTATGGAATGCTCTCATGCGCGTGGCATGGCACCACTGCGACTGCCTCACGTGAAGCTACGAGAAACGGAGCTTGCTGCTGGTGATGGTACTCTTACTTTTCCTCCTCCTCCTCCTCCCCCTCCTCCTACTGCTGCTACTACTACTACTACTACTACTACTACTACTACTACTACTACTACTACTACTACCACCACCACCACCACCACCACCACCACCACCACCACCACCACCACCACTACTACTACTACTACTACTACTACTACTACTACTACTACTAATAATAATAATAATAATAATAATATGGAGTTTTACGTTCTGAAATCACGATATGATTATGAGGAACGCAGTAAAAGCGGCTTCAAGCATTTCCCTTCTATCTAACCGACATCTCGACTTTGGCTCAGCCTTGGAGCCCGCTTCTCTAACTGTAGATTATTAACGAAGCCTGTACCAGAGCACAACTCCCAATACTACGGAAAATGCCTTCGTTAAATGATCGAACGTCGAATGGACAAGTAAAAATGCGGTAAAAACCAGTAGTTATACATGAAAGCAAGCTAAATAAAAAAAGGTCATGGATGTCAACGCAAAGAAGCCTGCCAGAGCAGACTGCATTAGGTCGCGTAAGGAAAAGCGCCACCTTTACGAAATAAATAGTGATTGAAGTGATGTTTTTTTTAGCATACTACAGAGCAAAAAAAATACTGCTTTGTAGCAGTCGTAAGTGTTTTCGGAGGAAAAAAAAGTGCTGGTTTAGAGCAGCTACCTGTGTTTTAGGACAATATATTATATTTGCCACAAATTAATGAAGTTCAGAGCATTGTCGAAGCATCTGGTAAAAACTGATCTACTTCAGAGAAAACAATCAATGAAACTTTCATGAAGCAAAAAATGGCAGGTTGCCAAAAATGTGCAGCTACTATTTAATACACTAGTATTTGTGGGAAAAATAAAATCAAACCAGAAAGGCTTAGTGCCACATTTTAGAGGTATCCCATATAACTGATTCCAAATAAGCTGTAGATAATCAGTACGAGATAAAAGTAATACAGCTCATTTTTACATTCCATCACACCAACACTAGCTTGCATGTCTAGCCGAGGAAATAAAGCAGCCAAATGAGCTATACGCTTAATATGCCAGTTCTTGTTGCATATGCAATGAGATGAGAGCGGATAATGCTGCACACTAGTATCACCCTTAGATGATAGTGGATTCTTTTCAGCTTCTTTAGGACTTATGAATCGGTCAAACAGTAAAAGTTCGTCATTCTCATTCCCTCAGTGTCATTTCAAAGCAGGTTCGGAGCAGTTACTATCGAAAATCACTGTTTAGAGCAGCGTGGAGCTGCATTTCTCTTTCGGAGCATGTTTAGAGCAATTGGAGCAGCACTTCCATCACGGATGAATGTCATTGGAATTCGATGGGGCACCTCAAGTGGTGGACTTCCGGTGTCGCATGCCGGAGAGAACCAATTTTAAGCAGCTCCAATCATGCATCTTACGAAACCGTCGCCCACAAAGCGATGAAGTGACGAAGCACGGTAGATGGATTCTGGGCGCACACGTGAAGCAACCCGGTAATGCTCAACTGCAATCAACAATCCGGAACGCCCATGTTCTATCGCATATCCAAAGGGCAATTTATGAGTTCACGAAAAACCGACGCAAGCGCGCACGCAGAATAAAGTGCGCTCAAAGTAACAAAAATTAAGATGTGCTTTACCATTGAGAAACATTTGACAAATAAACTTTCGAAGCTCTGTGCTTTTTCCGTTTCTTTTCATGTGCATGTGGGTCGTAGGCGAGTTTTAGAAATTTGATTGTTTTAAACCCGCCAGAGCCAAACGTATAGTTTTGTTGCCTCAAGTCTTCATTTTTCATTTTTTTGACTACTTGAAATTTCTTTTAGTACAGCCTCTTTAGTAACGCATTATTGAAGCTTCTGCAATTTCTACCATCAACTTTCACCGTCGAATTTCAGACACACTGTGGTTCGCACTAACAAGTTGCTCTCGCGCCAATAAAACCGAGCTAAATGTGCACTAAAGCACAGCACAGACTCGAGATAGCGTTCATGAATGCTTGAGAGCGCTGATATATTAAGACTAGTCCTGGAAATACATAAACAATTATTTGATTACTCTGCCACGCGAAGTTACGTAAATGGCATCCCAATTCTCTTCCTTGGAATGTTTAGCGGCAAAGATGAGCGTTGTTCCATAATTAGCATGTGTGCGAGTTTGACGAGCGAAAACCACGATATGCCTACGAAGGATGTCGTAGTAGTGGAGAGTTTCAGAAAATCGGACGACCTGAGCTTCTTAAACACCTATCCAACATAGGTGGGCCTCTGGCAATTGGCCTCCATCGAAATGGGGCCGTCGCAGCCGGGTTCCGCTACCGCATCCTTCAGGTTAGCAGTCTATAGAACCAAAACCACGAAATCACAACGGCAGGAGTGCGGTTTTCTGGAATGTTGAATGCTAGCAGGATGCTATCGCGATCATCCATGCGAGCCCATTCAAACGACTTCGGAAGTGAAGACAAAGAAAGAAAGGCCAGATCTTCAAGTTTTTCATGTTCGTACACTGGCAAATTACTAACTGCAAAAAAAAAAAAAAACAAGCAGCCACTCTTTAAGTCACATAAATCCTTCGACATGAGAAATCGTTCTAGCAAAGGAACCTTGGCCCGCTCAATCACTGTCAAGCCGCTGAAGCAAGATGGGGCATCCTGCACAGCACGCATATATCTGATCCCATCAGTCTCGGTCACCACCGTCATAAAGAAAAGCACAAGAGCGTCTTGAAGAACCCGAAGCAAAGACATGGGATGCGTTGTCTCGCTCGACGTTGCCGTTGACGCTGTACGACCGGTCTCGCTCAAACGACCTTCCTACGGGCATTCCTCGACTACCAAACTACGATGCCCGCCGACTGGAACGGGAGGGCTGGTTCGCCTCGGCGCTAATTAGCGGAGAACAAGAGGACGAACACCAAGCGCGCGCACAGGACAGACATGGCCAACGAGCGGTTCCGAAGAAGTGCACCGCACCCGAGATTACATTCAGCGTCGGGAGGTCCATTGAGAAGAGCAGAGATAAGCTGCCCTTCAGAAGCATCGTACGAGCGAAGCGAGCTAGCCCGATGGAAAGAAAGGCCCTGCGGCGGGCGCCCAATTAATGGCACTACTCCGTCGCCACGGAAGAGTCCGTCACGAAAAAAAAACAAAACAAAAAAACAAGCTCGCGATAATCGCATAATGACAACAAACCGCACGGAACCGTCCACTTCCCGAAAGTGAGGGCACCAGACTTGAAATGGACGGACGCGGAGGAATGGGGTTCTGGAGAAGGGTTGTCCACCACGCCGCATTTGTTGTCGGCTATGATGCGGAGAGAAAGCGCTGCTCGGCGCGAGAAGAAAGAGAGAGCCCGAATTTCCCGCGCGAGGCGAGGGACGGCGACGGGTCAAGGAGAGAGCGGCGGCGGCCGACTCTTCTCCGGGAGCGTCTGCCGCCGGGCCGCATCGCCGTCAGTCAGCGGTCGCGCATCCCGAGGACCGGCTCGTTCCGCGGGCCCCGCCGCGTCATGAGTGGACTCCGCGACGACCACGTCGTGCTCCCGAAACGACGGAGGCCCGTCTTATAGTCCGAGAGTCGGGGCCTCGGCGACCAACCGTTCGCCAAGACGGGCGTCGTCGTCACAGGCTGCCAGCGTACGAGAAAGCGCCATTCATCGGATATGATGAGAGACAAGAAGCGGCGGAGAAGCGGCCGTCGCGGCGCACTGCCCCAGTCCCGAGCCGCTCGCGTGCCGGACCCCGCCGCCAGTTGACCGGCCCACCACGCACTGCGACCACCACACCAGCCTACATCCCACTCTGTTCTTCTAACGCTACAACTACTGCGGATACACACTTATTCGCGGTTCATCGGACCAGGAGATATACGGAGCCATGCGGACGACGACAACCTTGCGCCCGGCAAGGCGACAGGTAAGACCACATCTGTGCGGCGCAATTGAAATTTATGGCGCGGGCAGGAGATTAGGGAAGTTTAGGATAACGTTCGCAGGCATTGCGGGCGCCATGTGAGTTTTCAAATAGCGTTTGCCACCCCTCGCCCCACAAACCCAAATGCACGGAAGTTACACATAGCCTCCACACTACTGCTTTGCGAGCCGCACGCTATTTCGGAAATTGTGCGGGCAGACCGCAGGCGCGAAGGGCAGCTCGCGTTGCGACGCATGCGCAGTGGCAGCGACCGCACCGCAAGGGCTTGCGGCGCGCTATTCTAAACCTCCCTATTACCGAGCATCTTCGCCGCAAGGTACGCGTGATTCATTCGTACGCGACAAAACGTGGCGAGTTTACAGTGCCGTACAAGCGGAGCTGCCGCTACAAGCGTTCCGGCTACTCTCGTAAAGCCGGAAAAGCCGTCACTGGCAGATTAAGATAAAATGCAAATCTTAAAACTGGCCGGCGAGACAGCAGTGCTAGCCGTTCGTAACTCGCAACTGCAGCGATAGCCCACATCAGAGGAGCGCGCCAAGCCGGGGAAGCCACGGTCAGCGATGAAGCGAGCATTTCCCAATCGCACTATCGCCGCATCCGCTCGCGGGTGGCTGCTACATTGCGGACACGAAGGTTGCGTCAGAAGCCTGCACTGGAGAGGGCACAGTGGTCAGTAAGGGCAACCAAGCGGCCGGCCGGTGGATTCTTTATCGCCGCCCTGAGGCGGCGCAAGGAGGAGCCTCCCCCTCGAAGAGGATGACACACTGCACAGACTGAACGAACGTTGGCACGCGCACAAGGAATGGGCTGGAAAGACATCCACTAGAGCGAGGTGAAAGCCATGGCGAAAATGCGATTCCGTAATTGGCCCCGCATTTAACAGCCGCTCAAACTTGAGAGAAGGGCAGCCTGAAAATACAATTATAATGACCCTTCAAAACGACTGTATTAGTAATCAGGCTATGTCTATATAATCGCTATCACGAGTTCCAACGCTATTGGACAATATAACATCGCAATCGGGACGAGTTCAACTCGTAAGACGTACGATTGCTTTTCGAATTGAGCTCGAAGAAGAGCGCGCTTTTTTTAGAGAGAAAAGAAAGTTTGCCCGTGTGCTTGGGGGCAGGGGGACGCATTTTGTCCACGTCGGGCACGGCTGTTCCAGTAGGTTTGCTTGCAGTTTTATCCGAGTTCCATCTGTAAACGGCGAGGAATATTACGAACCTACAATACACCAGCTTGGGATAGAGTGCGACATGCTTAGCACGGAGTGTTTCGGCAAACAATGCCTGCGGTTGGTAAACACGCGTACATGAGGCTATTGCTTGAGAGAACATTATCAAACACCTTACTGAAACAAAAGTTTGGCGTTTCTAACAAGTGCATGAGTTTACGTCACACACGAGACGTTGCTTAAAAGACGGTGCCGTGTCTTTCCACTCGTGTCTACATCTAGCTTCGCTGCGTTAATTTCGCAACGAATAAACTCCCCTGCGCGAGCAGTTTTCTTTTGGGTCTTTAAATTTTGTTCCAATGAACCATATTTGGTGCCTACCAAACGTTACACGTCACCTACCAAGAAACAAGCCACAAGTTAGAAAACACTTTGTTCCGGGAGCCGCGCGGTAGCCACGCTACTAAATTTCACTATTCCAATGTGCATTCGCTCAACTATACACACAACCTTAAGCGCAGTTGCAGATGTTCACACGAGAATTAGAGGTTGCCAAAGGGAACAGGCGTCGGTCGGTAATGACCCCTGATGGCGCGGTTTGTTACTCTTAGTGACGAAAAAAAAAAGCGAATCGGAAGGCAACGACTGTTGACGGACCGCCCGCCGAACATGCCACGAATATGGCATAAACGACCGGTAGGAAGGAAGCCGCGCCAGAGGAAACGTTCTCGCGAAGCACGACGACGGAAAGGCATAAAACGATTTCAATAGAGGCACACACACGCGCAGCGGACGTTACAGTAAACATGACCCCCTGCACTGCTCGTGACTCAACCCCTATCGGGCGGCAGGGCCGAGAAATACGACCTTCAGAGATCGACCCTCAAACTGGGGGGAAACGCGAGCAGCACGCGATGAAATCTGCCCGAGGCGGTGATGGATGATGGTGTTCGCGACGGAGGAACGCCACCGCGCAAAGGGGTTTCGCAAGAAGTAACCACAGTGCTCGTGCAACGCCCGCAGAGTCGCAGCGCCCTTTAATATCGGCAGCAACGACGCAACGACACAAAACGAGACGGACAACACAAAAGGGGTTCAGAGTCGACGCGCGGGAAGATGCCAGCAGCAGCAGCGAGCCAGACCAGTTTCGCTTGTCGTCAGGTCGCAGCAGCAGCAGCAGTGGGCATTACAATGGCAATCGCAAGGACACGAAATGAAGCCTTGCCGCCGTCCGCAACGAGAGCGAGGAAGCAGCAGGGCCAGCAGGGCGCAAATGAAGGACTTCGCTAAACCAGCGGCGGGCGATTCTTCCCTCACCTTTGTACCCCCCTTGTTCTCCCGCTTCTAGTCGGCGGCGGTGCACTCATTCACGGCGCGCAAATCCCCGCGGAGTCACGCAATCACCACCCCCATTGTCCGAGCAGCAATAAGCAGTCATTTATCACCGCTATCGCCGGAACTGGCACCTTCGAGCTCTTTCATTACACTCGAGGAGCGGACAAATCAATATTTCTTCAACACCGAAGGAAGGCAGCCAGCGCGCAGTCGTGAGAGTTACCGGACACGAAACGAGAGTGAGGCGAGAACACTCGAGAAAGGGCCGCGGACTTTCCACGGCCGAGTGGAAATGTTAAAAAAGCAATGACATTGAGAGAAGAGGGACGAGCGGCGCCGCAGTGGTCACTGGATTAACTGGACTGGTAAAACGAGTCGGTAATCGGAAGCACCGACGCCAAAAGCCTCGCCGTCGTTCATATATGCGACGAGCGACCTCAGAGGGCACCTAAGTGGCACGGTCGTAAAACAAAGTTAACAAGCATTCGCTTCGGAATAGCCATGACCGGCTCATCTGCTATAGTAGGACGAGTTGTACAGTACCACTCGGTCACACGACATCGACGCTAAACACACGCAAACATGGCACTTGTTCAATGAGCCAGCCGCCGGTGACCGGGCGGAAGCGGTATGGAAACCGGCGTCCGACTCGCGCGAGGCCACAGCACGAATGGCGAGTCCATAAGCCACCCTCCGTGACGAGGAGAAACAATGCGACGGCTGTGGAACACGGCCTCAATGACGGACAAACATTTCCGGCGGCAACCGCGAAAGGCAAAGAAAAACACGTAACGGTTTTCACCGATGACCGCGAAGATAAAAAAAAAAAGTGACGCGGACAACTGTAAAGCGCAACAACGGAAGCACGAAGAGGAGTGAACGACGGCACCTGGCCAAGCAAAAGGAGGCGAACAAAGAAGGGAACTGCGTCTCCACCGAGGATTGCCCGTCTTGGCTTGCACGCTGGGCACAGCCGGAAGAGACAACGTAACCCGAAAGGTCGAATCGTGCAAGCAGCTTCGAAAGGAGAAGGCATCGCCCGTTTTCTTTTTCTTCTTCTCCCCACTCGTTTGTTTCGTTCGCGCCACGGCGCTAGCATCACTGCGCCCTTATATACATTTAGCCCAGAGAAACGCGCAAGAGGAGGAAGAAGAAGAGAGCGAGTAGGCAGGCGCAATGCACACGAGCATACTCTCGAAAGAGATCGCGGCGAAAAATAGAGTCGCGCAGCAGGGGTCACGGGTTCGATTGCTAACGATGGCAGTCCGGGAGGAAAAAACGAACGCGCAGCGGCTCGCGCTCATCCACCTAAGCGCTTGCAAGGCGGAGGAGGATATATTGTTACGGCATGCAGCGCCATTGAGATGCAAACTCGAAGGGGAAAATTTTTCATCAGAGATTTACATAACGCTCGCAAGGAGTTCGGCCAGAGCAAGCGTTTCAACACGGAACAGGCACAACAGCGACGAGATTCCATACAAGGAAGATCCGCAATGCAAGGCAATCGCTACCGGCCCAGATGTCGGAGCCTGGGTTTACCTGGGGGGAGGAGCTCAGCAGTTTGCAGTGCAGCTCGCTTCGTTCGAGCCAACGTCGGGCAGATGATTACTCATAGCCAGATAGTGCACGTTATCCGACTGACAGTGAAGTGGAAGTTAGTCATCTATAAAGAGGGGCGTCCGGAATACGCGGCCTTTTGAACACAAATGTTCAAAAAAGTGTTAAACGGCCGTAAAGTGACGGCACACTGTGTACAGAACCTACAGATGCAACATTGCAGGTACACTAAGCACGGTACATCAAATCAAAAGCAGACCATACACCAAGCTAACACTGCCCAAATGATGACAAGGTGCATCAGAAAGCAACGCGACCTATTACAAACGAAGTGCCAGGCACATGCCTATCAAAATGCCTGACGGTTACGCGGTGACCACAAAAAAAAAAGGTGGGGGGGGGGGGGGTAAGTAAAAAAGGAAAGGAAAAGTTGAGTGACAGGAGGTGTGACTTCTACATTTTTTTTTGTCTTCGTCTTTTTGGCGATAAAATTGTTCATCATGCCACTATAACAACCCACCCAACTCGCCGCATTTGTCAAACAGTTTCGGTTCGGTTTCTTGTCCAGCAACGTCGTATTCCAAGAACTGTTGGAGCGCGCTTCACAACACCGACAGCCACTAACGTTAGATCACGGCCACGAGTATGAAAGATAAAACAGCGCCGCGTCGCTCATCACTAGTCTGTGACACTACGGCGCACCGCAGTATCGAAACACACTACTTCCAAGGCACGCCGCGTATCACATCTATCGTACTGATAGACGTCACAGTAGCGCGGTCATTCGCAGGTGGCAGAGATTCGATTGCTTACTGCCCTCTCGTATTTCCGATTTCCTGCGCCACTCGCCACAAGATTACAAGAGTAACAAAGCGCGGCTTCCTGCAAAGGCAGGAAGGACGCCAACTATTTATAGATCGACGGGCCCGACGCGAATGCAACTCTCATGTTCGGCGGAACGAGCAAGGTGTTTCGCCCGTCAAGGCGGCGTCGCGAAGTGACGGCCAAGCGCAGGGGGTCAACTCCTCAGCAGGCGCAAGAATGCGCAGCAATTCCAACGGGGCCGGAACGGGAGCTCGGCTTGTCGCGAAAGGCCGATCGCGTTACAATACCGAAGGACGCCGACGCAGAACTGGTCGGCAAGGAGCGAACGAAGCGGAGTGCACGGTGTCGATCAACGGAAGGTTAGACAAGGCCGCGTCATTCCATACGTCGAAGCTGGATGGAGCACAGTCCTCTTTGTACCCACTCTAGAAAAAAGCCATCTTGGGACCGTATTTACCAACTCGCTCGAGTGCGGCGCTTCAGAGCACAATCTTCTCATATTCTCCCAACATCATCGCGTTCTCAATCCACCGGTTATAAAATACGCGCTATAGGTTGAAGGAAAAAGAAAAAAAAACACGTTAGATAGGCATCGTTAAGGTGCTACTTGCAGCGGAGACTCGAATGAAACTGAACACCAAATTAAATTAACGAACAACATTCGTGGCGCTCACGATACGAGTAGCTACGCCTTGAAAGGCACCGTTGCGGCGGGCGATTTTCCCTACTTGATCCGTAACGAGCACACGGGAAGTGATCACCAAAAACACTCTCCTCGTAGCACTTCACAGCGAGTACAGGCGAAGAGGTCGTTTACGTGCACTGAAAGCAGAGCTCACCCTCCGACCCTTTCTTGCGCTGTTGCACTGCTGGGGGAACGCAATACACACGGAAGACCTCGTGCCGCGAAGTGTCCGCGCATTGTTCGGGGAAAAGAAGAAAACGCGAGACGCACCCCTTCGACGGTGGGCAACGTATAGCTACAACGGGCCAACGGGAACCGATATACGGGGCACAAAACGCGTAACGTGAATGCGGCAGACGAATTTGGCGTCCGGGATCACAAATGAAATCGGGCATGCGACAAGACGCGACGAAACCACGTCGCCAATAATTTGGGCAGCCGCGTCGGCCTCATCTCGCAAGCGCGGAAGAAGGCACGCTCTGCGCGTCACGCGACGGCATTCATCACTCGGCGAAAGGCGCACAGCACAGAGTTTCCCACAATACTTACTAGAGGGAACTCTGGCGCTAGTGTCTATGGGAGTTGCAACACACGGCGCTTCAACGAGCATGGGAATGATGGGTAGTACACACATTTGTCTAATTTTCGTACTTCTGGCCTGCTTCTGGCTCCGTGTGTGTTCGTGTGGCTTGGAGCTGTTTTTTCACGAAAACAAATTAGCAAATGTTCACCGTTTGCGCTTCAACACCTTATTTTTTAGGCTTATCATTTCGAATCAACTCACTAAAGTTCACAAGGATTCGTTCTTTCAAAACAAAACCGAAACACAGCAATAAACGGAGCCGCAAGTACGAAGACTAGGCAAATGTGTGTACTACCCATCATTCCCATGGTCACTGAACAATCGCAGTGCCAGAGTGCCCTATAGTTATTTTTGAGAAACTCTATGGCGCACAGTAGCCCGACCCCGTGCCAGTGTTAGCGGATGAGAATGTTCACAGAGGAGCTCGACACGCGAAAGCCAAAGCTCGGGGGGGGGGGGGGGTGAGAGCGCGTATATGGGAGAAGACGCAGGAGGGAACCCAACTGGGCTAATCGCATGGGCGAGCGCACGCGGAGGCTTCTCGGTTGGTGTTCGGAACTGCGATCGCGCTCCGGGGGCCTATACCCCACGGCGAGCAAGGTTAAGACGTGGTCGTCGTACTCTTTCCTCGCAAAGCGGCGCCGCCCACGGTGCGGGCACACGCATGAATACGAAACGGAAACACGGAGGAGCGGCGACGGCAGGCACCTTTTCAGGATTCCGCCGTTCAGCCGCTATTTCACGCACAGCGTGGCTGACTAAATCCCGTTGCGCAGCCGGCACGGGCATCGCCAAACTACGACGTGGGAAAGAACAATAAAAAAGATAAGGATCGGCTATCTCCTAATGTTGGCGGCATGCGCAGGGGCCTGTCTCATGACGTACAATAGAAACAAAGAATTGAGATAGAAGACAGCAATGCTTACAGGTAATTTACGCGTTAAAATCACGGTACGACGATGGTAGTGGAGGGATTTCGAAATTTCAATCCCCTAAGCTTTCTTAACGTACACCTAAGGCATTTAGCATATCTGCTCCGCCGAAATGCAGCCGTCACGGTCGGAATTCGAGCCCGCGGCCTTCCGGGCAACAGTGACAATGGCGCCAGCAAACAAAAAGTTGCCACCCAAGAATACGTGCGAACTTCCCGTGTCACGCAGAAGCTCTCTCGTGTGTGCCTTTTGCAGCGGCTCACTACGCCAGGCAAGTTTGCGAATAACAATACTGCGTTCAAGGCGCGTACGAGAGCGTGACACTCTCCGCGTCTCCCAGATGCAAAATGGGGCCATTTTACTGTTTCTGACAAATAACAGCGAGCGACTGCTTCCAAAGGCGAAATCTGTCGACGAGTCGCGCGGGCACATCCACTCTCGTAGGTAGAGAAGCGATGGCAGCAGCCGCAAATATTCGCCCAACAAGAAAAACAAATCGGAGAACGACGGACGAGGGCGTTTCGTGCCCGAGAACAACTGTTGCGAGTGCCAAGGTTTCGGCTCAGTGACGTAGACTGAATCACGTTGTTGGTGCGCGACACGCATTGGCGAGAACGAGCGTCCCAAAAATTTGCTCTCACGATACTAGTGGGCGTGCTTCTCGAAGGCGTAACGAAAGCGAACTGTTAAGGCTACCATGCCCACTTTTGTCTCTCAGCGATCGGTATTCGCCTGCTTCGGACGTGTTGACAGATTTCGCCAAGGGCGAACATGCTTTCTTAAGCAGGTGAAACCGCTCGCACGTTGCTTCCCCGCGTATAGCTAGCGCATCCATAACGCCCGAAACTCATACCAGAGATGTTCTTCCTTTATGCAGATGCCAACACATAACGAACAAAGTTACGAAAACGGTGTCTGGGTAGCAGTTATAGATTGTTTACGAAATGAAACAATTTTTCGTTTGTTCCTAATCACCTAGGTTAAAATAGTGCTTGCGTTACACTGATCGGCCTGGACCATGAAATGTGACCTTCATGCGAAAGGCATGAAGATTGGTAAGTGCAAAAAGCATTGCAATTTTATTATATTTTTCCTATTATCAACAGATATGTGCACATTCCACAAAACGAAAGACCCTCTATAAGTCAACGCAACATACTCCACACCAATTACGTAACAGCAATCACCAAACTACAAGGAATGGTGTCCACCAATTCTATCCGCGCGGCATTCCCAAGCAGTAACGTTGAGACAGTACACGTCGCTCACGTGCGATACTGGTCCTTAGCCAGCTGCCTCCTGCCTTTCAGACAATGAAAAGTAGGGAAGGGTCGATCCGGTTGCACACGAACCGAGCGTGCCATCCTTTCCACGACGTTGTTCTCCCTTTCCCTTGGCGCCTCCGAGTGTGTGACGCGTCGTGACCACCGTTTAGGGCATTATCGGCATACCAGCTACGAGGCACCCGAAACCTGCCCGCCTACGTACGCCGCCCGCCCCCTCTTTTGTTTCTTGGCAACCTTCGGCCCGAACGGCACATTGCCATCCGGGCATGTTACAGTACGTACTTACTCGGCGGCGCAGCATCGCTCGAGGTATACGCGCGTGGAATAAACTCTCCGGCGACTGCTGGCACACCGCGCCGAGGTTCCGATAATCGAACCGCCGACGTGCCGTTGAAATAATGCGAACGGCATAATGGCGACTGCTAAAGTGGTCGGAGCTGATGATGGCATTTCGGCGAGCCAAGGGGACGGCGACAAGAGGCGTGAGACCAGTAATCAAGCGACAGCGAGGCGGTGTCCACGACGCGCAAGCGTCGATTGAAAAGAACCAGACTGTCCGACAGCGGAGAAAGAAGAAAAAAGAAGGATGAGAGAGAACTGGAGTGTAGCCAAAGTTCGAGCGGTGATGTAACGAAAACACGCATCCAACACGTTTCGTCTCTTATCTCTAAGGAAAACCGTTATTACGAGGGGAGGAAAAAATGACGAGCAAGCGCAGGGGTAGACGTCTGTACCACCCAAGCATCAAGGGCAAAGGAAAAAAAAAAACGGAGCTACCTGTCCGAACATCGCGAGACGGACAGGAAAGAAGGCACTGGAGGTAAAAGAGGCCGCAAAGCGGGGAGGAACGTCCGCGCCACCCGGAACTTTGAAGTTTCGAAATTCACAAGGGAGCGTCACTATTACGGCCATTCCGTACGGACCAGTTGAGAAAAAGGCGCCGAGGAGTAACAGAAAACGGAATATCAATGGCGTATCATTTCCACGTTAAAAAGGCACGAAGAAACGAGCAAGAAAGCAAAAAAAAAAAAGTGGACGACATTCAGAGACGACGTTGCGGAAGCGGCACACAGAAGGCTCGAAGTTAGCGGAGAAATCGGTAAAACGATAGAACCAGGGAAAGCAAGCTCTGTCGTAGTTCCGGCGGCGAGGACAAAACCAGCAGGTTGGACGGTTTGAAGGAGACCCTTGGATGCCACGGGCGAGTGACGATAATGACACACCTTTTCTCCAGCAGGGAAACTAAGAGTGAAGCACGTCGAGAAGGCAGCAGCTAGAAGTCGCCGGAAGGAAGCCCGACACAGATCCTTTCTCTCGACGGCCTGTCACCGTTGGCCGAGGCGTCGTCGCGAGAAGACGGCGAAACAAAGGCGGCGGCGTCGACGACGGGGGGGAAGGCAAAAGAAGGAAATACGGGAGAACGGCAGACGCGACTCGGCACGGCGAAATTACCGTTATTACGGCGCCAGGCGATATGGGACGTATAGTACAAATGAAGAAGGCCCGAAAGTGTGTCGCACGGCGTCCGCGACCCCTTCTCGGCTCGGCTGCGGCTAACGATGCGCGCTGGCCACTGCGTCGTACGCCCCACACGAAGCGCCCCCCCCCCCCCCCCCTCCATTTTGCAACAACACGCTCCCGCCCCGCCGCGAGTGTGAATGAGCGAATTTTAAAAAAAGGAATGCACGAGGTCTGTATGCGGAGAAGGGAGAACATCACGAAAAAAGGATCCCCGCACGTGTAGTAGTCCACAGAAGGCCATCAGAACGGCAATTAAAAGCGAAAAAACGCAGCAAACGAGGTCTATAGAAGGCACGCGCGTTCAGTTAACACACATTCCACAGTCGCAAAAAGAAAGAAGAGACGATATTCGTTAGCCAGACTGGACGCGTTTCAAGAGAAAAGTCCCGGTCAATGTGGAAATCATGGGCAACGATGTTACGCTAAGAGTTATACCCGCTACTGGAAAGCAACGCCACGTGGACCCGCTGCTTATACACGTATACGTCAACGGCAGCGGAATAGACACAACACCGAAGTTACCGGACAAATGTCGCCTTAGCGTAAAGGCAAACGACGTGCGCGTGTTTGTACAGCCGTCAACCAAGGCGGCAACGTCGGGAGCCGTTGAGAACCGGCTCGACGACCGACCGACGACGGCGTTGATACCGGCGCGAGCTGCCGTCAAAAAAGGCGCGAGAGCCGGGTCGCCCACGGGTTTTGCAAAAGTGCGCCTCCCAACCTTGGCCTGTCCTGGAACGATCCACGACGACGCTAATGCATGCACCGATTCTTTTCCGCGGAATTAGTTGGCAATGGTGTAGTTGCGTTGGCACAGTCATTTCAACGAACATTAAAGCGCTGAAAAGCGTTTTAAAAAGAAACACAACGTGGGCGTCTCGGTTTCTATGAAATTATAAATTAAAGAAACGAGGAGGTATGGAAGTTCAGAGCTATCCTTCCCCATTTCAAGCGCGCTGTTGTGCAGCAGACAGAGAGGAAGCAGATGAAAAGGAAATTGGCATAGGCGCTTATAAAAGCGCCGTGGTGGTCCAAAGCAGTGAGTGTCAGAAGACGCAGCTTCAAGTCAAGACTTCCGGGTGCAGCCCGTGTTGCTGGCCAATTACGAATGGTTTACAAAAACAGAGAGAAGCGTGTAACTGAATCGCACAGTCGCTCATGACAAGCCTCTCGCAGCACACTGTGGTGTAATTTAAAAGGGTATAAACTTGAGCTTAAGTGGGGCGCACAACAGCACCAACTTTGAAAAAGACAGATTCGAGAAATGATGTAGGAGGGAACAGAAACGCCAGGCGCTAAACTTCAGCTGTTTATTCGAAAATGTGCCCTATTAACCAACTCGCCCCACAACAAGTCTCACTCAAACTTGACCTTATTAGCTTGGCTTCATAGCAGCGCTAACACACGGGACAAGAACGACTGCCAGGACTTTAGAGATGGCTAACAACATGAGCGTTCATCTCGTATAGGTACACAAATACATACGCTTCTCAAGGGTTCAATGCATGCGCCCCAACTAGTCAGTGACGATGCAATGATGCTTCTCTGACCAATTCCTATCGGGGCTGGCCGAATTCCTCCTCAAGGGGCACTGTAAGATGGCTAGACCTCGTGCTAAACGGACAGGGCAGGAGTGGCGGTCATCCTATACCTACAAGGCGTGCTGAAGAAAATCAAAAAGGCAGCTGCACGTGCTAACGTAAGGGCGGTGCTTTCGGCGTCGATACACCCAGATTCATTGTGAATGCCCCTCGCCCGAGTCCTTCCATTTGAGAGAAACATCGCGCGACACAGTTTCTGCCTTGCAAGACCGAAGTGATGTACGAGGCACCTACTTCCAGCGGAGGGCTTTACGTGGGGCATAGAGGTCACTGCATCAGCGACCGGCTGCTACCAGAACAACCTCAAGGCTCCTACTGGAAGAAATTTGCCTATTCCATTGTGCCTAATGTGGCTGCAGTCCTTCAGACGCCCACCTAAACAGCGCAGATATCGTGATAGCCACGCCCAGGAAAGCTACGAAGAACTCGCAATTTAATCCATTGGGCCATCATGTGTAAGGGTACCACCAATCTTACTAGCCAACAATAAGACAAAGTATCTCCGCAGTTGATCTTTGTATCATCATAGATAATACTTGGGACGCATGCGCTGAACACCCTTCCCTCCATTTTTGTTATTTCCGTTTCCCCAAGAAGAGCATACATTTTTGCACCTGCTAACTAAACGATCATGTTGATAGCCAGCACCAAGTCCTGCCAGTCTTTCCTGTCCCACGTATCTGCACTGTTCATTGCTAGTAAACAAATTGGTGTGACACCTTAAACCATCATATACTATGAGGATGAGTTAACAATGCACTGAACTCAAACTTACAATCAAGACATAACACTCAGCTCTTCAAGTACAGCAATACCACATACATGCGCGGTGAATGTGCCTTTACAGGAGTGTAAGAAGGAAAACGCGAGGTTTATGTGCTTAGCGTTGGGTGGGCGATTATCCGCAAGTACTTCTCGGATTCTGCCTCGGCATGGTTCGCACGCTCTCACGCAATAGAAAAGGAAAAACGCCTATGTCCTCTTCTGTGACCACGAAAACCCTATCGAGAAAAAAAAAAGGTCTCATAATGCACCCGCCCCGAACACGAGACAAAGGCCCCTTGCGAAAAGCGTCTAAATAAAGGCTGTCCCTCAAACCGAGCGAGCATCATCCGGCGCAAGTGCCCCAAGACGAGGCGCCGAATCATGCGCAACGTGCGAAACAAAAGACCCCCTGTCAGTTTCTCTGACACTTTGGGACCTCCTGCTGTAATAACGCTAACCATGTAACTCAACTGAACTATTTAATAAACTTGACTTGACTTGACATTAGTCGCCTGTAAACACGGCGACTCCCTTGCCTTAACATTCACACTCCCTTGCCTTAACTCCGTATTTCTCCAAAACTAATCTCTTCAAATTTTCGTTTTTCCCGCGCACAATCTGTGAGTGGAACAATTTACCGCCCTGCTGTCGACAGATTCTATTGACGCACATGTTTTCCTGAGGATGTAAAAAATGTTTTGCAGTTTTTTTTATCCACTGATCCTTTTTGTTGATTGCTTACTTTCAGTGCCATGTTGTTTCCCTTTGCGATTCACGCAAATGCGATTCTCGCAATCCCACTTAATTCATTGCTGTCATGATAAGCTTGGTTGCATTATTGTTGTATGAGTGTGATGATTGGATTATTGTATGCTGTGCGATGCTTGGCTCGATTGCCTTACTGCCTGTACCACTCCTGCTTGGGCGCCATGCCTGCAGTATCTTGTAAATAAATAAAAAATAAATAAATTCCGAGGAGGGAAAAAAAAGGAAGATGCGTTTCGCGCCGCCGGAGGAGGATCATTCCCCGATGATCCAGCGCAGGAAACGCGGCCGCCTCGCGGATCGATCACGGTATCGGCGCATTCGGACGGCCCCGGTGAAAAGCTATAGCGGGAGGACGCGCTGGACCAAGGCCGACCGGCGGGCAATCAGCAGGCCGCCGCCGGTTGGCAGGTCCGAGGAGCAAGCAGCAGCCACGCTGCAGCCAGCCGCAGAGGCGGATTCCCACGCCGCCGTGGCCGACCCCGGCGCGACCTTCTTTTTTCCGAATACCGCCGCTCGGACCAGTTAGGAGCTTCGTAGCGGGCCGAAGAACGCGCGCGGAATTATTTCATTTTTGCCGCGCTGGGCTCGCGGGGCAAGTTATCCGCCCGTTTCATAACACGTTCGCGCTTCGCGGCAAACACAATGGACCGTGCCTTTCCGGCAGTACAACGCGGCGGAACACTACGTATTCGATACTTCTGTGAACATGATGGCACAAGGAGTTTTATTCACATCGTATGTGCGAGGAAGCATGGTCACTCAAATTAGGGAAAATTAGATAGATAGATAGATAGATAGATAGATAGATAGATAGATAGATAGATAGATAGATAGATAGATAGATAGATAGATAGATAGATAGATAGATAGATAAGAAAACAAAAGAAAGTCGTGAAGGTTGACGGCGCACAGCATAATTTGCAGCCCGACAAAAATGCAGGGTACACAAAAAGAGAATGCAAGAAAGAGAAGTCTGCTGTGATGGAAGCGGCATTTTGATTTTTGGAGCCGATTCTGGAGCAGAAAGAATTGGTGCTTTGGAGCAGATATTGGTGTCTTCGGAGCAAATAACAAAAATATTCGAAACGACTCCTAATATGTGGGGGTTAACGTCCCAAAACCATCGTATGATTATGAGAGACGCCATAGTGGAGGGCACCAGAAATTTCGACCACCTGGGGTTCTTCAACGTGCACCCAAATCTGAGCCCTCGGGCCAACACCATTATCGCCTCCATCGAAAATGCAGCCGCCGCAAGCGGGATTCGATCCCGCGACCTGCGGGTCAACAGATGAGTACCTTGGCCACTTGACCACCACGGCGGGGCTCCGAACGACTCCTACAGTTTAATGCATCATGCAAGCCTCTTACATATATTAATATTATTAAACACATGGCCCATAAAGTAATCACTGCAAATTTCAAGAATCATAATAACAGATGGTCTTTGAACACAACTCATTGTTTTCATATTTCGCAAAAGCAGTCACATTAAAATTTTCGAAAATAAATAAAATAAGCTAAATAAATTAACATTCGAAATGCTCGTTCTTGAGTCATAAACGAAGTCAAAGCCAATGGAAGTACTAAATGTCGTCGGTCACATACCAAAGTTGTCACAGCAGCGGCTAGTGGCTAGTACGACTAAAGAGTCTGCTTGTAAGGTAAAAATATTCAACTACATAGAAAATGCGACTACGTGTAGCATTGTAAATATTCCAGTATACAGCTACTATACAAGATGTATACTAAATGACGGTATACAGCCCCCCCCCCCTTTTTTTTAGGCTTGCTGGATAATCACATGGTTTAACTTCATTGTTTCAAGTTTCCCCAATGTCATTCCGGAGCAGGTTTGGAGCAGTTACCAAAAAATATTGCCCTTCGGAGCAGCATGAAGCAATTGGAGGAGCACTCATATCACTGTGATAGTCGCGCAAACACGACAGCCGTAATCGTGAACGCAAGACGGCTATAACAGGAATCCGGTTTCTCCGTGGTATTCGTAGTGGAGAACGGAGTGGATTTTATGATTTTTAAGAAAGACATCTACCGCGCGGGATGACCAGTGAAACGAAGAAAAGAGAGAAAGAAACATAGAAAAAGAGCACGCGAATATAACAAAAACGCTAAAGTGAAGTCACCTTCCATTCATACCCTGATATATCCACGAGATATGCCGTCCTTGCGTATGTATCGTCCCTTATACAATGCAGTCCAAATTTCACTGCCTATTCTCGTTCCCCTCTCCAGCGCGCTGCGCACACATCCGCATGCGACAGCTCACGGCTTTAGGGAAGTGGTCAACGGGGACAGCGAACGGCTACAATACACCAAGGATGGACAAAAGTTTATGCACTTGCAGTGCGCGGAAAAGTTGATTTGACTCCACGCCGACAGTCGACACTGAAATAGACTAGCCTGCAGCACGCCGATTCTATCTTCAGCCCATTTTTTTTTAAATTACGTATTTTGGTTTATTTCCCGCCCTACGCTTCGAATTACAAGAGAGAGAAAAAAACGGGCCTATCCATCTTCCTGTTCAAACAGAATAATGTACTATTACGACAGCAATAACCAATAACAACGCATGCGTGCGCATTGAGAGAATGCGCCACGACTCTGGAGTGGAAGCGAGAGGCAGGCAGCAGAGCTGCAGGTAGCCAGTCTGTCAACGGAGCACGCTCGGACCATGTCGCTGGCGAAGAGCGAAAGAAAGACGGGCAATGAAAGGAACAGAAAGGCAAAAAAAAAGCGAGGCCAGTCGATCGAGTCGTCGTTGAGGCGAGCGGTAGCCGCAGAAGCGACGGGCAAGCAACGGCCGCAGTAAAGCCAATTAGCATATCCGTGCGCAGAGGAAACGAGGTAACCACCAGAGGGGCAAGCTGCTCATCACGGCCGCGAAGGTCGACTCTTCTCCAATACCACGCGTGTACGCATCGACTGGAGACGAAGCAGTATCGGCATCCCGCAAGGACCTCAGTCTGCGGTTGTAAAAAGCGGAAAACCGGCAAGGTACTGCCTCCGCTGGATCCTACTCGTATTAATGCGAGCCTGCCAATCTGGGCACGTGCTCTCGACGGAACTGGCTATACTAATGGAGGTGAATGCGCGCACACACAAGGCCAGCGCGCGGGAAATCTGCGGTCATCCTCGTATTGTGGCATGCGAAACGATGAGAGAGAGCTTGGGTGAGGAGATTCCACGTCATAAAGCAGCACACGATCTATCGAAAGTCATAGTGGACCACTACTTCCATAATCTGGTAGGGCTATACTATAACTGGCACTGAAAACCGCACGCCGCGCAAGCGAGTCATCTAATTATTCAGCTCCACGAAAATGCAGCGGACGGAGGAATCGCAGCCGTGACAGTGTGCAAAGCTGTACAGTCAGCCCTCAGGGTAAGCCTATCCGGCATTGTGTATCAGCGTTGGCAGTCACGTTCAACGCGAGAGAATGGAATAGCGGCTCATGGCGGACGAATGCATTCGCGCGGCATCTTTGGGGTGCGAGGTGACACGTTTCCGTCAACTGCATATACTTGTTTTGGGCCAAATACACACCGACGTAATAAAACCGGAAAGTGAAATTGTAAGGTGACACCGACCCCGTCATCCAACGTCGACGCTTCGGACGCGTGTGCGGCTGGATGTATGGATGGATGGATATGGCTGTACGCTTTAGATCGGGCGGTGACTAGCGCCACCAAGCCGTAATACTTCTACGACTTCTACGACTATATAGCTGCCCTCAACCTATGACTACGATATATCATCCGAGCCTTGGCTACGAGCCGGGCCGTGCAAAACGAAGGCAAACTGCCCCATTTTTAACGCGTTATGACCGATACGGTACCGCGGGCGTCGCTACCGGTTCTGATGCTCTCTCTAATCTAAAATAGGTCTTGGAAGCAGCCTATCGGGTCTTTCAATTTGCATGCTCCGACTTTTTCCCTCGCGACGAAAAAAGTTGGCCACAAAATGAGTCTTCTTCTTTTTCTTTGGGCTTAGCGACGGAACGGGCCGCTCATAGTTCCAGGATTTTACTTTCAAGGCCGTTTTCAAAGAAAACGCCGCCGCCAAGGCCAGTTGTGGCCGAGACAGCGCGCAATACCGCACAAACGCGTTTAATTTCCGTGGTAAATTTTTTTCCCAAGTGCCACGCGCCTTCAAACCACTCTCGCAGTCCGTTAACGCGACGTGAAGAAGTGCGTCGTCGTCGTCTTCCGCGTCGTGCCACAAGGTGACACAGAGAGGAGAGGATCACACAAATGCGCTGCCGGGGGCACGCGGAAACTCCTTTTTTGCCTCCTTTTCACCGCATTCAGAAACTTCTTCTAGACTCCGCCCCCAACGTCGAGCGAACGAGCAGAGGAAGAACGAAAGAGGCGTGTGCCGTCATAAAGCAACCAAATTGGTGGCCTCCGCGAAGGAGAGCGGGCCTGTAAGAAAAAAAAAAAACGAAAACCAGCCAGCCGACGTCTCTTCCCGCGAAATCAACATTTTCGCGCCGCTAAAGCACCACAGACAACGTCGAGAATGCATGGAATGCCGCGTGGTAGACAGAGGAGATAACAGTCAGTGGAGGGAGGCAGGCAGATATGAGGTGTCGCTCGCCTACGTATGCTAAGCCCCCCTGAAAGCGCGCACCCGATGGCGTGCAGGATGCGATGGGCGACAGTATCTAGTCAACCGGAGGCGCTGCTGCATATCGAGGCATCCTAAAAAGGTGGACGTGATTACTCAGACGGTACGTTCCGTTTCGCTAAAATTACCACTCCGATGCCAAAAAAAAAAAAAGCGCAACAGTTTGCAACCCCCCCCCAAAAAAAAAAAGTCAGCCCCCGAAGGCAAAGTGGGTGAGCGAAACGAAAACCGGCGACATCAGCGTCTAATATCTCAGATTTAGCTACGTGATACTCAGGGCGCGCGCGCACTGCGAACAATACCGGGGAGTGGGCGCACATCGTGGGTCGACGCGGCTGCTGCTTCGACTACCGCGTGCTGGAAGAGGGACTGGCCATTGTACGGACGCCGCCACGAGCAGCGTTTTTTACGGCGCCGGCGCATGGATTGTTACTTCTACGGCAACAGCGCCTCGATGGCAGTGTCGGTGAGAGAGAGAGAGAGAGGCCCGTCATTATTTTTTGTGGACCATTCGCAAACTGCCGCGAGACCACACACGCAACACACACGGCGCGAACACACACAAAAAGAGGTCTTCGTGGCGCTATAAGCTTTCTATCTCCCGCGGGTGAGCGCTTCGCACTGTTGGTTACCCAGAGCTGCGTACAACGCGGGCAGTGCAGTCACTGAGGCTCTGTAAGGCCCCTTTTTAAGCTGCGCCGAACCCTCCCCCCCCCCTTTTTTTTTTTGTTAATTGAAAGCCCACATCTCCGACTCGGCTGGTATATGTTGGTCAACGGAGAACGCGCAACGGCAGGCACGTTCTCCTCGCGTACCTCCCACGGAGACGACCGAGCCCTCTAAACGCTACCGCTTTGCGAGAACGAAAAGGTGCAGTGCCACGCGGCGAAGCAGCAAACATAGCTAGAGATAAACGTCCGGAGGGGTCACTTAAACGCAATTGCCTAATGTGCGCTTAGGGCCACAATGGAAGAAACGCGAAGCGAGATAACATGGTGAGAATTGAGCAGACTGTAAAAAGTGGCAGAAGCCCAAAAGCTGCGAAGGAAAACTTGCGCATGGGCGAAAATCGGATGTATGCATTAAGGGCCAAGCAAGGCAATGTCATAATCAATATGGATAGGAGAGTTGAGGTGGCGGAGAAGCTCTAACAGAGAGCTGTACAGAACACTGTCAAAATTTGGGCTTGTTGGTGCATTGTGACGACTGAAAATAGCGCTAAGAAACGGGGACACAAGAAGAGGACACACGGCACAGGCGCTAACTTCCAACATAATGGTTGCTTCGGCTGTACAGAAGCCTAAACAACCAGGATGATATCGCAAGAAGCAGTTATATCCGTGAAGAATTCGACATCCTACCAGAAACGACAGGGGAAGTGAGGAAAGTCCTAGAAGGAATGCAAAGAGGCAAAGCCGCTGGGGAGAATAAGGTAACAACGGACCTACTGAAAAATGGCGGAGAAATTGCATGAAAAAAAAACTGGCCACGTTATATTCGAAGTGTCTCTTGACGGGAAGGGTACCAGAATATTGGAAAAGCGCCAACATGATATTATAAGAAAGGAGACGTCAAGGGCTAGGAAAACTACAGGCCGATAGAATTAGGGCGACATTAGCGTTCAATCAACCAAAGGACCAAGCGGGATTTCGTGCAGGCTACTCCACAATAGACCATGGCCGATAGAATAAATGCGACATAAGAGTTCAATCAACCAAAGCACCAAGCGGGATTTCGTGCAGGCCACTCCACAGTAGACCATATTCATACTACGCAGGATTGTATATCACAATGTCTCGCATGGTGCTGGGTTCTGTTCAATTCTGTGTCTTGAGAAATAAGACCTGGGCCAGCGTTGAGAGTCGTCCATTCTTCGACGGACGGAGGACAACACTTCCGGTGGCCCACGCGAAGAAGGGTGCCCTGCCCGATCGTACACCACGTGACGCATGCAAAAGGCTGACTCCCCCGTTCATGTCGGCGAAGCAGGTCACGCACAGTGTGCTCGCGGGCGACGGGACCTTGAACGGCGTGGGGAGGAGGAGGAACCCCTTTTGTCTCAAGCGGCGACAAAACTGGCGGCGTCGCGATGAATGGGGGCAGCGCACGCGTCGACAAAGTCGCGCACGCGGGATCGGAACCTGCGCGTCGTCTTCGCCCACACATGCGGAAGGAGCGAGCTCCGCTATTCAAGCGACTCCGCCGCTGACAATAGAGAGCTTTAGTACTGCGTACGTGGCGGCGTTGCGTACGCAAGGACGCCACGTTCTGCGTAGTGCGCATGCGCAGACCGCAACGCGCACGTATCGCGTTACGTACGCAGCCGCTACGTACGCACGCATGAGATGCGTGCGTGCGTACGTATAAGCTGATCGCGCCGCTCTCGAACAAGTTCGCGACAGCGCGAGACTTCGTTTTGCAAAATGGCGGCATGCAAGGCAAGCACCGACCGGCTCTGTGGCTTAAAATATGGCCATAATCTGGCTATAACACTTGGATTGGCTGTCAACAACACGTACTTCTATTTTGATCTACCAGATGACGCAACACGCTTCACACTCGTTACGTACGCGGGTACTACGGCGTATACTAAAAGCAGATTAGTGGCAAACGACGCCACGTAACGCAAGGCGCTTGCGTGATGCGTACGTAGCACCATTTCGCAGTACTAAAACTCTCTAATGACTCCGACGGGACGGGACGCTACAGCGCAGGACCCGCGAAGCATGCCACGCTGCATCGAGGCTTCTCATTTGGCTAAACTGAAGACAACCCCTTAAAGGGGGCGAATTATGATCCGCTCTCTACAATGGCGTCAAAATCGCATGGCACGATTCCAGGGCACTCAGTATTTCATTCCAACAAAGAGAGTAATGTGTTGTTTTGTAAGTTTCAGTGCTCAATATTAATTACATGTAATTAAAAATATCTAACTATTCTGCCGCCAGTGAGCTTCAATCCTCGCATAAAAATCGATTAGACGCGAAATTCATGCGCATAATCTTTTTTTTTTTGGTTGTGTTCATTTTCACGTCGAACGGTCGCTGAACACGTTCTTCGGCAAAGTGATCTTCTGCAGCACAATACCCGGTACGACGACGTTAAATGGCCGCTAGTTGAGCCCGCACCAATGTGCACACCGAGTTTAAAACAATCTGAAGAAATGCGCGCACCTCCGAAGTTGGTGCGTACACGCCGCCGCCGAAGGAGGTACACGAGAAGTAGTCTCGCCCAATACGCGCTACAACATGCTGCCCGCGGTCAAGGCGGCACCGACATAGAAATGAATCAGTGAACCACTTTCAATTACCGTAGTTTGTGATTCACGTTCAGTAATTACACGTTTGCCGATATTACAGTGTACGCTTGTGCTCCCCTCCAACCATGTCCATGATCATAACGAAGTCATGCTGAGCGCCACTACACAAGTAGTCTTGACACAGTTCATTGTAGTAGGCGGAGACGTGTGAATTCGTAGCTTCACCGTTTCGTCTATATACATAATTACTGTTAATAAAGCATCTAGCAGAAAGGCCTCTAGCTTTACTAAGTTTCCTCGTGGCACCCTCACGTATTTAAGACGTAGAACTATGAAGGAGGCATGCTTCACATTGCCAGCATCTGATTTTTTTTTGGGGGGGGGGGGGCGGGGGCTTCGAAATTTTTTCTTTAGCCGTTAGTCTCTAAGCAAATAACACGCGGAGTACGACGCGGTTTCGCTTATACATGCACGCAATGTACTGCGACACGTGCGTCTGGCTCCCGGCAGGCTATGTACGAGAAAGTGACGACGGTCGCTGTGACCAACCGGATGGTACACGCGCCCACCAATCAGATCGGCAAGGCGCTGAGAAATAGTCCCACTGCGCAGGACAGGCGACGCTCGGCAACGCCGGCGCGTAAGGACAAGGCCGACTACGGGGGGGGGGGGGGGGGGCGTGAGAACAACGCACGATCGCCGTCTACGACATCGCGCACGATATTCCCGAGTCCTCCAAGTTCTGCACGCGCTGGCCCCCACAACAATCGCCAAGAGCTGCGGATGAACGGGGGGTCGTGAACGACGCACATTTAAAAAAAAAAAGAAAAAAAAAGAAAGGGGGGGGGGAAGGCTTGCGGTCAGCGAGCGCTGAAAACGCTACTCGGGTTCGACCTCGATGGAAAGATGACGGGTATAATATTAGAAGGGAGGCCGCAATGGCGACCGCCTATAATACTTCGGGGCGACGGCGACTCTCGATGACAAGCGCTGCCCACGCGCGAGATCCGTTCCTCCGCCGTACGTTCATTGCAGGCGGCAACCCTAAAGGGAGGGGAGGCCAGGGACAACGGATCGCAGCGAAAGTGCGCGACCAGCGCTTATACACGGGCCACGGCGAAGGCGCATATACCCTCTAAAAAAACATCGAGTAAAAAAGGGTGTCTTTTTGTCCCACAACAATAATCGTCATCACGCTTGCGTGCGCTTCCTTTCTTGAAAACTCGGCGCTGGCCACTTTCCTATCGAGAATGCAATGCAACCCTGATAATGGGCATGCCGATCGTGACCGGAATGTACCGGGCGCGGGGCGATAGCGCAAGGATGGAACGCAATGATAGATGACGATTATTCTTGTGGGACAAAAGTACACCCTTTTTACTCGCTCTTTTTTTTTAGAGTGTAGGCACGGCTGCTATGCAAACGACGGCGCTTAGGACGCACTAAACGACTCGGCAAACGAACGAGCCGAACAATGTCAACGTCGAGCGCAACAAGCAGCGTGAGAAGGGCGCGTTCGTTTTCTACGCCGCCGCCGCCGGGCAAGGACGTCGAAAGCCCGACAGTCCTCACCCGCACATCGACGCCCGTTGCTCCTGTAACCTTTCGAACCGGCAGGTCGCGGCGCCGCGAATTCGCACGGCCGCATTGTTTTTGTTCGCGTATACCTTGTCGAGCGGCTCGCCGTTGCACTGCCCCCTCGGCGGATGTACCCAAGCGGCCGGAGGAGGAAGGGGCTGGTTCGCTCAGCCGCGGTTGCGTCAGCACCGCTCTACCTAGCGGCATTCCGTACTGCGCCGCGCTCACCACAGCGGCGACACCTGCCGACTCCGTCTATTAAGCAAGCACTTGCCTACGGAATCGACGGCATCACGAGCAAAACGATTGCCGGCGTGGTGATTCAACTTAATGGACGCAGTGTGGAGAGCCCGAGACGGCCGCGTTCTGGGGTGATGATGAATAATCTTTATTTTCGTATCCGGCATGTTTGTGGTCCGGGCTAGACCGCACAAGGAGGTACCGGCAGACAGGACAGGGAGGCAGGCGTTCTGGGAAAAACAGAAAATTCCTGTTTCGCGGCCGCAGACTTGTTATCGGCAATATTGCATAGGGAGGGCGAGAGAGATCGTCCAGCATGAGAAATAGACGTTCCAAAAAAAAAGTAAAATGCAAATGAGCAAGTGCATACCGACCGTCGGCGTGCGTGCGTTGGCCGCGCGCCCGACGCTGGTCATTCTCGAGCGGGGGCAGAGGTCACAGAAGGTCGTGCTCATTCTTATGCGTGGAACGCGGTCGGTGCTTGAGACGAAAGCCACACCGCTCGCACCACTTTCTCGTCACTATCGAGCTCGATTGAGAAAAAAAAAATTGTTCACCACAGTTTTTCAGATTTCACTAACCACCGCCAGCCGTAACTCCGGCACACACTTGACTAAGCGGCGTTCGTGTTTGTCTTTCCGATGTTGCAGGCGCCACTTGTGTCGCTGTTGCTGCTTGGCCTTGTGCTGGTCGTGCCGCCGAGCCGCGCCTCGGAGCCCGTCGACCCCATGGACGCCTACTTGAGGGCGCAGCCACCGGAACCGGCACGACCGAAGGCGGCGAGAGGTCGAGGATTCGCCGCCGCCGAGAGCATATCGACGGCGAGCCGCAAACAGCAGCTGCCGGAGGGCCAGGAGAAAAACACAGACTATCTGCCGTACGGGGCGCGTCTCAAGCCGCCGCGGCTTTACGGTGTGACGGTCGTCGCGCCGCCGACGACTACGACGCGGCTAGACGACGCTACGCGCCCGACCACGACGGCCAGGCCTAGGGTCTCGGCGAGGCCGCCGCCCACCGTGTCGACTCGGACGACGGCCGGCCGAGGCGGCCCGCAGAGACGACGCCTGGTTCCGGATGACATCGTCGGTCTTAAAAAGAAGCCCCGCACGACACAGCAAGCGCCACGGCCGACCATCCCTCCGTCATCTGCGCCGCCGCTGGCCAAGTTCAGAACACCGTCGAAGGTGACGACGCCGCGACCAACCGCGTCGCCGAAGATCAAAGGAGCGCCGAGGTCGCGGAAGCCCTTGGGCGGTGCCAAGATTCCGCTCGAGGTTACACTTTCACCGGACAGCAAGAACGGCACGCGAGCCGCCGCGAACGAGAGCTCCGGCAACGGTACCACAACGCACGGACCCAAGGCGCAGGCGTCGTTTTTCTTCACCAACGTGGGGCCCAACCACTTCGAGTACCGCGGCGTGTTCGACCAGAACGCGGTGCCCATCAGCTTCCGCGAGAACCCGGAGACGCTGTTCCAGCTCATCCCGCAGCTGCCGCGGCTATTCGAGGACCCTTTCTCGGCGCCGAAGGGCCCCGCCGCTCAGCTGCTGCTGCACCCGCCGCCCAAGCTGACCGAGCCGCCGGCGCCGCCCCCGCCACCTCCTCTCACGCTGCTACAGCCGGTGGTCAACTTCATCGAGGACCCGGTACCTCCGCCCACGGCCGTGGTCGAGCACGTTCCGCCTCCCCCTCCGCCGCCACCACCACCGCCGCCGCGGCCCCAGGCGAGGCTTCCGCCAGGCGGCTTCCCGAAGTACGACTACATCCGCGGCCCGCAGTACCCCAAGATATTCAAGTTCAACGACGAACGCATCAGTATCCTGGAGTTTGAGCGCATAAAGCGCGAGGGCCGCTTCACGAGGCGACGCGGAGACGCCCTGGACCCGGACCGCGTGTCCCGAAACAACTTCCTCATCTTTCACGGCGGCCTCTTCAAGTCGCCCCGCGAACAGGAGGAGTACGGAAACCTGGTGGCTCCGCCACCGCCGCGCAGCGAGCCCGTCTACGCGCTCGAGCCCGCGTCGCCCGACCCGCCGCCCGCCACGCGCTACCATTTCCTGCCGCTGAAGCCAACATTCGCCAAGGGCAAGCCCGGTGGATTCGTCTACTTCATCAGGACCTGATGCGCGCGGCAGCAGTGTGCGTGTCCGCCCTTAACTACGGAACACAGCTTCAACGTTGTGTGCGCGCGCGATGGCGGTTCCTGACAGCGGGACGAGAAGTGCGCGTTCGTGCGAGGAACCAATGACCTCTACACAAGGCCGTGTGCGTGCGTGGGCAACGCTGCGTTCAGTCAGAGCGCAACGTCGAACGCTGTGGTTTCAAAGCACGACAGAGTGAAACAAGTTGAGCGGCGTAGCAATTGGGGCTAAGAAATAGCAGGTGGCAACTCCCTTTTCTTTTCCTTTAAATTACCTTCGACAGATAAAAGAAACATCTTTAATAGCACTAGGCCACCAACTTTTCCTTTTCAGGATGGACAGAAACGAAGGTTCTGTTGGTGCGTAAACTTCGCCTCTTCGGTCAACACGAAAGCCAACCGAAGGATCACTCCCAAGCAACTACAAGCAACTTAGAAAGTGCGAATATAATGACCAACCTACCATATTTCCGTGTACGGCATTATGCATGTTACCAATACGACGGACATCATCTAAACAATCCCGGAAGCGTAGTACTGAACAGTTAGGCGAGTAGAAAATTATTACTCAAAGATCTTTCATGTGATACCGCACAGTAGGCATATTTACTAACGAGAAATCACACCAACTCAAATTCAAGCATTCCTGTAGCCCCATGAGGGTGAATAAACCACCGTTTCTTTTTCTTTTTTTCATCGTTTTTTTTTTTGCTTTCTTTCGCGCCCAGCTGCAGCGGGCACGCATGTGGAACTAGACTGCGCTTAGCTTACGGATCCAAGTCTTGCTCACGAAAACGACTAGCGTACGCGTCATGACCAATCAGCGTCGTCGCCACGCGGTGAGAAATTAAAAGGCCAATAGCGAAAAAAAAAACGAGGTCCCAATCCCGTCAGAGGGGGGGAGGAGGATAACAATCAAAAGGCCAAGGGGCAACTCCGCGAGCTGCCCTTTGAACAGCGGCAATGAGGAAAATAAAAGCAAAAGAAAACGAGGTCGGAGAGAAAACAAAGCCTGGGCCGGGATGACAACATCTCCAGGCAACCGCGGGAAAGACTGGTCAGCGAAAGAGAGTGAAAGGAAGGGTATTGCATTGTTCACAGGGGGGCCATCAGGAGGCGCCACGTAAAGAGACCGAGGCAGAGAGAACAAAGGAGGCATCAGCTCTCACGGACGCGCTACAGCGGAGCTCCCTTCCCTCTCTCTCTTTTACCCGAATGCGCGGACCAGCTAGCCGGTATAGGGGAAGCTATGGCAACGGGAAGACCATCAGCCCCCCCCCTCCCCCCCCCCATGATGTAAGTGCGGCGCTAATGATCTCCGACACGAGCAGCCCTCCTCTGTGCATACGGAATTCCAGGGCCACCCAGCCGACGGGGCACAACAGCTCACTGCATGCACGCTGGCCTTGCCTCTCTTTCTCAGAACAGCGCGCGCACGGATGGCACAGAGGAGCCGCTTTGCGACACCGTCGTTTCCAGTGGATGCGACCGTAGGCGGCAGGTAAACGGTCTCTACGCGCTACTCAATTAGCTCAGTTAAGCGAGAAGATACAAGGTGTTTCCCTGTAAAGCGGGGCGGTATACCATGAGCATGAATGATTTTTTAGGGGGCGAAGCTCCTCTTAGTCTAACCTTGTCCCGCATCAGGCGTAACCGGCAGTATCATACAGACAAATGTACGCACGGATGCCCCACTCACCATTCACTCCGTAGATTTGCTGCGATTTTTTTTTAACTTCCCGTCTTATACAGTCCCCTATTTAGGACTGGCTAACCAACGAAACGCATTACGGAGCCCGAGGTATAAGAAATATGATTCGAAACTGCACAACTAAAGACACCACACAAAACAAGAAGTGTGTAACCTTCTTTTGTGTTGCGTCGTTTTTTGCACAAGAACGAAAAATGACACTGGAGTAGAGCTGTGACACTGCTCTAATGCATCTGAGCAATCTGCGTGAAGTGCACAATCCTCTTCCTGCCTTTTAAACAACTAGGTCATCAGCTGAAGAGACTTAGGCACAGCGTCACCGCTCTACAGCTAAGTGTCTCAATTTAAAGGGCCCCTAGAACATTTCTTGAGCATGGTCAGAACGAGTGTTGCCACTGGCGGCTACTTTTCGCAAAATTGGCGAAATTAAGAGGCGTGAGGCGACCTAGAATTTCGAGTGGCTACATGGTGAATTTACAGCAATTTTCGGTTTAGGAGTCAACAGAGTTTTGCATTCTATACTCGGTGCCTTCAAAACGAATGGATGAGAATGCTTTTGTATTTTTCGTTCAAATCGAATGGATGAGAATGCTTTTGTATTTTTCGTAGTTTTAGACCCACCAGTAGGAAGCAAACTTTATGCGGAATTCACTACATCAGTACGATACCTAGATTCTGGAGGCACTGGCCTACTGCTGTGTCTGCCAGGAACCGCTCAGCAAAATTTAGGTCAACAGACTGCTTTGTGGACCTGCAGGCGGTGGGTGGCATTATACCGAGTTCTTCAAGAGCTTAAAGCTTTTTGAAGTTTCGATTCTGAAGTGGCTAGATGACGGCTATGCCGCATGCTTCAAACATTGCTCCAACTGTTCGTACTAGCTTGTTGTCTTCTTCACTGCTCTAGTACTCCTTAAAGTGGTATCTGGAGTTTATAGTTGCTATTAACATACTTTCCTAGATGGCGAAAAAGTCGGCTTTTTGGGCCGCCTTCAGAAATCGCATCAAAGCAATTGTGTAGCGTAAATCTTGCCGTACAGAAAACGCAGTGTGGGCACAGCAACAGTTAAGCAGTACTTCTGAATTTATTTCCGTTGTTTTGTAATTAAGTTGTTCAATTGTCGGACACATGATTCCACTGCAATGAATTTCTCTGAATCTGCAGGCAGGCTGCACACCTCTCGTTATGGAGTCTACGCTAACAACTGAAACCATCACAATTATTTATCAGGCGCTAGCATTCAGGGACACTGCTGGCGTAGGCGAGCCTTCTGTCAGAGCTCCCATGCTGAAGTGGGTGATGCGACTGGCATTAGAAAGACTTCAATATAATTCAGGGGTTATGAATGATACTGTACTCTATTCCACAGGCTCCACATTAGCAATTTTTATTACTAGGCACACCACACATATGTAGAGTGGTTACATTTGGCAATTTGAAGAAAAATGGCGATTTTTAGCGACTTTTCACTCGTTTAGAAAATTTTACTCGAAAGTCAGTGCAACCCTGACTCAGAAAACGCTGCCGATCGGTAGTAGAGGCTCTCGAGACCACGCGAGCCAAATATTATGGCAGAGCGAGTAGCCTGAAATTCATGATGAATTCTCAAAGTCAGCTAAAAATTGCTCGTGCTTTTCTCGACAATGAAACGATGACAAAACAAGCTCCAAAATCACTTGTCACAGCCATTGGCTGATTTGAGCATGGCGCGCTATGTTGTGACCGGGTTAACCCCAGGAGGCCGCAAACTGCCCACGCGTGTGGTTGCACTAAAAAGCCGCGTATTCAAAGAAGGGGGAAAAAAAAAAAAACAGAAGGGTGGATTGGATTTGTGGGGTTTAACGTCCCAAAACCACTGTATGATTATGAGAGATGCCGTAGTGGAGGGCTCCGGAAATTTCGACCTCCTGGGGTTCGTTAACGTGCACCCAAATCTGGGTACACGGGCCTACAACATTTCCGCCTCCATCGGAAATGCAGCCGCCGCAGCCGGGATTTGATCCCGCGACCTGCGGGTCAGCAGCCGAGTACCTTAGCCACTAGACCACCGCGGCGGGGCAAAACAGAAGGGTGGGCAAGTGCTCAAAGTTGCGAGGCGCACATGACGTTTTTTCTTTCCCCATGCCATCCCTCCCTGCTTAGCTCCCAGTGGTTTCGTCGGAGCAAGAAATGAGTGAATGCAACAGCATGCGACAAATCTTTGTAACTCCGCTCATACTGGAGGGATTTTAAAGATGTTAGTGGCAGTGTATTAGTGAAATAACAGGCTCATTTACTGAATCCATTGTATAGCTACTTGAAACAAGTGTTGCGCGGCCCCTTTCATAGAGTAATAGATTTTTTTCTTAGCATTGTGTGGAGGGGGAAGCAAACCATTTCATAAGTGGAATTGTTCTATGATCATCAAAGACCAAGTTTGCAAAGTTGAATTAGAGAAAATCATCATTACATGTATGACCTTAAAGATATGGTCCTATCGGTGAGAGCATGGAAGGAAGAAATATTTACAAAATATACAGGGATAGGTATAAACAGTTGGAGCCATGATAGCAGAACAGCAATAACACAACTGCTATTGCGATCGTCATCCCCTTTCTTGGGCATTCTTGTTTCTGTTGTGTAAAAATATCATAGTAATAAACACTGAAGGACAAATATGCATAAAATATTAGAAAGTGGGGAAGAAAAAAAAAAGTCACATCCAAGCCCCACAACAGTACCACCAAGGTGGGCATACTCCAGCAGCCACCTACAATCTGCCTATCTAGCAGTTCCACAGTGCCTGTGCCCTTCCTCAAGCAGTAAAAACGCAGAATACCGTGGTAGGATATCCGCATGCTGTCCAAAGTAAAAGGCTTTTGTTCTGGTAAGCCAGATGTCCTGGATCAAACTCCAGCCCCGTTTAAGAGGACCAGGAGCTGCATTAGACCTGATGGTAGAAAGACCAGGAACCGCCACTCTAACTGACATGTCGCCTGAAGACGATAACAACGAAGTGCAAGTGTGAATGCACTGGCACTGTGGCATGAGCGCGAGTCTTACAATGAATGCTGGCTAGTAGTGGCTCCAACGCCTGAGCCACGCCTAGCTAACTTATTTACGTTTTCTTGAGTTAAATAAATCGTGGGCTACATGAGTGGCTGTAAAGAACTAACAATCGGCAACGAGGAAGACTTCACTCATTGGCACTCTACTGACGTCAAGAAAACAGCATGCCGACGCCTTACTTTGGTTGGCTATCCGAATTCAGCAGCAGCTCTGGCTTCTAGAGATCCTGACCTGGGAGGTTACAGTTCCTTTTTAAGGCAAACGACATTACGAATGCTTCCAAGAAACGCATTCATCTGCTGACACTACGCGGGGGAACAGACAATGTCGCCTGTGCCCTCGTTCAACCCAAGCAGCCCTGCCAAGTGGGCTACGAAGACGTAGTCAAAATGCTCAAGACTCACTTTGAATCACAGACACCTGAAGTCTTCTGCAGGGCAAGCTTCCAATGACGCGATCAACAACCCGACGAAACGGTCAGTGATTATGTCATAGTGCTCAAAAAGTTAGCAGCAGATTACAATTTTGGAACAAGTGCAGACGGTGTAGAAAATCCGACAATGCTCCCTCTTGACGCAATGCTGCGTGATAGTTCCGTTTGCGGCCTTCGAAATTAACAGGTCAAAGCAACGGTTGTTCACAAAAAAGGACTTGAAGTTTAAGAAAGCCTTTGACATACTGAAATACAAAAACGTGTGTACCATCAAAGAAGAAAAATTGAGGACAGAAAGGGCATCACTCACAACTAACTTTAATCTCATAACATCAGTGACATATATAGCCGTAGCAACCATGCGCGCGCATATCGGCTCGCATGCTGGTCGATAAACACGCGCTCAGAGGGGGGGGAGGCGGAGGAAGCCGTTCTCCTATGCACATGCTCTGGACAGTTCATTCGAGTTTTTGGATGTGCAATGGTGGATGTGACGCATAGGAACAAGACCTTGACATTACCACTTATTGTCATCAAGGGAGCAGGTTGTAACCTCTTTGGACGAAACTGGTTTCCTCATCTGAGCACACAGATCAAAGGCAACAATGCCGTGCCAGGTGATGTACTATTGTTCGAAGCTTTGTCGAGACCTCTGTTTACTGCTACAGATATAGCACGCCTGGCACAACATGACAGCATCCCTTAGAGGTTGTACAGGCCGTGCAGGACGCCACAGGGGAGAAACTCGCAAGTGACGAGTTTGCTCCTCACAGATGATGAGTGACTGCACTAGCATTTCACTGCGAGTGCCTCACACTTGGATTACGGGTGATCATACCGAGCTCAGCGTAATCCCATGTTCCGACATTTCTGCACGCTGATCACTGAGATATGGCAGCCATGAAGAAGTGCGCAAGAAAATACACACGGTGGCCAGGAATTGACAAGGTGATCCAAGAAAACTGTGCAGCAGTGCTGTGAATGCCATTCGACACAGAACAGCCAACCCAAAGCTCCTATTTCCACCTGAGACCATCCTCAGACACCATGGCACACGGTGCAAGCCGACTTCGCGGGTCCACTACTCGGGTGCACCTACTTGATTGTTGTGGACACACATATGTAGTGGGTGCAAGTCCGGCATGTGATGCAAGTAACATCCGCAGCTGTCATCGATATGCTCTGAAGCCTCTTAGCAACGTTACGCATTCCCTGAAAGGTCATTTCCAATAACAGAAAAGTGTTTACTTCTAACGAGATGAAGCAGTTCTATGCATTGAAAGGCATATAGGCTGCAACATCACGAGCTTACCACTATGCAACAAACGGCCAGGCAGATCGCTATGTGACAGAGCTGAGAAGAGCATTCCTGAGGGATGCTGAAAAGTCCATACAGTGTTGACTTGCAAGATTTCTGTATCGGCAACACATTATGATGCACACTGCTACAGGAATGACACCTGCAAGAGCCATTTTTGGACGAGAGCTTCTCTGCCCTCTCGATCTCTTTAATCAGGAGATGGGGATACGAATTCCCCAAAGCCAAGAGACATTGACCAAATTGCGTCCCTTCACAGTAGAGGAGAGAGGGCTCATCCGGCAGTTTTTGAAAAAGCCAGATTGGGTTGAAGGTAAAATACTGTGCCAGAAGAAAATTCCCCCATTGCTGGTCTTGGCTAGTGGAAACCAATGGGTGCTGAGGCCAAAGTTGTGTTTGTCACCACCTATACAGCCATATCTAAAGCCACTCTCATGAGTTTTAGGTAGCTGTGAACAGAGTGCTGCCCAAGCGAAGCAACACTGGGAGGCCGTCTAGGAGCACAGCCGGACCCCAGCTACCCAGTGGCAGGAAATGGAAAAGGCGGTTTGAGCTGTTGCTCACCCGTACAGGCATATAATGCTCATAGAAGCATTTTAATCAAGGACTTCATCAGCACTTGCAGAGCTTGTGATCATTACAGGCCGGATTTTTAGGCATCCAAAGAGTGCATTTTAAGCATAGTCAGGCCAAAACAATGTGTTATATCGGGTTTCAACATTTTCAGGAAAGCTAAATAACTTGCAGTCACATCGCTAGGCAGCTATCCCCTGAGTATCCATAAAAACATAATTAAAAAAATTATCGACATAAGAACATAAAGAGTCCCTTTAAAGGAGCAGCAATTAGCACAATCATGTATTTGTATTCGAACTAGACTAGTCCTTGCCAACCATAATACAAAAAATAAGGCTTCTTTACCCTGGTAACATACATGCATAATAGGCACACCCCCATTTTTCGGTCAAGAGAAACGAGTTTTTTGTTGTTTTTTTTTTATTCTACGCATAGCAAGAACTTGGCCTTGGCTAGTAGTTCTTATGTTAACTGGAGCGCGAGGAAAAAGAAAAGCTTGCTGTGCAGGCTCAATGAGTGAAAAAGGGAGGTTGCCTGGGTGTCGGACTACCTTTCCACCGGCGCAGCTCTGGCCACTAGCAAGCCGCGCACGCTCTGCATGGAACGTGTTATCGCGTCAAGTGCACTTTGAGTCTCCTGTCGGGAAAAGCGTCCAAGTTATCGCATTTGCTACTTCATCCACAAATTTAAAAGATTCCTGGCTTTCCGACGTGACCTTTCACTTTTCCTGCCACTACGTGAATTTGCACAAGCTTGGAAGGTTTTTGTAACTGTTGATTTCCTGACTGCTAACCCAAACATCCTATCCTGTGAGCTGCTCTTGGATCAGTGTTCGAGTGCTATCTTTTCCATGCCAAATTTTCCATGTTATCTTGTACAAACCTTGCAACAACAGGGCTAACCGTAGGCTCTTGTGACTGGGGTTTGCAGACACCGGAGGTCCGGGATGAAGTTGTCGAGGCAGGAGGAAGAGAGACTTGAAGAGGGTTTATTTACATTATGTATATGGTGAGCTCTCGTGCATGACGAGCTCTCTTTTACATGGTGAGCTCTTGAATCTGGCATTTCTCTACATGGCGCTTCCTCAAATGAGCCGGGTGGGTGGCTCATTTTAAAGGGTATGTGCTCCCCAGATCCCTAGATCAGGGAACACGTGCAGATGGTACTGTCCAATCACAGAAGGCTAGTACCTCCAAGGACATGGTTGAGATTCTAACCCGTTCCGAGGAAAAAGAGCTCGCGATGAAAGCAGCGTGTGAGGGTTCCGTGGTGGTGGAAACGGAGTTAAGATTGTCAGAGCATTCCACTAGAATTCGTTGCAGCCCTATAGACCATGTTGACGAGCGCCATGTAGAGGAATGCCAGATTTGAGAGCTCGCCATGCAAGAAAGAGCTCGTCATGTACGAGAGCTCACCTTGTATATAATGTAAATAAACCCTCTTCAAGTCTCTCTTCCTCCTGCCTCGACAACTTCATCCCGGACCTCCTGTGCCTGCAAACCCCGGTCGTACCAAGGCTAAGCCTAATCAGTATTGGTTGGTTTTGTTGGTTGCGACGCTTAATAATGGGACCTCGCGGGCGATCAAAATTGCAGTTTTGTACGCAATCAACGTAGCTCTTTGTTGTGGCTCTACTAATAGGAAAAGGGGGCATGGTTCGAGCTCGTAATACTCTAATGGTGGTTTACAATTCCATTGCAATCTTGGATGAGGTGTGCGAGCCTGTGACGTCAAACGATGGGTACCATTCAGCGCACAAATTTCAGCTAGGTGGCATAAAAAATGATCGGTGAATTAATGTGATTTTCTAAAAAGGAGAAGTGTGCCTATCATGTGAGTAATTATGGTAATTAACATCCATCAAACACACAAGCCTAATATCCTAATTCAGTATCATTTCAAGGTCAAAAATCTTTCCCTATCCTTAAACAAAAAACAACCAGCATAGAGATGGAGTGAAGCATGTCTGCTGCCCAGTGCCTCACCTCATGGTGTTTTTAAACTCTTCTTCTCAGGTAGCGTAAATAAACAATGAATACAACATTTATACTGCTATTTGAAAACCTTTTTGCACCTGTTTTTGTCGTTTTTATTGCGTTCTCAAATACTTTCCTGCTCTCTAAAAGGACCAGTAAGCAGGCTAGAATTTTTTTATTATTATATTTTTACACATTCCAAACAAGCTCGTTCGGAATGTGCAAAGTCTTATTTGACAAGTGGCGCACTACGAACTTAGAAGCGCTACTACAGCTAACAAATATTAGCTTGATCAACAGCAGTCTGGGGACTGAAAAGCAAACAACAAAGGGCAGCTGACTCACCTGTGTTGATCTCTTCTGCCGCCTCTGTTTCCGCAACAGGGTGGTCGTGAAGTTGAAGGTAAACCTGCAAAATTCAACATTTTGTCTTATACACTGATATAGAGTACACTACAGTCGGTTACAACTGTCCCACCGAAAAAGAAAAGGAGATTTTCGTAATCCGGAAGCAGACTTCCTTATAATACATATTCGCCCTTGCCGATGGCGGTCATGGTGGTGCTTCAAGTGGAAACGAGGTCCTAGTTGCACAAACAGGGGCTTGTTTATTATCCACGTCTCTACAAAGACAGCAGAGTTAACATTTTCAATGTCATAGCGCAAGCTAACTGAGCTCGAATAGAGCAGAGTCCCTGAATATTTTTACTGGTCATGCAGCTTCGCCGAAACTCTATGGAAGAGCTTTGTTCACTGCGCGCGGAGGCCGCGGGGAGGCCCTGCATCTCTGCGCGGGGTATCGAGCAGACCAGAAGGAAGCTGGCTGCTGGTGCCGCTATGGTGTCACTGCATAATATCGTGGTGTGTCATCGTGCAGTTTTCATCGTATTATTACCATAAAAACCAGAATATAGGTTGAACTCCTCAACTTTAAATCTCCGAAAAAGAAATTGAAAAAAAAAAAAGCGCATGGTATCGCGTCGCACCCTTACCTTGATAAATACACGACACAACCAGATGCATGGTGTTGACATTTCTTTTTATTTTGACACTAATGTTATGTAGTTATACGCCAGAAGGCCACAAATTGCTGTCACTCAGCTTTTTTCAAACTCGAGTCCGATGACGCCTGTTTCTCACTAGTTACGCCCCAGAGTGCACCGTTCTCCGTTCTATCCAAAGCATATCTATATTCAAAGCACGCATCCGTTGCATGGAACGGAGACTTCAACGCTACCAACAGAAGCTTGCTAAGGTGAGGGCGCAATGCACCAAAATGCTGTAAAAAGCTTGCGCAAGCTGTAAAAGTGTGAAAAGTTCACCTTCAATATCACTGCATCATGAGCACGAGAAGATAACTTTTCTCTAGATTGATGCACGGACGGACCGGGAGACGGACGCGTAAAGCGGCTATGTGCCACAGGGTATGCGAGATGGCGGTACTGAGTGTTCTCTAGATGGATGCATGGACGGACGCATGGACGGACAGGCAGGCAGACTAGCAGACGGACGGAAGGATAGACGGAAGATAACTTTTTGTGGCACATGTTGACGCTATGTTGACATGTTGACCAGTGTGGGATGCAGTCGGTCAATTTTTGATGTTTGAAAAGGCATGTAAGGCTCACGCCTTGATGATGAAAACAATAAAAAGGGACAGGGAAAATACAGCATGAGTAAGCTTTTATATCGGTAGCATATCTTACAGTAGAATCAGCATGTATGTCGTCAATTTTCGAACTTCAAAGCCTCAGTGGACGCTAAATTTCACAGTATTAGAGGTTCCTCGAATTTCCTTGAAGGTAAAATCCCTCTGAAGACGTATTCAACCATCACGGCTACATTTAACATTTAACAGCTCCAGCGTGTGCCGTACAATTGCAGTGTCGCGGTTGGCCTGATATGAGTGAGGGCGCCCCTAGCGGTTGCTCCTGTCCCTACATCACGTTTTCACCGGAGCTTCATGACCAGTAAAGGTACTGAAGGATTCAGGTAAGAGACTAGCTGCCATTAGTAGGACAAACTGCATAGCAGATAAGCGCACTTCCGGATTAGGAAAATCTATTTGCACAGACATTCTACACAATCACCTTTGCTCCATTTTGGTGGTACTTTTCTTGTGTTCTCATATACATACGTTTGTGTTGCCGGTTAAGTTGAAAACTTGAACGTCCCAGATTTCAAGTAGGAATGATGGATCTTTGGAGCTTGTGATATGTGTGGTAGTATTCCCATCAGCACAGTAATACTTAAGGGGGCAGACTCCTTTTAGACACTTTTTCTTTATTTCTTCATTGATCTTGATGAAACTGCACAGGCTTGTGCAGTTTTTTCTGCTGATTTCAAATGTACAATTACTTTTAATGTAACTCATCTCATTCCCAAGATAATGCAAGTTCAACCCCCATCGTTTAAGGCCTCGTTAAAAAAGAAGTGCCCAATTAAATGCAACATTTAAGATATGGCAACATAGAATAATGATGGGAGATTGAAATAATGGAAGTAGTTTATTTTATTTAGCTTTTTTAGTTATTTTATGGCAGATTGAATTTTACACTCTGAAAAAGCAATTGGCATGTTATTACAAATTTGATACATAATTAATTGAAAAGGCTTGTTTTTTAAATTCCATTTCCATACGTGCATTCCACACACATACAGGTTTCTATAGCAAAAAGAATTAGTGTTCTAGCTGCCATAGCTGCCAAGATATTGAGGCCTCAAGATTAAACAGAGTCATAAAATCACATTTTGAGAAAAATGGCAGATGGAAAAATAGTCCTTAATAGACTTTTGTCGACGCTTCCACACGCGGATGACTGCTTTTCCAGCTGCAGCAGTTATTTGGAGTTCGTCCTCGCCATCATTGTAGGCATCAATGAAGCGGCACGGCAGGTCTGTCGCATCCAGCACTTGCGCGGGCGTCGGGTTCGTCAACATTAGGCTCTGGTATGTCGACACATTCGTCACCGTTGCCATGCACCCCTGTCAACGTGCGCACAATTTCTGCATCAACTCTTCGGTTGTCAGCGCGCCAGCAATAGAACCGACGTTGGTGCAGAAAGTGTCGCAGTCAGACACAACGCCAGCATCAAGGAGAGCGTCCCAGGACGTCTGGGCCTGGTTACCCACGGCACACTCACTGGCGACATCACCGAAATCTTAGGCCACTATTTTTTTTTTCTTGATGCGAGACTCAACGGCTTTCAACATTGCTGACTTCTGCTCGACTGTTATATTTTTGCACTTACGTTGGTCACTATCATTGTACATATTGTGTCTAGGGGCGGAAACTGATAAAGGTGGTGTCGCTCTTCCACAGCAACGACAAGGAACAAAGCTACAATTTCTGCTGTCTCGGAGAGGAACTGAAAGGGAGAAGGAGGTCAGTGAACTCCTATACCACTTTGAGGAGGTCAGATGCGAGGGCGTGTCAACGAGTTCTACAGGAGACGGGAGGCCGGCTGACGCGCACACGAGTTGCTGCGCAAGCGAGTCCATTAGTTTCTGAGGAAAGGGGAGGCTGGGAGACTCGCAGCAACGAAGGTGTTGGCAGGCGAGTACCGGAGAGCGCAAGGTGCAAGTATTTAATTACCGCAGCAGTGATGAGACGTAAACTGTCGCACGCTGTAAGATATTGAATTGACGTATACCAAAATGATCAGTAAATGCTTGTTGTAGACAAAGAATGGGTCGTTATATTCATTGTGAGAAAATTTTCACATCGTTGAAATGAGCTTTTTATATACATGAGCGTGTATTGGAATTTAAAGGGTAATTACAATTGTTTCGTTATATTCATTAGCTTGTTATATCCAGCTTTGTTATAATGAGGTTTTACTGTATTAAAAGTGTGTTTTCACTTGCATTCGTTTTTCCGGACTGCCAGATTTCCCTTTCCAGACGTTCTCGCGGTTCCTTGAGGGTCCTGAAAATCGGATGCCAACTGTATAATGCACTAAAAGTATTTCCCTTTCCAGACGTTCTCGCGGTCCTTTGAGGGTCTGGAAAATCGGATGCCGACTGTATAATGCACTAAAAGTCGGGCAGACTACACTAGTTGATGGCAGAATTCACAAGTTGACGAACTCAACGTAGTCGAGTACAGGACGTTTGACCAACCTGGATGGCTACTCTTGCAGCCTTGAAGTAGAAAGGATGGGCCCTGAGCACGTCCTCCAGCCTTAGGAGACTCACGTAAGCACGCAATGTCATCTTGCGCATACAGTACGTGTGAAAGTCGAACTGGTCTTCCATTATCTCCGAGAAGTGCTGCACAACGTAAACGAAGACAAGTTGCAATATGCAAAAGCTCTTCTAAGGACAACTGTAAACGGGGTTAAGAGGGCTAATGGTTTGGAGATGAAAAAGTGGGGACCCCAATTTCGAAGGTGATTCCGACATTGGTGCAGATGAGTTAGTCATAAAAATTCCATTTTTTTTTTTTTTTCAAGGCAAATGTTGTTCTTATCAAAATTTATGAACAAATATGTTGTGAGCATGCGCTAAAGTTATATCATAGCTATGAAAGATGACGGCGAACTTTGAAAGAATCTGCTATCTTTAACACACACAAAACAGACTGTTTGGATTGTTACATCTTGACATCGAAAGGGCTTTGGTCTCTTGCAGGCGTTGGCATAGCCAATAGCTACAAGAAACCAAAACCCGAACTTCATGTTCAACAGCACAGTGTCAAAGCCACAATAGCATGTTGCCTGGATAATGAAACGCATATCTAGCTTGTGCCCAATAGCCCACAGAGATCACACACATGTGACACAACAAGCCACGGTAGGAGAAGCCAAGGAGGAAGAAGTGTGCATGCTTTGAAATAAAAATATTGTGTATGAGCCAGGCCATGTCTGGCACATCTAGCGTCACACAAGTCGACAGGATGGAGACCTGACCGGCGCTCATCAGCCTAACGTCATTCACGAAGCCACCGGCAAGATGCCTCAACTGGATATTGACCACAGAAGACGATCCCAGGTGTATGCAATTACCGGCATCATGACAGCACCATCGGCTGACCTTGGCATCCCCAAGTACACCAGATCAGCAGACGATGGACCTGTACACGACTGGTTCGGCCTATTCGAGCTCTACCCTACCACTGCATCCTGGTCAGAAGTGGACATGGTCGCCAAATTCAACGAATTCATTGCCGGTGTGGCATTTAAGTTTTACCTGACCTGCATGCTTCAAAACAATGAGTCATGGAAAAAAATCAAAGAAAAAATGATAGTCCGATTTAAAGATTACGACTGGAACACCCAGAATGGGTTGGCCATTCTCATAAGACAAATCAAAACATCCACTCACTCAAAGGCACTCAGCTCCAAGAGTCAGTGTTACACTGGATTTTCCTGCGTAAAAGTGCGCTTTTCCTATGTCATCATTTAACCATAAGACTCTTGTTACTGAACCACCCTACGGACTCTACTCCTCGACTCTCACACTTAGCCCACCACCTGGTTTTGCGTCATGTGGCATTTCTCTTGCTCAGACAACCCACCCCTCATCTCACAAGCTCACTGTGGTCTGGATAGAGCTGAGGAACTCTAAAGATGCTAGAGCAAGCTTCAACTCTTCCATACAGATTATTGTGTGAGGACAGCACAGCTTCTTAGTTGAGCAGACGGAGAGGCATTACCAATAAAATCCGACCGAACTACGCCTGTTGTGGAGTAGCCGTCCAGTGCACATTCAGATGAGAGTCCAACCAACACAGGAAACTCGGAAGCATCAACTCTAAAGTGCTGTCGTGTGCCAGAAGCATCCATTAAGAACGGCGTTGTAAGGGGCTCAGAAAATCTTTGTCAATTCTGGCACACTACCTTCATTGCCTGACAAGAATTACGACACCCCAAAGTGTACAATCTATTTACTGGTCACATAAACCTGCAAAAAAAAAAAAGCAGGCTCATGTTTCTTGTCAGATTCCACAACCTCAGCAATGCCAAAAAAAAGCAACTAGGAGAATTCCAATAGCTATAACAGCTACACCAACGAGAACAATGAAGAACTAAAGCTACATCGCAAGCATACTTGCAGCTGAAAGAGTGTCGTTAACAACGATCACTAAAGAAAAGACTAATTCAACATTTTTGCCCCAGTGTCCAAGGCTGAGCCTAGGATTAAAACATTTGAGAGAAAACAATAGAAAACAACATAAAAGATTGGAAGCCACCATTTCCACAACGTGAGAACATGGACATTGTTCCATTAGCGCCGACGATCACACACGCAAACTGGAAGCACATTGTGTGTGTCAGCGACGACGCAGAACCAAACGTCTTCGACACACAAGCTGCCGATGCTACAAGTTATCCTAATCATGCTCGTTTTTCACAAAAGCTCAAGCGGCGATTTCATCAGCATCCAAGCGCCAAGGAAGCCCATGTCATGTGATGTGGAACTGTCAACCTCACCCACCAGCGCGTCGCTGAACATCACCGAACTACTAAATCCTGTGTTAAGTTTTGGCGAGGTTAAAGAGTGGACTTGGATATTCATGAACGTGTTTTGTAATTGATATTCATGAAATTTTTCAAGGACAGGAGGAATCATGCGACACATCAAGTCATAGTAGGAGAAGCCCAGGAGGGAGAAGGGTGCATGCTTTAGGATAAATGTATGGTGCACGAGCCAGGCCACGTCTACCACATCGAGCGTCACACACGCACACAATGTAAGGCCCCACATTCCCAACGAACAACTACTCACCCTGTCCACTTCGTGGCACTTTTTAAGAGCCTCACCCCATTTCCCTAGCCGCTGGTACGCCATGGCACATTCGGTCTGGAACCACATGCACTGCATCTCATTCAAGTTCTCGACTGCAGAGACACCTTCCTGCACATGACGAAAGCAACCATGGAATAAGTACAGATGGATTGCAACCTTAAAATAAAACAATATAATTTTGCATGTTTTCAATGCAAAAGTAAGAGTGCCAGATAGGAACTGTTCTACATGCATTGGTAATAGAGACTACAGGCAAACTTTCCCTTCCGGTGCAGCCACTTCATGTCAAAACCAATGTGCCATAGCTTATCGAGCCTGCTTCAAAAGACGCACATCTATAATCCCGCTTTCCTTTAACAGAAGCAGTAACTGGTGGTGGCACTTGCGGGAATGGGGATGCAGTAGTCATGAACCAGCAATTTAGGCCGTAGCGCAGCCCCATCGCTGGCATTACCGGTTAAATGCATATAATAAGTCAAACCAGGCTGCTTTTGTTCGTATGATTAGGCAGTGCAACTATGCCACACAGACAAGTGATTGCACCCACAAAACAAGGAGACAATTACAGTGGAACCCCGATTATACGACTTTAAGGAGACCACACAAAATGGTCATATAATAAAAAAAAACTAAGAATGCAGAGCAGTGTCACTCAGCCTTGCACACACACACAAAAAAAGAGGGGGGCACAGACTCTCTGAATACGCCTATGACACGACTTTGTGCTTTTCCAAAAAAGGTACATTAAATTGTTCTTGCCAATGGCAGCACTACTTAGTTGACAAAGGCGGTAGCAAATCTTTATAGTGAACATTAAAAAATCAAATCCAACGCACATCTTTCTCACGATGAATTCAGTCAGAAAGTTGCCTACACGTGATAACGAAACCAAAGCTGCGTTGCCAACAGCCTACTACCAAACACAGTGTCATCCCCATCACATAATGGCAATGGACCACGGGATCACAAGGTTGTGTAGAGTGCCTTCATGCTCGACTGAGCTATGCGCATTGTAATTTATTGCCTTTCGAAGTGCGACTAGCGATGTTATCATCAACACTGAAGTCAAAAGACAGTTTATTTTGCACGGTGAAAAGAGCTGCGTCGCATCTTTGCGTGCTCAAGCTTGTGACTGCAAGTGCCACAAACAAAGGCAGACGGTCAGCTGTACATCGACCAAGAAGTTTCCACAAGCGGAAAACATAAAGATACTACCAGGATCTCAGATATGAGCTTTTCGGCCAGCTGAAGTTACTCTGGACAGAGCTTCTCTAGGTCACGACCCTGCGCACGCAATCGAGATGTATGCAGATGGGTATGAACTGCCAGGAGAATTAATTGTTCGTTCTAAGAAGACATCCTGTCTCTATCTCTACTTCTCTAATCATCAACCTAGGGGAACACAAGTTCATTCGGGAGTATTTGGTCAACGTTCGATGCTGGTAATTGTGTTTTTTTAATTTCGAACGGTATAGGAAAATCGTCGTAAGATGCAGGGTCGGCCGAAAACTGTCGTATAACCAAGGTTCTTATAATACAATATCTCTATGAAGATTTCGCCGAAACCAAACCAATCCGCCTAAAAAAAAAATCGTGAGACTGGGGGTGTGTAATCGAAGTTCCACTGTATTTGTTAACAACTCTTTTTTTCTACAAGAACAAATGTGAATATCTATGAACTTCTATATTCTGCTGGGCTCATTGCAATGAAGTGCTGAGGTGGAAGCATGGTTTTATTTTTGTCCTCTTTGTAAACACAGCTACCCATGTGAGCATAGAAGACAGTGATGAATGCGCTTCATCCAGCATCGTGTGCACTGGAGCACGGCCCTGGCACGCCAGAGAGAACATTTGCAGGTAGCATAGCATCCAACACAAACACATGACATAGGCAGTTGTTTACATTAACCAACTTGATGTGGATGTCGTGATGCTTGCCATTTCATGTCAGTTGCGTGGCACAATTAATATTAAACTTTGCAGATGATACTGAATAACACAGATCAACCTCACCAGTTACCATGCCATCAAAACATGGTCTGTGCTTTCACATTTTTGTCATTACAGTAGGCTTGTGCAAATAGTGAATTTTAGGTTCGAAGCGAATAGTGATTTTGGTGGGATAATTTTGAATAAAATTCGAATAGAAAATATATCATGTACAAAGAAAAACGGGCATATTTATTATGACCTAACCAACCTGCACAATATACATCTTTTTTAAACATGGCCTCTATGCAAGAGCCTTCTTCTTTTCTTACAAAGGAAGCCGTAATAACTTTGAGAAGTAGCATAATTTGACTTTCAGTAGGATGCAAGTAATTACCTGTAAAATACGTAACATTATCCATTGCAGTTAGAGTGTATAAGTCTGCAAAACAAGCTTTCAAGCTTAGAAAATTATTAATCGATTTGAGAATAATATGTTAATTCAAAAGGACCCTGCAACAACAGTTTTTCAAGTAGCCATGGAATCGATTCACTAAAGACGCTTATTGCATTATGAATTAACTGCCGCAAAAATTTTTAGAATCTGTCCAGAATGAGTGGAGTCGCAAAGATTTGCCACATGCTGCAATTGCACTCTCTCCTCTGGTCCCGACGAAAGCGCTTGAAGCAAAGCCGGGCGAGACGGCATGCACAAGAAAAGAAAATACACTACGTGCGTGTCGTGACCTTGAGCACTCTTTTTCTTTCTTTTTTTTTCTTTGAATACGCGGCTATTCAGAGTGATTGCTCATGTATGCGTGGACATGTCACGGCCACCCGCAGCGGCCCCAGTAACGATTGAACGCCCCATGCTCAAATTAGTCAATGGCTGGTACAATTGGTGTGACTAGTAAGATTTTTGACATTGTGGCATCATTTGCCAAGAGAAGAGTGCAATTTGCATCTGACTTGGAGAATTTATAGTGAAGGACAGGTCACTTGCTGCGCTATAATATTTAGCTCGCGTGTATTCAGTAGCCTTGACTATCGATCGGCAGTGTTTCCTGACCATGCTCAAAGTTTTGCAGGGCCCATTTAAATTTGGAGTGGGGTTTCGGATAGGTGCTTTCATGACTTAGCACCACTATACAGCAGTGAGAACACTTTTACAGGCGGTTACATGCAGTTTACACCTATTCGTTCATGTCGAATAGTTTGAAATATTTGATCGTATCCAAGCGAATTCGAATACTATACTATTCGTTTGAATATTCGAAGCATTTGAACATTCGCACAAGCCTACATTACAGAGATGACAAAATTAGCACAGCATTAAGGTACTTACTCCAATGTAATAAGTATCCCCCCCCCCTCCAGATTTTTGCTACCTAAAGTTGACATGTTACAATCAAATATCGAAATAAATTTTCTGTTCTTCCTGAACGCATTTAAATGTCACCCCTCAGGTTAGAACGGAGTAAATATGGTATCTATAGCCAGAAATGAAGGCACAAGGGCCCATGTGCGACAGCTGGAAAAGACAGAGGCAGTAGACGGGCCACTGCCTTATAGAAGGCTCATCGCTGAAGACTTATGTCCATACATTGATATCGCTACTGTTACTACACCGAGCCAGAGAGCTGACACAGTGTGAAAAAAGTAGCTTGCGAAAATAAAATGAACATTTTATTGAAAGCACTGTGCAATCATTAACACATGTGAAAGTGCCAAGACAAACAATATTTTATCCGTGAGAACACAATTGAATAACCACATTTGAGGAACGCAGACTGCATGACCTCAGAGACAGAACAACACCAAAATGTTGCATGCCTAAAGACAATTACAGAGAAAATTAGCAGTGAGTAGGCATTTTACTTCACTTGATGCTTGGACTTCGTTTCATCACATTATACAATCCTGCAAAATATGAACACCTTCTAAAAACAGGGTACCTAGGTCACAAATTAAGTATTCAAAAAAGCAGCCCAAGCAAACTCAATGTTCACGGAATATAGAAGAGAAACAGTGCGACCCCAAATAATTGTAGCAGTATTCATACTAAAGGTTGAAGGATTCTCAAAGCCAAAATCCAATAACTTATTCATCAATTTTACAAATATATTTCATGTATCCTGAAATCTGTTTCCTAGTGGCTATTTCGCACTTTACAGCCACTACCTCAGTCTGTTTTTTCTGGCTACCTCTGTCGTTTTTTACTTCAGCATTTTCTAAATCAATCAGCTGACTAATACGATCGAACGTTCTTCTAGCATTTTAGGCAACACAGGATCAAAGCTTCACTATACCTAAGCTTTGCACAGCTCCAGGTGCAGCATGAGCCACTAATTTGGTATAAGAAGCCCCAGCAATACAACTCGAAAAGTTCATTTCTAGAAGCTGGAGTATTTCCTTCAACAGAGGATGTGCGCAGGTTTACCCTACACTCAAGCCTCATTACAACGAAGTAATAGCTGATGCAAAACGTTATATCCGAAAATTCGTTATAAATGATTGTGTTGTGACCTATTTATGACAAAGCCATCGGTCACTTACTTTGTTATATATCAATTCATTATATCGAGGTTTGAGTGCATTTTGTAGGAAGAATTTTATGTATTTTGTAGTGCACAACGGCATGACTGGTGCAGTCGTACAGTCAATAAGCACTGGTCAGAGTTGGGCATTTTGCTACTTAGCATTGTTATCTAGAAATATTACACCACATATACTTGAAGATGTTTGCAAGCTGTTGGGTCAAGTTTCTGCAGTCTGAACACCTGTCGGTCTTTTTACTCCAGAACTTAGTAAGGCAACGGCATGTGAAACTAGAGCTGTGAATTTCATCATGTAGTCAATGAAACACTGCAGCTTTCCACTGGCACACCAAGTTTCACACTCTGAAGAAGCACAACCTAACAAACAGCAGGAAATGAAGGTGCATGCCATTACTACATATGGGCCAGCAAATTCCTATTAATGCTGAAGTGAGAAACTTTGGCATCATTGCGCATTTATGTTTATGTGAAGCTCTTCGAACTCACCCTAGTGAACTTTGCACACATGTCCTCTGCCTCCTTGATGAGGTTTCCCCGCAACATGTATTTCGCACATTTCGAGTTGATGTAGCGATCCGCCGTGTCCAGAGCTTGGGCTTCATCTAGATACCTCAAGGCTTCATGGATATCCCCAGCATGCTGTCAAGCAAAAGAACACCTGAGCTGTAATACATGAAACTGTTAACTCCAGCACAAGCAGTGTCAAACATATTGCAGAGCACAGGACATTAAAAAGGCAGAAATTTTAAGGTATAAACAAGATAAAAACACTAATCTTGCCAAGTCAAACCAGCAATATTAGTGAAAGTCCAGCCTTAGTGAATGCACCATGACATTTTAGTTATTACTACCGCAGCTTGCACAAATGGTATGGCATAAGTAATGTGGAGCATCCAGCCTCTGTGACAGATGTCAAAACACAGCATGCATGTTACAATAGCTGCCACTAAACATTGCCAAATTTTGGTTGTTTAGAAGCCCCACATCTCTCTGGGGCTGCTCATATTTTTCCTAGGCTGCATCAGACTAATTTACTCCCACATGCAACACTTCAGGCAGTGAAGAGATTAATGTGCCCACCTTGTATATCCTAGCCTTGGCGACAAAGAGTTCAATGAGTGTTGGCGTGTGCTCAATGGCAGCATTTATTAGATCTAAAGCTTTGGCAGTGCAGCCCAGGTAGTCGTAGTGCTGTGCTGCATAGTAGTAAGTCCATAAGAGCGCTGTGGCAGGTTCTTTTTCTTCAGAGTCCTTTTCTGAAAGGTGCACAAACAGAACAATCGATTGAAGCCACACTGGTTTTCACCCTCATCCCAAGCATTCTAGCTGCAGTCCAAAAAGCATTTACCTTTTTCAGAAAAGACCTCGTACTTCTTTAGAGAACTAATGTAACCAGTCAGCAACTGCTCAATAATTTTCACCTGAAAGAGAAAGCAAATGTTTTGACATATTGATTTATTCTCCAGAACATTTTTAGCGTTCAGTTTTGACGGTAGCGCTTATATTGAAGCACTAAAACACAAGTTGAAAGAGGCAACAAAAATGGTAAACATGCGGTAACGAAATAATTGTGGCACAAACTGAGAACAAGAAAAAAGGAAAGCAAAAGAAGACAGCACAGGATGCCTTGCAGTCTTTCATTGCCAAACTTTACAATTAGACAAACATGGGCAGTTGCCACGAACCTCTGAACAATTTGCATGTGCCCCCAAGCACCTTGCACAAAAGCACTTTGTCAAAGTCAAGAAAAGCTACTGAAACAAAAAGAGTCGCAAGTACTCAACTCTTTCAGGACTGGTGTAGAGAGGCCGAAGGTCTGTGAAGAGTGGAGGTACACCTTTGTGAAGTGCTTTCCGCATGTATTTGTCCACTAACACACGAAACTGTTCACCTGCAAGCACAACAGGTCAAGTTGAAAATGAAACATGGTTCTAAAACATGATTGCAAGCAGGGACCTAAGGATGCTCTCGTAGCCAGTCAAGAAAGCCCACCTGTGGCAAAATTAAGTGGTAATCTTCGAGGTGTCTGTGCTCTTGGGAATGTGTCCTGGCATTCCTCGAACAGCTTGAGTTCATCTTCGACACCCTCTGCACAAAACAAAGAGACAATGGGAAAAAATGCGCCACATTACTTGCCGCTACCAGAAACATTAAAATAACACCCACTTGTTTTTTTCAACTTGGTACCGCGTATGCAGGCAAGCTACCTCATGGATGTTGCATGTTAACACATATTTATTCCCATTAACAATGTGCCTATTTACACTCTAAATTATGGCAGCTTGGTGCTACTGGTGCCAAGCTTGATGGAAGAGTGGCGCTGGGTAGCCTTACTTGTTTCGCTCAATTTTTGTCCTCTCTGCTTCCTGTATTTCTTTTGTATATATATATATATATACTTTTTTGTCTCTCTATTGGTCTTTCTATATTTCTCCTGCTTTTTCTTTTTCCTTAGATCTTTCTCTCAATAATTTTTTGTTTCGCAGTTTTTTTTCTAAGCAAAAAAAAGCTAAGAGAAACAAAAAAACTATTGAGAGAAAGATCTGTTTCGCTCAATTTTTTGAGCAGTCGCTAAAAAATTCAGCAACCATTACTCTGTTTTTTTTTTTCATCTCTTTTTTTATGTCTATTTCATGCCTGTACTTTTTATGTCTTTTTTTTCTTTATTCCCTTCAATTTTCTCTGCAGACATAACTGCATCATAACTTATTTTTAGCGCACACTGACACATGGACAAAAAGAGGGAACAACACCAACGCTACTGTCAACTGACGGCTTTATTCTGAAAAAGAGCACACACACACACACACATATATATATAATTGTTTTCAACCACTGCCCACGCGCACCTTCGTAGTTTCAAAGTCCGGGGTTATCGTACCATATCTGATGTGCTCATTATCCGCTTCAGCCATGACACTTCTTTTCCCAAATTTGTTTTTCCCACAATTGTAACTGGCGGGTGGCTGATACAAGATGATTGCCTAATGTTGATGAGCTACTGCCATGCAAATCTTGACAGTGCATTTATGAATTCCGAAATATCCAACTAGTCCAAATTTTTGGTGTCCGAAAAATGAGTCAGTGACTGTACCTGATTTCGAAGTACATGCTGTGGAAACATTTCAAAATTTACTGGCATGCTTAAAAGAGAGAGAAGAAGGAAGAAAAAGCAGTTCTCAGGCAGGAGATGAATTAACGACTGTAATGCTTTTTGCAAAAGCTTCATGCTCTAAGGAAACAGACTACTGTATAATGTGGAATATAGGTTGAGGCGGAATATAGGTCGACTGCCTTACCTTGACCAGCAAAAAATAAGAAAAACGCGGAATTTGTTCACGGATTCACTTTATTCAGTCCTCCGAGCTGCCACAGCTCTCCGACGACTACTTATCACTAGCCGCCTCCCATAGCATGTCGTCCTCGGTGCTGTCGAGAGCGTTGCTGATGCAGCACTTCTTGAATGCAAGCACCACCATCACTTCAGGCAAAGACCTCCATGCCCCGGAGACCCAACAAGAACCTGTCGTAAGAAGTGGCTTGCGCAGCCGGCCTGTCGGGGTCCACGGGTTGTCGCCAGCCATGCGCACACGGTCTTTGAAAGGTTTATTAAGGACAACGTCCAGCGGTTTCAGTGATGACGTCATCCCTCCCGGAATGACAAGATCCGTCTGTCCGTTGCGAAGGCTCTTCTTTACTGATGCCGTCAAATGCCTCCAACACGAGCATGTTCCGGTGCTGCAGGAGGGCTCCGGACTGCTGGTTCCACACTGTGCGGATCCACTCGTGCATTAGGGCCTCGTCCATATACCCTTTCTCGTGACGCGGACGATGACATCTCGCGGGAAGGCCTCCTTCGGCATCATCTTCCGCTTGAAGATGATGAAGGGCAGGCAACTGTCTGCCGTCGGCCAAGCAGGAAAGCATAACGATGAAGTGCGAATGCTCGTTTCCGATCGACAAAAGCTTCACCTCTTTCGCCCCGCTTTCACAAACAGTCATGGACGACGCGATGTCGAACCACACCAGCGTTTCGTTGGCATTGCCGATCTGGCCTAGCATGTAGCCATGCTGCGGCCGGAGGCCGTTCACTACAGTTGAAACTCTATCAATTAGTCCTCGTACATCTCCGGCAGCTTCTGGCATATCAACGTGCGCCGTCGAAGGGCAAATCCCTTGCCTCGCATGAAGCGACGGACCCAATAAATGGGTCCCTTGCAGTCTTTCTTTGACAGACCGGCTTTACGGGCGAGCTCGACGGCTTTTGAGCGAATGAGCTCTGCATTCACTGGCAGGGATCTGGCACGGTACTCGCGAACGAAATCCGCCACTTTGTCCTCAAGTTCTGGGTGCACAGCTCGGCGACCGCGAAACAATGTCTTCCTCCCATTACACACCGACAGTTTGGATTTTTGGTTGCGCCAGTACCCGACTCTTTTCTCAGACGCTCCAAACTGCTGCTGTGCCACTATGTTGCCATTCGCTTCCGCAAATTGAATATCTTTTCTTTTAAATGCGGCGGCGAACTGGCGCCGCGTCCCGGTATTCATGGCTGGTCGCAGAGTAAGATCGCCACTCGCTACGAACACTGAATGAACAAGAAAATAAAAATGGCGTCGGCAGAGAACGCGTCGGCCCAAACATAGTTTCCTAAAATTAAACTAGAAGCCACTCTGTTACTGCAATTGTTCAGCGACCATTGGAATGATGGGTAGTACACACATATGCCTAGTCTTCGTACTTGTGGGCGGCAAATCGTACTGGCTTCGTTTATTGCTGTTTCGTTTTGTTTTGAAAGAAAGATTCAACCCTTTTGAACTTCGTGACCCGATTTAGAAATGTAAGTCCAAAAGAATAAGGTGGTGAAACACAATCGCTAAACATTTGCCGATTTTTGTTTCGTGAGAAAACAGCTACAAACCACACAAACACACATGGAGCCAAAAGCAGGCTAGAAGTACGAAGATTAGACAAATGTGTGCACTACCCATCATTCCCATGCTCGCTGAAGCGCCGTGCGTTGCAGCTCCCATAGACACTAGCGCCAGCGTTCCCTCTGGTGTACATTAGGAAACTTTATGAGCCCAAAGAGGCGATGTCGATTCTGATGCCCAAAAAGCATGCAACACTCCCTGTTGCCAGACGATCACTTGGTTAATGCCATCACTTGGTTATGATCACTTGGTTATGAGCCTAAAATAGTGATGGGCAGATTTATCATGGGGAAGCTATAGATTTGTGAAAAACACTTTGTTTTGTTTTTTGTGACTTCCACAATGATTTTCAACACCTCAGCAGGCTCAAAAAACTTTTTATAGCACTTCTACATACATTCGCCGACCGATTTTTTCGGACCTGGCAGGGACCGAAAAAAAGTCCGAAAAACTGAACAGTCACAGACCGTTTTTGTCAGAAATATTAACTTTATAGCATCAGACAGGCTTAAAAAGTCCATGATTGTGCCTTGCCTCATACTACTTGGAAGCAATTTGGTTCGCCCATACTTGTGTTAAGGTGACATCGTCACTGTAAATGCTCGACAAAAGCGTCACCGCGGTGGCAATCTCCATTGCCGACAGCTGCGGGTGATAATTGTCATCATCTAAACCGCTCTCCGGCTGCGGCACAACCTGGCGAAGAATTTCTTTATCTGTGGGCTCCGCGCACGAAATTGTCATCGTCCGCACGAGCGAAGTCTTTAAATAAGGGAGTTTTAGAATAACGTTTGCAGGCGCTGCAGACGTTGCGGGTATAGCGGACGCATCACGAGTTTTAGAATAGCATTTGCTTCCCCTAAGGAAAGGTCTAGGGACATTCGCCCCGCTCACCAACTCAAATGCACGGAAGCTACACACAACACTTCGCGGGCCGCGAACGGCGACTCGCGTTACGACGCATGTGCAGTAGCAGTGACCGCACCACAAGGGCTCGCGGTGCGCTAATCTGAAACTCCCTAATGTTATTGTGGCAGGCACATTCACTCCACTACTGCGCAGCTCCGCCTCCTCCCTGTACAGTGCAATGACGACAGTGCTGACCAATACGGCTGACCCAAGATGAAAAAATGGTCCCGTGCCACGTTTTCTAAAGCAGACACGGCCCCCGAAACTTCAAAAATGACATTTGCTTTCCAATCTTGGAGGCAGGAAAGCCATTTTAAAATTAAACAACTAAGCTTAATCAAGCCGGCGTCCATACAGGTTCGTGGGGCAGCTCAAAACAAGCGATTTAGTCCGAAAAATCTAACTTTAGGGGGGCGAATTCGTCTGAAAAATCAGTCAAAAAATGCATTAGCCCTATGAGAACCCTGACGGTGCACTTTTGAAGTCTGAAATATCCAACAAGTCCGAATTTTTGGAGTCCGAAAAATCGGTCGGCGAATGTAGTTTTCAGTGAGGATATTGTAAAATCAGATAGAAAAGCCGTAACAGAAACTGAAGGTGTTATTAAAGAAAATTTTTTTTTCATGCCCCATTGAGATTGTATGACTCGTAGTTCTCTGCTGTTATAACACACCCATTCAGTGTTTCCAAAAAAAAGTGTGTTGTATCAGTATGGATTTCGCATACTCTCTTACAACAGACCAAAATGCTTTTCACTATGGCAGTTTGTTATAATGAGGTTATACTGTATTGCTACTGGAACCATTGGAGCGCTACTAGAGCCGAGTGGTAAAAAGAAGACTTACGTTGCCGTAGCGCTTTCAATAAGCCATGATAGTACTCGTGGTTCTCAGGATTCCTGTTTAAGAGCTCCCTGTATATTGATTCGGCCGCTGGATACTGACCCACCTGCATCAGCAGGTTTGCTGAATAAGACACCGAAAGAAAACAGCATTAAAACATGCCAGCTGCCATGACCCTTCAAAGCACAATTCGTAGTTACTACCGTACTTCGTAAATGCAGCATGGCAAACTAACAGTAAAAAGCAGAGGCACCCGACAAACACCAATTTCTGATTCATTGCTACTTGAGTGCGGGAAGAGAAAGAGTGTGTCATCGTGACACCACAAGCCCTGCCTCCATCCTCTTTCCCTCCTGGCTCTTTCTCATTTATTTCTTTAGACGCACATGCCAGGGCTGTGGCATGCTGCTCGTGAACAATGCGCGCCTCACAAAAGAGGCAGTGCCACACGCCATGGTCAGAGAAGTTTCGCAACTAGCCTGGCCTTGCGCACGTATGCAACTGGCAACTTTTGTCCTTTTCTGGAGAAAGTATGGAATTATGGTTTTTCACACCATGCAGGCTCTTCATTACAGACACAATCAGAGCCCTTATATATGCCCAATGCTTTCACTCCTAAGAGGACTTTAAAAGGAAAGACACTTTTCTTTGAAGCTAAATATTCCTTTGTTCCAGGTTAATGTAGGACATTTATTTTTGCTTTAACAGATCCTTGCTTGTCCATCCTAACCCCAAATGATATGACAATAAGTTTCTCTGTCCCCCCCCCCCCCCCCCCCACGATTCCATTCCTGACCACAGCGAGTACGTTTTATTGAAAGTACTATCGTGAGTACCTTTATGTTAGACCATAACTTCATTTACAAGAAGTTAATCAATTACAGTGTGCAGCAGGCTTAAAAAATGACCCAATTCATGGCAGACAGCATAAAAAAATTAATTTGTCCAAGGTGCTAGAGGTTCTCACTACTAGTTCACAGACTATAATATTGACACTAATCAGTCTAGAAGCTTCATTCTTGTAGCACTGACACTTTGACCTGCATTTCTTTCACAATAACCATCATTTCAGAGAGATGAACTGTAAGTAGCCCATGCGAACTTTAATAGTATCTAGAACAATTGTTTGACGCACTGAAAATTTAATTGCATATTTGAAAAGTTAGCATGTAAATATATACAAGTATTGCAGCTTCGATTAAAATGCACTTATACATGATATACACAGTGTCCCTCCTTTCCTGGAATGTTACTGTCATGTACAAGAGTGTTTCGAAAGCAGCAGTGCTTATTTTGAACGCATTAACTAGCTCACTCTGTGAAATGTGTGCTGGCATTTGTTCCGAAGCACGACAGTTCCTACCTCAGACAACAATTAGGCCCAAAATAAATCGCAAAGCTGCAACACTAACACACGGAGCACCTACCTCTCGTCTCGAGCACAGACAGTTTGTCGCAGATCTGCTCCTCGTTGTGTGCAAGGTGACCAAGTGCCTCGTCCAGTTCACCAGCCTCTCGCATCACCATGTTCTGATAGAGCAATAGTTCGCTGTGTTCATAGTCGTACCCACGTTTCTGCAGCAGAAAAAGAAGAAAAGATATTTAACAGTGCAATGCCATCTAGGCACGTTCTTTCATTAGGTATTGTTACACAAGCCACAAACCATAAACCACAAGCATCTTTGATTTTGGACTTCTTCAGAAAGACACAGGACAGCTTATACTTATAGAGACCCTCTATGCATCAACAGTGAATACTGCCAAAGCAAGTCTTGACAAAAGTTACTGGGTCTTCCACAGGTCCCGATAAGTGTCCAGGAGCTATCGAGCTATCAACCCCGACTGTGGATCACCGCTCATTACTCATAGGCAGTCGCAGCAGGCATATGCCTAAACTTGTAGAACCATCAAGGTGCCTTGAACCTCAAAGGCTGGTGTTTGGTAGAGCACAGTGCACTGCCGCCCCATGCATGAGCACTTGTGATGCGCTGCTGAAATACTACAAGAGGGACTCATGCATATAGTCCAATCTGGGTATGCTGCTTTCACCAGTGTAATCCCCACCAACCTTTAGCTCATCAACTAGGTGGCACAGCGCTAACACATTGATGAGAACACAGGATAGGCACTCGTCCTGTCATCTTTTCCTCGTCAATTTGTTAGCGCTATGCCACATTTTGAAGCATATAACCCACTAGCAGAAAAATCCACAGGAATAAACTTTATCCACGAATTTGACACTCTTGAAAGGCTCCTGGGAGAAAGGACGAAAAGGTTCAACAAAAATATCATTGACACTAGCAGGGGCAGCTCTCATTGCTCCTCCTGCACTGATGTAGCTTAGGAGGAGTAACTGTCATTGCCTCTCCTACAGAGCTACATCAGTGTTGGCACGCTAGCGATGGTTCTCCATCGATGGAATAAGTAATTAGGTACACATTGGAAGCGAATTAAAATATATTCCAAATGTTGCTGTGTCCAACCCTTCGTTTGGAGTGCCCTCTCATACAGAGGAAAGCCACAACAGGCTTGTTATAGCCTTGAAATTTGATGGCACCACCCTTTTAGGTAAACCCATGAGACAGCTACACAGCACAGAGCACTCCAATCCCCCAGTTTAAGTATCAAAGCCAACAACAATGCAAGACAGAATTACACTTACCGTTTGTGTTTTCCTAAACTCTTCCAATATCTTGAGCGCCATGTCATAATCTTTAAGCAAGTGATAGGACATCGAGAATCCAATCCACGATGCCCTCTGAGTCGGCCGCAACATGAATAATTGGTACCTAGTGTCCTGAAAGAAAATTCCCAACCACATGTTGCTGTTGTTCATAGGAATGCTATCACAGGCAAGATAAAGCAAGTCTGCCCTGCCCTTCCAGTTTCTGCTAACACAAGCATTTTGAGCTAAGTTGAAATAACAACATGCTACTGAAGAGATGCCATCAGTGAAACAACAGCAAGAATTTATAATTTTTGGAATAATAGTCAAGCTGTAGACACTCGTCACAACAAAACATTGTGATGGCAAGCTTCCGTTCACATCATGCCTTAATCATTTGTTCTCCACCTTGCATATGCTCACCATTTGCAACTCACTGGAGAGATGCAATGATGACACTTGTCAAAGCAATGCACAACTACATGGTTTCCATTAGAAGTCCGCTCACACGTTATCCACATCAGATTCCAAACAACAGTGTGAAGAGAAGCTGCTGCCAGTAATGCAGAACACAGTCCTTTGAGCAATGTTACACTTGCATGTCGCACACAATAGTGCATGTGTGCACTAGCCAAAGCTGTTGCTTAGTGAAGGCAAACATACCTTTTTGCACAGTTGCTTCACAGAAACCTATGAATTCTCTTTTTAACACAAGATGTTGCAATAACATAAATGCATTCTGAACTCACCTAGAACCATACAACTCCTCACTTTTGCACAGAAAATAACTGCTTACCCTATATCCTTCCAAATCACGCATTTGGATTTGAAGCAGTGACAAATCGCGAAGAATCTGTATATTATCCTGTGAAGAAAAAAAAAGGGAGCATAAAAGGAACATGCTGTTATAGAATCAACCTGACAGTCAATCATACGGGTGCGAAGAAGTTGCTGCTTAAAGTCATACCAATACTTTGCAACATCATTCAGACGTTGACAATTTTGTAAAACACTAAAAAGAGGATTGCAGCATATTAGAAAACAATAATGCTCCCCCAATGACACAGTTGATAATGTAGAAGGAAAATGAGGCTTCTCTGGCTATGTTCCCGCCCCATGAGATGAATCACGATGGAACCAGACATAAAATTGAGCACACAGGTCAATTAATACATATACCTCAAAGCAATAATTAAATAAGTGGATATTAGAGTGACAATGAACACAGACAATTTCTCGGCATGTGAAAAAGAACCAAGAGGAAAAGCAGCCTCATTTAAGGTGGGTACTATGCTCGAGGTCGTGGTATTATGGCCCCTGTGAGGTGATGTGACCACTGTATGGTGGAAGTGCCAGGCGCTGCCTACTACCTCAATACACTGTGCCTGTCTTTAGAGATGCGGGAGTTTTCGGAGAGGCGTCAGTAAAACAGAGGCAGGCCTGCTGTGGGAGCACACTATTACACAACAGTGAAAGCTTTCTAAGGAGAGATGGAATGATTGTCTTTTAATGCGACGGAGGCCGCAGCAAAGACAGCCTATGAGAACCAGCTGCGCAGGCTTTCAGAGCAGAGTGTCGCGCATAAAAAGTGAATCCATAGCATCTTTGCCTGCAAGTGAACATAGTGGGCAAGCCAGATAGCGACAATCAGTCCGACTACTTCCGCTGTGTCTGCAGCAGGCAGAAAAGGAACAGAGGGCCAGACTAGGCAAGGGGGTACGGCACAGCGTTCGACAACTGGAAAATGTGGTATGACCGAAATCCTCTGAAGTAGTCGTCCCTGAGAACACATCAAAGGCAGGTGCTCAATCTGCACAAAATTGTGCTTCGGCAGCTGGGAAGGTACTGCATTGTTGGGAGAAGTGAGGGACGGTGTATTGAAGACATGTCAATGAACAGCGCACTTTACACAAATAATTTCGACACACGAGATCAGTGGGACCTCTGTTGACTGTTTAAGCACTTGGCTGGGTTGTCCTTGAGTGCAACAGTGTTCTTCCGTCAGCTGGCCATCGACACTGCCTAGCACATTGAGCTTCAAGACTGAAAATGAATGTGTGATGTGTATAAAGTAGCCACAAGTAGCTAAGGAAACCTTGAGCACTTGCAACCATGCAGAGCGCTGAATCGATAATCTTGTGCCGACAGTAGCCATTGCAGGAGGGTTTGTACAAGTTCCGTCACTAGGCGTTTTTTTTTTTGTCTCATTATTCAGACACGCCGGCCTCAGAAACGAAACCGATTGGTTGGTATGTGGGGTTTAACGCCCTAAAACCAGCATATAATTATGAGAGACGCCGTAGTAGAGGACTCCAGAAACCTTTACCACCTGGGGTTCTTTAACGTGCACACAAATCTGAGCACACGGGCATACAGCATTTTCGCCCCCATCAAAAATGCAGCAACCGCAGCCGGGATTCGATCCCGTGACCAGCAGGTCAGCAGCCAAGTATCTTAGCCACTAGACCACCACGGCGGGGCTCGGAAACAAAACTATGAAAACTTGCTGCAAGGAGAAAGGCAGCTAGCACCATCATTATGGCAATATCCTTAATTAAAAATACTGTTGCCAAGAGTGGACCAGGGTCTTATTCATCATATTTCTATTTTTTCTAAAGAAAAAAAGCATGTTTTCACATTAACCTGATTTCTCAACTAAAGCAATATTTTTTAAATGAAGCGAACACTGTGTGACATTACAGGGAAGCCAATGAAACTCAAGGACACAGGGCAAGTCCACAGAACTAAATCCTCCACTATTAGAACTGCACCAAAAGACTTACCAATTCTACAGGAACTGCGAATCCATCTAATGACACCCACCATTAAATTGATACCCCTCCGTCATACATACATCATATGAATTTACAAGTGACAACTATGACATGATTACTGAACCAGCTACCAAGTTTTGATACCAAGAGTTGCCCAGAAAGGCGTGCACCATCACAGTAGTAGTAACGATAACTTACTTTGTCCCACTTGAGAGCATTCCTGTAGCACTTGATGGCTTCATCATATTTCCGGTCAGACCTCTGTAGTAAGCCATACACGTGCCAGCCTTCAAAGGGTCTCATGTCAAGGAACACAATAGATGGGGCCAAGACACTAGCTCACATGAATAGAATATGTGTGAGCTACATTTATCTTGATTTGGATGTTGCATGACATGAACCTAATCACACTCATGTTATACAGACATTAACAAAGGATAAAGTTGGGCATACAAACAGAATTGCAAGTTTACTGCAAATGATGCATCCAAAACTGCATACTAATAGACACCCACTTGCTTTAAGTTGAAGTGCGTGCATACTGAAAGTATGCATACTGAAAGTATGAATATTTTTTAGAATTATGTTACCTATTGGTTTACTTTGGAATTTAACTATTTCAAGAGTGACTTACAGAAAATAAATAATTCACTTAAAATTATTAAAATTAAACAAAAGTCACATTTTTAAATGATGAGCGTAAACCTCATTCACCTCGTGAACTTTGGCTTCTTGAAAGGTTGACAGTAGTCACACACAGGCAGCTTGATCACTATGCACAGACTAGCAGGAGTGCAGCGTAAAAGGGCAAAGCGTGGCATTTGCTTATATAGTACTTCATCGGATGTAATTGCACACCAAGTTTTAAAAAGCTTTAAATAAAAATGCCTTTGTGCACTTACAAGATTTTTTAAAATTATGGTATGCCGCTGTATTGCTGATCAGCGAAAGGGCAAACAAAACTCACCTCCATAAAAAGTGAAATTCATTCTGCTGACAGTTCCTTTCATTCAGTAATCCTCTCAACCCTTTCACGACCATCAACAACTATAGTCATTACACAAAAGAAATTGTCCCCACAAAACTCAATGAAGGCAATTCATACCTACAATGAAATCAGAGAGGGAGGGGGGACGGGGGTATGCTGTGAAGTTTGTCAACACTGGCAATTGTGGCAGTGGTAAGGAGATCCATGTGCGTATTGTTGCTGCTGGAGGTAGTGTTTCCTAGACTACGATGTTAAAATGCAAAGTTTTGTCTAAGATGAGAGCGTACCTGCTATTAAGTACCTGTTCTTGGTCGTAACAAAGGGCAAGACTTTCGATAAATGGAATTAAGTTGCACTAGTTGTGCTAATAGGTGGCTCGAATATCGACGCATAAAAAATCCCAATGTGGCTGTTTTTGTCCTGCCAGTGATCTTTGATGATCCTGCACTGCTGGCTCTCTATAAAAGTGTAGGTGCTGCTGTGTAGTCACCAGCCGTGTCAATGTGGCAAGGCAGGCAAGGTGTTCAACAATGTTCTGAATGTGAGTACCGTTTATCAAATGCCAATTGCCTAGAGCATCACAACGACACACCTCTACTTTTCATAAACTTCAGCTGGTTCATTTGCCATATCCTTGTATAAATGTGTTCAAATCCAAAGAATGGGGTTGTAATGGTACAAGAAGAACTGGAGAGAAACAATGACTACTAACTGCTGAAAATACTATCGCAGGAAACTTGACAGTTCTTTGCAATATACAGAGACTTATTCATTTGTCCTCTGAGCATGGCATTGGCAGCAACAACTGCCGCAGAAACTATTGCAGAGATGGAGGAGAGAGAAACTCGTTTAGCAAATGAGGAACTCCCGACTCGAAAGGATATGCCCTTTTCTGCTGCACTTGTTAAACTACCGCCTTCACAGAAGTTGAAGTAGGAGAAGTCGAGGAAATAGTGCCTTTTCCTCTGATGTGTAAAAAGCGTCTTTAACTGTACACGTTGGTTGTATCAACTCATGTAACATAACTCAATTTGGCCTCCAAGTCACCTCATTCCTTCTAAGACAACTAGGAAGCACACTCCTCCAGCACTTCATTAAATTGGTCAAAAGGAACATTTTCATGTTTTTATCTCGTGACATGCTTAGGGATCTTTTGGAACATTTATTCCGGAATTTCACGTCAAATGATTAGAAAAATATTCGAATTCCTTTCGCACCCAAAATTTTGCTATATGCACAACTTTAAGCGTAACTCTAGTTGTAAAGCTAAGCAGAATGACAAACACTGCTCTTAAAAGTTAATAACCCCTCCCCTTTTTTTATTTTAATTTTGCAACATTAAGCTCTTTATCTTTCTCCTAATGTACATAGACATTTTATAGCCACAACAATGTGGTAGTTAAAGTGACACTCGTGCTGCGAACTGCACAGCGACTAGCCTACCATGGCGAGTAAAACAATAAGCTCATAAACAGTCTGCACAGCTGAGGCTCCTTCGACTGCCAGTTAGCAAATCTGTTGCCAATGCCCGAGTTGCTTTGTACAGTTAGTGTCAGTTTAGATAACACTGCCCGATGCTTGATAAGTGATATCATGGGGTTGAACTCTCCAAAGTGGCACATGAACTATGAGGGACTCCACTGAGAAGGCCTCCAAATCAGTTTTGTTCACTTAAGGCTCTTCAATTCGTACCCACGTCCACGCTTTGCACCGTACTCCAATCAAAATGATACCACCGCTGCCGCGAACCATTTGCAATGTTATTCACACTGAACAATGCCATATCCACCGTGTTTATGGATTTTCCAATCAGTGGTAGTCAAAAACTATTTTTCAAACACCGGTTGTCAAGAACCAGCCTTTGTAGCCTTTTATATGGCATTCCCATGATGGCTCGACCACCAATACAACCCACAGACGAATACAGGCATGGGTCAGCTGGGCCAAATCACGGCAAAAGCATGCAATCAGCAGATAAGTTATTCAGAATTTCTGCACCATCTTATGATAGTTGAGCACAGATTCAAGTTCACCCCCTAACAGATTCAGCTTTAAGCAAGTTCTACAATCTGACTGCAGCAATGAGTTCAATTCAGACAGTGCTGTGACCATGTGCATGATTGCCAATCTCATCTATATTGTGTTCTAGCATCCAAATCCTTATACTGCCACTCTTCTTTTAGCTGCTGACAAGACGCATTCCACAACCGCACCTGACAGAGAAACGGCATAAAAAGCTTTCAAGCTCACATTAGACAGGTTAGAGGAACCACAAAGCTATACAAACCTTCACTGGTGCTACAGTGGTGCAGCTCGGCTGATGCAGAAAATAACTGCAAAAGTTTGTAAGTTATCTTTTAGTCTGAATATAGCTGCGAATATTCTGGCGGCATACTCCATCTATTCCACGTGTCTTAATAATACTTTATAGGCACATATTCTTCCCACAGCATAAATGAAACTCATTTGATCTGCATAACCCTGTTGCACCTACATAATTGTCCTGCGCTGGCTTCAGGGGTGCATGACCTAGGCAGACATCAAGAGAGGAATTACACAATTTTGATATAACTTTCCAACTAAGTTCTATACAGCAAAAAAAAAACACTTTATGATTGATCCTCGTCCATTTTCGAAATGCAGTTTACTTTGCTATGAAATGCTTGCTTTGTGCCACTACTTACATGTTCACAAAGTAATGTAGCTGTAACCGATGCGGGCACATATATATAAAAAGGAGAAGGGAGTGCTATGGCCAAAGTTCGTCAATGGCTCTTAAATGGTCAGCCTTGCAACTTGTACTAATCTGTTATCCTCTCAGTCCACTAATGCCAATAGTAAACATCCACAATACACTGATGATCGAGCACGAAGGCTCGTTTGCAAGCACACCATTTAACCATCCCAAAATGTACAATACATTGCACTCATTCAGCAATCAATGCTTGTTAAGAAAACTAGCAATTGCGCAGACTGATTAAGTTAAAATTTTTGTTCGGCCATCAAGTCATTTGAACAATGCATGACAACAGCCCGTCAAGTTTCGTTTCACCGCCATGCAGCGAACCGGCGCCCGCGACTCGCACCAAAGGATACACACATGACTCTTGAGGTCGTTCCGGAGCCCTTTGCGAACATATTCATAAGCTTCGTCTTTCCTTCCTAGGCAGTTCAGGGTCAGCCCTTTCATAGCCAACGTTTCTGATGGAACGAAAATACCATAGAATAACGGTTACCGTACATCCTACACCGACACACCCTTGGGACCGGCAGTGGCATGCAGCGCACAATAAGTAGTTCAAACGTCAATCAATGATGCTATTATGTCTCTACTGCGTTGAGCTATCCCACTTCAAGTTGGAAAAAACGCAGCTGGGAACGTAACCCCTAGCTGATAACACTTGCAGAGAAACAGCAATCAGGTCGATTTTTTTTTTCTCTACAGAAAACCATACGCAAAACGGAAGCAAATAAGAGTACTATCTTAAATTAGTCGACTAGATTAGCACAACTTGGCTACTCAACAAGGCAGCTATTCCGAAAACAATACGCGCCCTTGCTTTAAAAGGAATTGCACACCCACCTCCATGGTCCGCGAACTTCGGGTTGGTTAAAATCTGCTTAGCAAATTTTAGCCCATTCTTGTATTGTTTATGTTCGTAGCATTTCTGAAAGAAACAGCCAACGATCACACGTTTTTATTCAACAGGAGGCGAGAAAAACAGGAAAAGAGTGCGACCAATTATTTGAATTTCAGTTCGATCACAGCTATCGGATGACGCCGGTTGAACGGAGACGACTCTTCGAATTTCAAGTTGCAAACAATGCAGTCACACTAAAACCGGCGCAGATTTTGGGTGTTCAGTTCGACGCTTGGCTTTCCTACAGCTTAAGCGGAGTAATGCACCGCAAAAAACCATAAATCGCGCGGAAGTGCTGTGCACTGGGATTGTGTAAGTAGGCTTAGACTGTTGTTCAAGCGCGCACTGCTGGGCAAAACGAGTCAATACTCACCAATATTCTTTTAAATAGGGCATTCTCTTTTGGTGGTAGCGGTTGGCTGGGAGACATCCCGGAGCCAAGAGAGGAACCGGGGAATTTCACTGAGAACTCCTTCCGATAACACTCGTGTCAGAACCGCGTGGTAAAATGCGTGAATGGCGGACGCACGGCATTGCCATAGTATCCTCGAACCCGCTTTGCTGATATGTTACAATAAATTTATTCACTCGTACATTTTTATTGTTATATATTGGTTTCACTTTGCTTTGCATTGCATCGAAGCAGTTAAAAATTATTATGATCGTCTCATTGTTAATCATCATCAGTCAGACCGTAATGAAACATGGCGTCTCAATTGCCCCGCGATGGGTATCGAAACCGATGCTCTTGTGACAAAGGTGCCGTTTGACACGTCTTACGCTTGTGTGTTTCCCTGACCTGAGCGGACGACAGCAGCTATTGTTATTTTGTGGATCGCTCGTGCTTCGCACCGGCCAGCTGCATAGCGCATATTCTCGCTAAAATTGATGTGTCGGGGCGCGTCTGAGCAGCTGCGTTTGTTTTGGTGCGAACACCGGAGCGACAGGGAAAACGCCGAGCTACCTGGTTACGTAAGGACTTCAACTGCCGGAGCATGGAAGAGAAATCGCCCGCAGGATCTCCGAACAGAGTGAGCGTGGAGAAGCAGAAGCGCATTTTCAAGATAATCGTCATCGGAGACACGAATGTCGGAAAGACATGTCTGACATACCGTTTTTGTTGCGGAAAGTTTCCTGCCAAAACGGAGGCTACTATTGGAGTCGACTTTCGCGAAAGGACAGTCGAAGTGGATGGTGAACAGATTAAGGTACGCACACATTAAATTTCATTTCATTCCTGCAAATACTTCCTGCAATGTATGCGCGGCTGCGCAGTTTTTCGGTGCCATGATTTTTCCGCTTCCTCGGTGTTTGCGTTTTCCTCGCTCTCAGAATGCCTCTTGTGCGCGAAAATACTTGTGTGTTGTCAAGAGTTCCTAATACGTACGAAAAATGCTGCTGTTTGTGTTTGTCTGCTCATATGATTGCCGTTTGCAATATTTATATCTAGCACACATACGCGGCAGGCTGATCATTTTGCTCTTATTTTATTTAAACCAGCTCTCACCTGGTACTGGGACTAGCTGCTCTGGCCAAAGAATGACAGTACCCCAAAGCACGCACGGAAATTTCGATCGGGACTTACACCTTCCCGCTGCTTGATCAGAGAACTTTACCACAGACAAGTTCGATATAGATCGGGTTGGACCGCGATCGAAAGTGTCCCGTGTGAATTTTCATATTTTGGTTGGCTAGCATTGTGACTTCGATTACAAATACTTCACACGCTGCGCTAGCTCACTTTTCGGCCTTTACGCATGCTACAAAACCTGACAGTTGCCAATTTTATGGCTTTTTGCATGTGCATGATGTCCTTAAACATTAAGAACCCGCAATCAAATGTGTGGTCGCTGTACCCTAATGTGCTGCCATTTGTTTTATTAAACGTTCGTATATCTCGTGCGATGCCTCATAATTTCAATTGTTGTTAGCAAATGTCTGTGCCATTTGATATCTCAACCCAGCAAATGTGTACGATGATATGTCGCCTGCGAAAATTGCCCACGTTAGCATTAACTTCCTTGGTGTTGCTACGCAGAAGTGAAATTTTATATAGCGAGACTTCTGTGCACATTTGCATTCGCTGTTTGAATGCAGCTTCAGCTATGGGACACAGCTGGCCAGGAGCGGTTTCGCAAAAGCATGGTGCAGCACTACTACCGCAATGTGCACGCTGTGGTGTTCGTCTATGATGTCACGAGAATGGCATCCTACCAGAGCCTGCCCCTATGGGTCGAGGAATGTGACGAGCACCAGCTCACCTCGGAGATTCCCCGAATCCTTGTTGGTAATAAGTGCGATTGCAAGGACAAGGTAGGCTACGAGTTTCTCCGCACCACAGTGCTCATGCTGGATATACTAATTGCATCTATAGATTGCTTTTTGTTGAAACGCGGTATTGCCATAGTGAAGTAAAAAGTGCTACCTTACCTTTGATACAGTTTGCGTTGGTACTAACAAAACCAAAAATGCTAAATACAAGCTTCATAGGGGTGGTTAGCTGGCATTGCAAGAGGATAGAAAAATTAATTGGCACAAAAAACATTTTTGATGGAGATGAGAAAATGAAAGGACGAGCACCTACAGTGAGTCCTTGTCCTGTCATTTTGTTGTCATCATACTTTTATGCTGAAACATCTAAATTATCTATCCGCGCTCGTTGGTATGAATAAGTACCATTGAAAACGGCAGAAGAACGCATCAGGGACTAAGGGTGCCCACGACACGGGCACTGTTTGGGAGATAGGATATCAGTTTTAAGGAAGCAATCATTTGTTTTTTGCTTTGAAGCCTGAGATATGTAGTTCAGTAGCAGAGGTGTCAAACACTTTGCAAGAACAGCATAAAAAGACCACATTGTACGTGTGCATGCATTTCGGCCAACATTTCAGTCTGGTCTAATCAGGCCTGTGGCAGAGTTTCGTATTGACATTAGTGCTAAGCACATTTGTACTTTGGTATTGGTCACTTTTCACATTGCTTGCTCAGCAAGCTGAGAATTGTGTATCCAAGGAAACAGACAACAGCCTGTAATATTGCATGTACTTTCATATATGCTTTCCCTTATATATTTTGCATTATAAGTAGATTAATGACAGGTTTAAAATGTAGCAAAGATATTTTACTGTTTCACGTAACTTGGTTATAACAAGGTTATACTGCAGTCATTAGCAGATGCACAGCTATAGGTGCGAATGCTTGTATTTGTTGTTGTTTTTATGTTCAAAGGTGCAAGACACTCCGACAGCGTGATTGGACTGTAGAACATTGGGTCTTATTTTGTAAAAATTATTTTGCTTTTGTCTCTTCGTATTTCATCGTTGTTATTATATATGATTGATCAAGACAATAGTAAGTGTGCAATCTTGTGAGCCAATGATGAAGGACACAAACAATAAAGAATTAAAAAAAATATTCAGTCACTAAAGATGGCCCATAGGCAATAAAGCAGTTCATGTTCCCTTGCATGTATAAGCATCCCGCTCATGGCATTGAATGTAGCATCAGAAAGAAGTAAATGAATCATATATTTAGGTAATGCAATGCCAGCACCTTCCACAGCATTGTCTCAACCTGTACACCGATGCACTGTACAAGAAGCAACACAGTGTTGCCTTTTCCTCCCCACAACCTTCCACATGAGTAATAAATAAACTCGTGTCCCCCACTGTGTCAGGGTCCGTGTGCCAGGGACACCTTTAGGAGGAGGCAGATTAGATATGTTTCAAGGCTAACATCAGCACTTGAAATTTCTGCAGACTGACATGTATTAGACAGTGGTGAGAACTGCTGAGGATGGTGTGCATAGGGCTCTGTTCTTAAAACAAGCATTGGTATTCTCAATTTGCAAGCTGTCCTTGTTTGTCATTGTATATTTCAGCTTGTGACAGGTATTGCAGCCATGGTTATCTGCATCATAATGACCAAGGTTCCTTCTTGATTATTATATGAAAGATGCCTATTTTATGCTTACTTTGGTAAGAACTTTGTTCCTGTTGAGTATAAGAACTAAGTTGTTCATCAAAATGAAGCTAAATAAACATTCCTTCAGGCAAGAAAAGAAAAAAGTTGTACCTTGAATAATGTTGTGATATTATCATTTTATCAAATACTAATTTTTTAATTGCCCTGTGCTGGATAAAAACATGCCTTCACCTCATAAAGAAAGAGAGAAGAAGGAACAATTTAAATGTTACTGTGTGTGAAATGTTCTATCTCAAAAACTTCTTGAGCAATCATAAATCAACTCAGCTTTCACACTTGATGCATTACTGGGCAAAGCAGTGAATTTTGCAAAAAATATCCAATGCAGCTGTTTCACAGCACATTTTGTGCTCTATATATGTGTCATCATGTGGCAGTGCTCGTTGCATTTCTGGTGCTTGTCCATGGCCTTGTCCATCTCCAACACTGACACACTGCCAGTTCTGAATGCACCTTATAAGTGCAAATCACAATCAGGAATGCCTTCATAGAAATCAAAAATGGTAGTTTGAAAGCTGTTTACAAGATTAGTGTAGCAAACTCGGGAAATCAGTTGAGACTTGAAAGCAAGTCTACACTTCCATATCTTAGAAGTGATCAAAGCTATGCAGGTGTGGTCAGGAAAGTGTTAAAGACACGACTCACTGTTTTTCTTAGTGCACTACTTTCTGGTCATTTCGCAGGCTGCGGTGAGCACCAACATGGCTCAGAAGTTTGCTGATATGCACAACATGCCACTCTTTGAGACTTCAGCCATGGATGAGAGTGAGTCAGATCATATAGAGGCCATCTTCATGACCCTTGCCCACAAGCTAAAGAACAGCAAGCCCATGATGACGCCATCACACTGGCAGGCCGAGGAGCGCTCCCGCTCTGTACTGCTACGTCATGCCAATGATCGATCGTATTCAGATTCTTCTTGCTCTTGTTGAGATTTAGTTGTATGTATCGACGTTTCTCTAGCCCTTCTGCCTATTGCATACGCACATATATATCTGGTCCTTTTCTTCATTTTGCTTGCACTGCAGTGCATTATGTGTGACCAGATGCCATTGTAAAGATATTAATGTATAGCGGTTTATTGATAGACAGGTTTGTATTGCAACTTTTAAGGCGCATTTTCTTTAGGCTTCGACATACACTTTCTGTCAACATCACTGTTTTGAACATACAGAAAGTGAGGGGACTAGAGTGTGTCAAGCCAACCTGTGACCCATAAGCGTATTTTCACAATGTATGAATAGCTGTACGCACAGCTGCTAGATTGTGTGCATCATATTGCGATTTCAGGTGCTGTGATGTCATGCTCAGATGTAGTGTATTTACGTTGATCTACATGCTTTAGCTTTCAAGTTGTAAGCAACTGCCGGTGAACACACACTCCAATGAAGGACAAGCGTCACATTATTGGAAACATATTTATCAATACGCCTCGATTCCCTTTTACCTGTGCACCAAAAAAAGATGCACACACCGGACTAAATGAAAACACTATTTATTCTTGTGGCTGTTATTCCCTTCTTAATCTTCATCACGCAATGGAGCTGAGATATCATAAAATACATAGCTGCTTTCTCGTAGAGGTCTAGGAAAACTCGAGCAGCTATCATAGTAGAGCATTTTTCGAATGCCATTTCTTGAATGACTCAGCTAAGATGAATTCATTCTATGCATATGTTTTTTTTTTAATCATGGCAGTAACATTCCTTGTTGTGTCACTGTTTTCTCCTTTTAGACCACTACAATGATAAGGCTATGCCAACTTGATCTCTTAACTGTAGTCTGTGAAGAATTCAGTGCAGACTGAATCACTTCAACTGAGAAACTTCTTGGCTGCTGCTTTCTGATGATGTTTTTTACACTATAATGCTTATGTTGAACACTAAATAGAGATAATATTTTGCAACCCTATTTCGTGTAGCAGTACATAAAAATAGGAAGTGCAAGCAGTGATTTAAGTTGTGAATAAGATTTTTTTGGAGCACTGTGCTGTTCAGTAATCTTGATGCAACTTTTGGTGGCAGTGTTCAGCGGATCTATGGTCTTTATGCAGCTATACACGAAGCTTAATGCAGCCTTAGTTGCAAGTTATTGAGGTGCTAAAGGCAAGTGACAAAAATCTTAAAAAGGAAGCTCATGCTAACACTGTGGCAAGAACAGCAAGCAGGTGCTCTTGCATGTGCTAAAAGCACGTTTCCTGTGAAATACAGTAAACTTCCCAAACCGGTGTTTTGTTCCTGGGATCTGCCTAACGAAGGTCTGCAATGATGAGCAGTGGTATAATAGTGTTCACTTTTCATTAAAAAAATTTTACTTGCTACGTTATAAAAGACTACCTCATTAGCTCTATCAAGTAAAAATTTATACCAAAAAGTATTGATGGAATACCCCCAGCTTCACTTTTTTGCTACGTTTTTATCAGTTGTCCTTAGCATCTAAAAATTATGTCAATGGACTATCCCTGTGATTTTTTGTTTGTGTCAATTTATTGATAGAAGACAAATCAAATGTGCCAGTTTGACTGACAAGGCAATTTTCTGTATGAAAAATGTCACCTAATGTTTAATAATTTTGACTCGCCACTTGGCCTTCCTGGAAGCCAAGTTCAGTGAATGTTTATTGTGGAGCAGAACACATAAGGCAACAATGAAAAGGTGAACATCAAATGTTACAAGTTCCCCAAGGGATAAGTTGCTACTGAGTTGTGTCTGATGCCATAAATTGTCGTTGGCATTCTGTACTGCTACCACTTTTGTAATCTGGGCTAAAGAATGGAAGCATTAGTTCCAGTTGCATGAAGTCAAGGCCAGCATGTGTTTTAAAGCTGCCTAAAAAAGAAAGAGAGAGAGAGAGATGAACAGCAAGCATTTTTTGCACTGTAACTTTCCTCACCAATGTCTATTGATAGTTTTGTTTTTTTTAGAATATTCTGCACTCAAAAAGAGTCCTTGCTGTTCCAGAAGTTGCTTTATACTGTTGTGTGTACTGATTTATGTCAGTGCCTATGTCAACAAATAAAAGACTCTTAAACTTTTTGTTTTCATAATTATTTCATTTATGTGTTAGATGTACCACACTGTTTACAGGATTGGCGTGCTGACTTGAGCGGGCCGATTCTGTAGATAGTAGCACATAATGGGGGCAGCATTCTCAGCTTTGGCAATACTTTCTCTTTCGCGAGATGAGCTGAATGTTGGGCCGTGTATATCAGTCTGGCACTGTGCCGATTGTACGAAGACACGTGATTTAATCAATCTCATGATAGTCCTGCTGAAAGTCGTACTTTACTGATGAGGCCAACTAAGCTAGGGCACTAAACCTGAAACTCTGGGAAAGTAAGTGCCTTATTGTGTCGTTTTAATATCATATTGACAAAAGGTAGGCTGGCAACTGTTGTGGCCAGCCTTTGAGGAGGATAACGAAGTGCTTCTGTGGGCGCGTGCTCTGGTGTTCGTGCTTTTGGCCTTTGGTCACGAAAGTAAACGCCCTGCTTTTGTGCCTGCGTCCCTATGCCTTTGTGACATTTTCTGGTGGAGGTGCGGGGTACGGTAGATGATACGGTCCCCAGAGAGCACCCCTGAAGCAAGCCCATCGAGTAGCTCAGCCGAGCTTACCCCTGTGCACGTATGTTCCAGCCGTCGTCTCCAGGGACTCCCACAGCACGGTTTGCTGCCTGAAGGTCAGAGGACCATGAACCAAACACCACCTAACATCATTCGAGCTTGTTTATGGGCCTCGCGTCACAACACCGCTAGAAGCTATGCTTCCTGTAGACCAGGACACCAGCGCAAATGACAGCATTGACGACTTCGTTGAGAAAGCCGAGGAAGCCCGCCAGCTTGCACGGAACCGCATTCGCACGCAGCAAGATATCGACGCTCGCCGTTACAACCAAGGCCGAAGGAACGTCCACTATCAACGAGGTGACTACGTATGGGTGTGGACACCAGTTCGACATCGTGGGCTTTCAGAGAAGCTATTGCGACGCTACTTTGGCCCTTATGAGGTTGTGCGCTGACTCAGTGACGTGAATTACGAAGTAGTTCCCAGAAGCTCCGATACCAGTTTAAACTGAAGACGTCCACGTCCAGAAGTAGTCCATGTAGTAAGGATGAAACCATACCACGCCCGCGAGTTATGAACACTTCGAACTTTTTTTTTTATTATACAAAACAGCGCGGGCTTATGTTTTTTTTTTTGTTGTTGTTGTTGTTGACGTGACCATCTTTTTTCATGGCCATCTCTAGCAATCGACTGGGATGGTCGCTCTTGAAAGGGGGGAATTGACGCAAGGTAGGCTGGCAACTACACTGGCCAGCAGCCTTTGAGGAGCATAACGAAGTGCTTCTGTGGGCGTGTGCTCTGGTGTTCGTGCTTTTGGCCTTTGGTCACGAAAGTAAACGCGCTGCTTTTGTGCCTGCGTCCCTGTGCCTTTGTGACAATATTACATAGCTTTGGTTACTTGTTACAGATGCGTTTGAATATGAGAAAACCAGGAAAGATTTTCAGCGATTAAAAGCAGTTGACATATTGAACAAAACATACAGTGTTCATTGACTGCAAGGCAACCGTAGATTCTTGCACCACTGGAGAGAGATGGATTATTAATGTCTAATAGCTGTAAGATTGATTAAGTTTAATGTTGCAAATCCACAGAAACTTACCATCATTGTATAGCACAATTTATCAACTCAGCGTCTCTAAAGTTCAGCATGGCACAAAAAGTGCTGGTAGTCATGGAATTAGAGTACAGTATTGAAGTTATTCAGCCCTACATTTGTCGCATGTCAATAAGATAATGATTTCTTTAGATATTTTTCATCATTATCCATTGACTGAACTGTAGATTCAATACATGAGCCAGATACATTTGTGCACTTTCTAATGCACAATGTTGGTTTGTATGGGCAATGGGTACTTTATCACAACTGTAAAAAAAAACTTCCTTTGTTCCTGCAAGATTCATTTGTGGCTGCTGCTTTGATGTAGCTCTTGAAATATGATTGGTCTCACTCTGAGGCTATACACAAACAAAAAGCTATAATTTCACTTTCTATCATGCTTAGCAGCACCATTTGAACAGAATAGTCAGAAAAAGAGCAAAAAAAAAACATTCCACTTAAACAAACAAAAACCTATAACTGCATGTTGTCAAATCTGAGAAACTCCCTGCTATTTTAACACTCACACATGTATGCACTCACACAGTGTGGTGAAGCAAACTGTCTCTCGAATTGAAGAAATGCTTATGTATGTTATAGCGATAACAGTAAAAGCTTGTTAATTTGAACTTGGAGCCCTTTTCTTTTTCATTGCTCCTCGTAGACGTCGGCCCACAGTGATTAAAGTGTGTTGCAAAACTAAACCCAACCAAATTTACTAAATATGCAGAACACCGAAACATCAGCATTTGTTGGCAGATGACAACTTGGACGCTGCCGTGAAGCTCTTGGGTAAGCTGCAAAAGATGTCAATGCAATCATGACGAAAGAAGTACAAGTGAATGCAAATTACTTATCACTTTTAATTTTAATTTTGTTAACTTTGCATGCGAATAACAGTGTTTCGGAGTGCACTAGTGTCTTATATCCCCACATTGGGGCTCATTGGTGACATGAATGCATGCAATGCGTGCTCGTTTCTGGCGTATGACTAATCCAATATTTCTGTTAGCTGTTGAAGCTCCAGGAACTTAGTTTACAAAATCATCTGTCACAAGCGTGTAGTAGCGTATCATTCGTGAGATTGTGTCTTGAGGTGGCTTCTTCGAGTATTGCCCATGCAGTATGATGTTATGTCCGTTTATTCTAGCGCACATCTGCTAATTGTGAACAAATTTGTAGTTGCCATCGAGCTTGAATTAGCAATGAGTTTTTACTGTATTTTTCAGTGTTCTTTGGGTATTTATGTAATGTGCCTATCCAATCAATCACTCTAAAAATTAGAATTTTTGAGAAGGCTTTTGTAAAAGATAACTCTGGATGGTACAGGTTGGAGATGAGTGAGCTCGAAGGCACACTGCAGACCATTAATTTACTCGCTGCATTGAGAACCTCAGGCATGACAATGCTTATGTTTCATTTCGATGCCTACTTGCCTAAAAATATAGGCATAATGCATGTGTCTTTGGTATTACACCGGGCCTAAATGTACAATCAAACAAATGAAAGCTGATTGGTAATGTAGAGCGACCAAGGTGAACCTTGGAACTAATTCACGAGCGTGTGCCACCAAGGACAACGTAATCCAGCAGTGATCCAGCAAGTAGCTCGTAGGTGCCTCGCGAAACAGTATGCAGTGCAAAGAAGCTTAGTCGGGCAGGGCTGTGACCCATTGTGCAAAAAGTTGTGCCTTTCAGTTAGCTCTTGTCTGAGTAAGGGCTCCAATGAGGGACATTATTACATAGCAAATAGGCTATGTTCATGGGGCTGATTAACAAAAATCCTTTTACAAATTCATTGAAAGAACGACATAACGATTGCTTTGGATGGAAATGAAAGAATTTCAGAGAACCTGATAAATGCAATACCAAATATTGCATGACAGTTCCTTAGCACTTAAGGAAACCTATATTACAGTTTTTCTGTGTGCTCAGCCAGTCATAGAATCTCATTTGGTGGAGACTGAAGGCTTGAAATTTACCCAGGTTTTGCGTTTTCAGTCGCGACCCTGCCTAAAAGCTGAGATATCAGCAGACATAATGGAGGGTTTTTAATAAAAAGAAACTTGAGCACCTAATTTTTTAACTGCAACAGTGGTGCTGCCAAACTGCAGCCTCTTTATTGATTTGCACAGTTATAGTAGAAGACTACATCATGCTCCTTCTCAACACATGCATTAGATCGTAAATTCGAGACCGTAGCATGTTAAAAGATATTAATCAGCTTGAAATGATTCAGCATAAGGGTACCATGTATTGTTCATAAATATACAATATCAGATTTTCAAAGTGGACTCATAAACAAGAAATTTTATCTGCATTCTATAAGAAAAATTTATCCCATGAAATTTCATAATGTAAGTGCTTGTCACATGAAAGTAACTGTTCTTCCTCGCCACCATCTTGAATCAGAACAAGCAGGTTGCACTAGAGCCCATTTGTTCCAATGAATTTTTGAAAAAAAGTAAAAGATCTAAAATATTTTTTTGTCAGTGAACGACACACACAGTAATTAACTTCCAGATTCAGTAATACTGATGCAAAATTTTGTTCAGTCTCCAGATTATTACACCATGCTCTGAAAGAAATATTTTCTGAAAAACTTGAGGTTCCTTTTCTTGATGATGTGCGATTTGATTAATTATTGACGAGTGTGTAATTAATTACTAAGCAGTTATCATAGCTTTTTCAATGACTGATAGGCTGCATTTGCAGTATACTTTTGTCTAATATTTGGCGATTGTGAATACCAAGTTATCATTGTATTTATTAACATGTACTACCCTTTCTGCTCGGGTGAAGTTGGCCTGCTGTATTTTTTAAATAAATGAATAAAGAAGAAATGGCCTTAGCTTCAGTAAGAAGGCTTCTTATTGTAACTTCGTCATTTACTTCCAGGGAAGCACTATGGGCTTTGCAATTTTGACATCTCAGCTACTCTTGGACACACACCAACACAATTTGTTTGGTGTACTGCTACTTGGTCTACATGTTCATACTAGTGGCTCAATACACAATCGCACTCAGTGGCCCGTATTCCATATGCCAGCTCATAAACAAGAGAACGGTTATCATGTTAGCTTTATTATTCTAACAGGCGAATCAATTCATATAAGCAGGATTCAACGTCACCCAGATGACATCAGACGCGCCTAACTTGCATCTTACTGAGCTACAATGTCTTTCCTCGCCTCGTGAACACACTTTGTGAACGCATCGACGAGCTTAGAACAATTTAATGGCGCACGCTGGTTCTTCGCATAACAATCCATTACTTTCTGCTGGTGCCCCTCGCACACGGGTGTGCATTTATGTTGCGTGTATCGCTCCTCCACTTGCGTAACGGCACCGGCGAATTTATCGGTCGCCAGCTTGTACAACTCTTTGTTCTGGCGCTCCACCTCCTTCAAACGTTCTCGCCAGACGTCGTCCACTTTCTTCAGCTCGTCGTGGTTCAACTTTCGGCCCTGGAGGCTGTCTCCCGCGGCGGCCCGCATTTCGTACGGCGCACCGGCAGCAGTCTGGCGGGCCACTGTGGATGAAATCGCGTCGCTTTCTCCCTTCAGCCTCTTCACGACGGAGTCCGATATCTTTATGACATCTGGGGAGTTCTCGTTAACGATTGTAACTCTCCTGGTGCTTCCAGACGAGCCCATAACTGGAAAGAAAGCGAAAGCAAAGCACGGTTTTACACCGGCCGCAAGACAACGGGAAAAGGTGACGTATTGGCGTTGAGTAGCTAGCCTGTACAGCTCTTTTTCCGAATATGATTCTGCTGAATTTTCCGATATCGTCTCTCGCTAGAAACGTCGAGGTTACGGCAAAACAATTAGTATAACAATCGCAAATACCTTGTTGAGGCTCTGCCGCTCTTGTTGAACCTCCAGCAGAAAAACAACGTTGCGATGACAGCGCTTACGCTGGAGACATCCGCAACTATTCGAACCAATAGTTCCACTCAATACTGTGTTATTGCAATAATTTATTTGCCTAATTTATTAGAACGTAAATTTGCAAATTATTATTGTGTTTACTCTAATGAATATTTCGTGCAAATTTTTGTTTGTTGTGAGTAATAAATCGCCGGTAGGGGCCGTTTAAAGCGTCAGCAGTTTCCAATTATGCTGATGAAGACATGGGTCCGAAGTCTAAGCAGACTTTGAGAGAGGCAGTGAGCAAAACAATAATTGATAGTGAAGTCCCCGATGGGTGGAAACTTAGCAGGATGAGCATGATCTATAATGGAAAGGGGGACAAAGCTGACATAAACAACTACCGTCTACAGGCTGGCGATGCAGATTATAAAGGAAAGGCTGCAGGCATAGATATAGTATGAGGGGGTGCTGAGGAACTGCAGAATGGGTTTCGGAAACACAGGAGGTTGGAAGACAGTCTGTTCTCACTGACGCAGTGCATCGAAATAGCAGAAAAGGAAATCAGGCCCCTGTGGCTACCATTTTTGGATATCATGGGAGTGTATGGCAGCGTGGTTCAAGAGGACTTGTGGGGAATACTGGACACACTAGGTGTGGAAGTTGGAGTCACTAATATTTTAAAGAATATCTATAAAAGTAACAAGGTATTTATAAAGTGAGAAAAACAGGAGGTATCCACGACCACAGAGGTAAAACGGGGGCTTAGGCAGGGGTGTCCTTTGTCACCCTTGTTATTCGATGTACCCACAAGGATTAGAGGCCAAATTAGAGGGAAGTGGACTTGGCTTCAACCTCTCTTTCGTCAAACAAGGAAAACTCATTGAACAGGCACTACCAGCATCGATGTACGCAGAAGATATAGTGCCAATGGCCGACAACAAGGAAGATTTGCAGGGATTGATGGACATCTGTGGTAATGAGGGAGATAGGTTAGGTTTCAGATTCAGTAAGCAAAAATCAGCAGTCATGGTTTTTAATGATAATGAAGGTTGGGAGCTTAGGATACAGGAAGTCCCGCTAGAGATAACAGATAAACACAAATATCTGGGCGTATGGATAAGCAATGGGACCGAGTACCTAAGGGAACACGAAATATACGTGACGACTAAAGGTAGCAGGAATGCAGCAGTGATGAAAAATAGGGCACTGTGGAATTACAATAGGTATTATGTGAGAGGAATATGGAAAGGGGTCATGGTTTTTGGGCTGACGTTCGGCCATGCGGTCTTGTGCATGAGATCAGAAGTTCAAGCGAGATTAGAAATTAAGCAATGCTGAATAGGTAGGCTTGCTTTAGGAGCTCACGGGAATACACTAAATGAGGGAGTACAAGGTGATATGGGATGGACATCATTTGAGGGCAGGGAAGCTAGCAGCAACATAAAATTTGAGAAGCGATTGAGAGAAATGGGGGAGGAGCATTGGGCTCGGAAGGTTTTCAGCTACTTGTACGTGAAGAATGTTGATACAAAATGGAGGAAGCGAACCAGAAAATTGACGGGTAAATACTTAGAAAACAGCAGGGGACCAAAAAGAACTATCGGTTAAGAAGAAGATGAAAGAAATGGAGACCGAAATGTGAAGAATTGGTATGATTAAGAAGTCCGCACTAGAGATCTTTTGAACTGTTAAGCAGGAAATTGCCAAGGAAAGAATCTATGATGATACTCGGGGTAGTTTGAGACCAGGACGATGGTATTGCGAACCAAGACATATCGGGCCAAATACGAAAGGGTAGCATGACGATACTAGCCCAAGCTGCCACACTACGAAGGGGTAGCCACGGTATGCAGTGCATGTGGAGAGGAGGGGGAAACTGCCGAATACTTGATAATGTTCTGTAAAGGGCTTCACCCTATAGTTCAGGATGATGGCACAGAGTTTTTCAAAGCACTGTGGTTTAGGGACAGGGAGGGCAAAATAAACTTTAAGCGGGTAGACTTAACCAGTAGAAGATTATCTGATTGGTGGCTAAAGTCAATGCACGAGTGAAAATTAAATCTTTAACTTCAAAGTAACACTACTCAACTTCACTATTTAAAGAAAAAAAAAAGATAAGTCTAGTGATAAGTTAACGAAGTATTACGGCTAGGTAGCGTTAGCCGCCACCCCATCTTGAAGGGTAGAGCCACATTTATTCATCTATCTAGAAGGTACAGCCACAGAACACCTACCGTACAACCACATCAATCCATCTATCCATCCAACGTTTGTCGGCTCGTAATGGCGAGCCGGGTTGTGTCCGTGGACGCGTGTAAAAGTTGGGAAAGATCAGGAAAACTTGAGTTGTAAGTATTTGCAGAAACGAACCACACACTTCGCAACATATTGAAGTTCTACATGTACGAAAATATAGGGCTATCAAATTGAAATTGCGGAAATAATCACATTGGCTAGGCCTATCTTGCGTGGACGCAATTTTATAGACTCGAAAAAAAGTGTTGCTTTGAAGCGAAGTAATAAAAAGTGTTGTGGATTGCTGTTGATAGCGCGTAGAGTCTGTGGTCTGTGATTTCTAACATTTCAAGCACGGGCGAGCTAACCAAATTGCATGAGAATCGTCCGTGAGCAACGCTGGCGCGATTGTGTAGCAATAGCGCGCAGTCGACGCGTGTAGTACTGCGATTACGTGGTTTGTTATCGTGTTACTTTGCTCATTAGATAAGGCATAATGCGTACGGTTGTGATTATCGCGGCGCAAGCTGATGGACAAGGAGTTTGCGCGAATTATCTAAATTTAACTAGTGGACTGTGATAACTGCTGAAATTAATCAGACGCTGGCTATCAAATAGCAGAATTGTGACATTCGCCTTAATGCTTCTTCTCCCCCCCTCCCCCCCTTTCAACTAGCATCAAGCAATGTCGCTCAGCAGCAGCCCATATGCAGACGTCGAGGTTGCCTGCAGACAGAGGCGGGAAGGGTAAGTGGGCATGTCAGTTTCGCATAGCCCGTAAATTTTAGTGGTACTTGGCCTGTGTGCCCTGGTAGATTCTCTGCTCCTATGTTTTTATCTTGTTATATTCGCTGCATTACCTGTGACATATGTGCTTTAAATATACCTGAATTTCTTGTCTTGTTTTGCACTAATGCTGTCCTGCGTCTGTGCATATGATTGTATTACCAAAGTCTCGTCATCTATGACCATGTACTATCAGTGTAGTACAGAGACAAAAGAAAGTATCCTGCCGACTTATTATACTGATACTTGTACTCAAGGTTAGTTTCACTCTGCCAGGGCTGTAGCATGTTCAATCAGTATTTGTTGATATCGGCAGTCAACTGAGCACTTTTGCAAAATACAGTTTTGTGGATAGCATGTCGACTTGTCAAAGTAAATGAAGATTCACATGGTGTCTTCAAGGTGTCATGAAAATATATTGTTATTGCTACTAATAAAGAGTTGATGATCGACTTGCTTGTGTTTTTATTTGCCTAAGGTATAATCATGCACGGTTTTCGTATTCCGTTGTTGTACTTTAAAACAATCCAAAAAGGGCATGATTTGTACATGGGGCAATGCATGCTTTGTATAAGGGATTCCTGCACTTCTGAATCATCCGTATAGTCACGGCCAGGCAGAACACCTTTAAGTCTTGAAATAAAAAGAGAATGCTTGGTTTAGACTGGTTTTCTATTGAAACACCGATGTTTTCATAAACTGAAAGGGCATCAACATCGCCACCACAAATAAATGTGGTAAGTGTTGCACAGCGAAAGACTGCATTGGTGAAAACTTGCTGTTTCAGACCTGCAGTTGCTGTTACATGACCTGTGCTGGCACGTGGTGGAAGATCGCCTCAAGGTGGACCAAGCCCTGGCGGCTCTAGCCGAGGTTACCGTAAGTGGTATTGTCGTGTGGTGGGCGGCTTTTGAGCCGTGCAGATTTGCCCCATGCCTGCTCTGCGCTGGGGCACTTTGTTTGCTTAGGCGTTGCATCCAGAGATCTCCTCCATGCTGGCGGACCTGGTCTTCCTACTGGGTATGTGCCTGGCGGCTTGCCCCCTCCTTTCCTTCTTAAGGCATTGTTAGTGAGGACGTGCATAGACACACCCTGCTTGCCACCTTTTCAGACTTGGAGACACTGTCGACGGAGAACCGGGACCAGAGAGACAGATTCCATTGGCTTCTTGCTGGCTGTGCCAAGGTGAGTTGTCTTCAGGGGCAAGTGCATGGGGCAGTCTTCAAAGGAAGTTCAGCAGTCCAGCTCTTGTACTTCTAATAACGGTTACCAAATAAATCACCAATATCTCCTTGCTAGCTGCATCTCTAATTGGGTCAAAGGATAGTCGGTTACTCCGCTTGGAGCCTAAATATTCTTGAGACACAATAACTTAATGTTAGCAGCTTTGTTTGCCCACTTTCTAGCTGCAAGCAGTAGCACTTCTTATTTTGTCGATATTGTCATGCTGATATTTTATTGTGGTAAGCCAATTTAGGTTGGCCTGCATATGTAGTCTAGGGATGGGCAAATTTATTGTTCAAAGCAAATAGGAATTTTGTCAAGTAATTTGAAGTTTAATAATTCAAATAGATCTCATATTAAAAGGAAAAATGACTGTTTTTGTCGTGACCTTAATAAATTGCTAAAATGTTTAATAACTGGAACTAGGTATGTGCAGATGTCACTTTTTTTTTTTCCAATTAGAAGCAAATTTGAACATAATCATACCTCAATATTATTAACTCGGACATAACAAAATATTGGTTATAATGGAGTAAATGAGGAATACCCTTGCAATAGATACAGTGCCAGGAATATGCTTCTATAACAAATTTTTAGATATAAAGAATCTATTTTTATGTAATATGCAAATTCATTTTGATGAGATTCGAGTGTACAGGCAGGATTGAAATTGTATAGGGTACAAGTTTTACACTCTAAAATATATTATATATAAGCCATCATAAGTCACTTTCTAGCTTTAAAAAGTCGATAACCAAGGGGCTGTTAATACATACATTTAACATTTAAGTGTGGCTTCGTGGAAATATGGATTTCCCAGGGAGTTGGGTTCACGGCATAGCAGCTCCAGGCTGCAGTGAAGCCACCCATGAGGTGTGTCGCATGCAGTCAAATATACGCTTTTTAAAGCCAATAGTCTTTCTTGGGGACCTTCGATGCAAAAACTTTGGTCTGTCTGTTCATTTGTCTGTTTCTCCACCCATAACGGTACCGGGCACTTTAAACGGCACCAGGGGTTTTCCCAAACGGCCGACCCCATCCGCAGCGCCCACCAATGTTGCTCAAAGATTCAGCGTTCATACTTGTGTGATTGTCACTTAAATAGCAATTATCGCGCATATCTGAAGCATCATAACAACACGTATATATTTTGTATGTGCTTCTTTTACTACAAAAGGCATACATAAGTTATGCTAAGGACCGTAGCGTCTATCATGTGGTGCTGGTCATGCAACGCTTGCATGAAAAGGGAAGTGTTTTCAACGCTTTGCTGAGACGACACGGTGATTGATTGATATGTGGGGTTTAACGTCCCAAAACCACCATATGATTACGAGACGTCGTAGTGGAGGGCTCCGGAAATTTCGACCACCTGGGGTTCTTTGCACCCAAATCTGAGCACACGGGCCTACAACATTTCCGCCTTCATTGGAAATTCAGCCGCCACAACCGGGATTCGAACCCGCGACCTGCGGATCAGCAGCCGAGTACCTTAGCCACTAGACCACGGTGGTGGCACCTACCCGTCGCCTTGCGCTCTACACCTCATCATCTCTGAGATGGGCGCACGCCTGAGAGCCGCGTGTTTCGTTTTCCGAGATAACTGCCCGATGGCGCTCATGTCTCACGTGTGACGTGACTTGGTGCACTCGTTCCCCTCCGCTGCACGCACGAGGCTCTCTAACGCAGCACTTACAGAATGCCATTCACCAATTTTCTTCCGCAGGACACCAAATAAACATTTTGTTCAATCTCTCCAGATGCAAGACTATCGCCTTTAGACGACATTTGCAGATTAACATGTGGATACAGGGCCAATTTTTTATTTTGAGTACTTCAAAACGGAATAATTTTAATTTGTGTCCAAGTGAATTTGAATATTCAGATATGCAGGATAATGTTTGTTATTTGCAGTGATTGAATATTCGCCCATCCCTACTGCACCATATGTTCTAGTACAAGGTGGAAGCCATCTGTGGCCTTCTCTGATAATGCATTGTTGAGCTGTTATTCTTTGAAATGGCACACAAGGTCTGGAATTTTTTTAAATTGCTAGAACAGCTTATGAAGAGTTCTCCTTTAGTAAGGAGAAAGTTTAATGGGCATAAATAGTCCATTTCGTCAAGGCAGTGAGGCTGCAATGGTGTGTTTATTGACCAGCAGCAGCTGTGTGCCAAAAGTTCATTGCATGTAATTGTATGAGTGCCATTGCCTGTGAAGTTTCTACAAGGCTAGAGTGTTTGCAAGGTGGTGTGAAATTGAAATGATATTCTTCCATAAGTTATTCTGCATGGATTAAATGTCTGCTTTGATGATAAAACAGTTGACTATTATCACTTGAAGTTGTGTAGGGAAGATACTTCAAACTTTGTGAAAGGTATTGTTAAATCTACTGACTATATACACCTTTTTAAATGAAGGCTCATAAAACAGTTTTGAAGAGGGAATCCCATATTTGCTGTCACAAAGGACTAAAGGAACATAGTGCATTACAGAACATACGTTGCAGCTTTTAAATGAAACGTGGCTTTCAGAGCTGCACTTGATCAAGGTACTGTAATTACTGCACTGATGGCACAGTAATCCCTCCTTATAACAAGATTGCTTAGTTAAATTGAAGTTATAGTAGCCACAGTACTGACTTGTGCAGCATGCATGCGGACGTGTTGCTGCTTGGAACAGTCGATTAAGACAAAATGCTGGGCAGAAAGGGCACCTTACCATATGGTAGTAGTGCCTTAAATTCACCTGTAAGGTTGTGACATCCTTGCAGCGAGAAAGAAAAGGCGTTGCACGTTATATTTACAAGGTATGAATAGCTGCAGCAACAGATGAGGCAGCTTTTCAAAGGCTCAGCAGAGTTTCATAGTTGTCATGTTGCCTTAGAGGGCTGGAATTTGGGTTGTACGTTAAATGGCCTTGTAACTTTTTCTTTTTTTCCCCAGTGACATTGTTACAGTAGGGTTTATTCCACTTTTATGTGCTGCTTCAAAATGCAGTGTAGTCGTTTAAAGCAGCCTGAATTCAATCAGGGAGAAACTGAAACATAGTTGTAGTGCTGAGTGGTCCTTTTCATCCCTTGGATTTTTTTGGATGATCTATCACCAGCAGTGCCACTAGATTGGAGTGCTATATTGTGTTGCATCTTTTCTTTATAGAATATTTAATTATCTGCAGTAAGAGCTTGGACATTTACAATAAGCTTTTCTTTTTTTTGATGTACAGGTGATTCCTGATGCCCTGCTGAAAGAACGGATAGAGATCGAGTCCTTGGGAGATGCGGGAATTGTCAGGAACAGCCGAACGACTGGCACTAAGTTTGTCAAGATCAAGACACGGTTGTTGTAAGCATGTCCTTTTATTTTATGTAACTGTTCAGCAATTGTGATATGTGCTAAGCTGAGCAGAGTAAAGTACAGTGCGTACATATTATGTAGTCAAAAAGAACATTTCCACCTTGGTGCTTGTCTCGTGCATCACATGGAACTCTTCTGTAGTGCTGCTCTCAAATTGCATTAACCTCGTGTGTCGGTCATACTGTAAATCTCAGCCTTTTCGCGTCATATAAAACCTTGCTTGTGTGGCATGGTTTAGTTACGCATGGAGCATGTCCTTGCTGATGCCTAAATATTGAGAGTTGATCTAAAGTGGTACACATAGCATTTAACAGCCTTGTTCTAGAGACGTCTGCAGCCCAACTTGCATGAGTTATTGGAGTTCTTGCCTTGTCTTGCAGTTACAAGCAGAACAAGTACAACCTATTTCGAGAAGAAAGTGAAGGCTATGCAAAGCTAGCCACCGAGCTGAGCCAAGAGATCACCTCCAAGATCAGCCCAGACTACATGATTGAAGTCATGAGGTCTCTAATAGGTAAGTGCGCATATCGTACGCTGATTTAGTCCTTGCTGACTGAATAAAAAGGTAGCATAACAAGCAAAGGTCATAAAACAATTAAGAAGCACACTTATTTTCTTTGATTGTTTGAAAATGTAGAAATTGTGGTAATCTAGTTGCGGGTACCGTATGATTCGAAGTTTGAAATGCCACTAGGAGAGTCAAGGATCACCTTGTTTACAGCAGGTCTAAAGCCTAGAATAATGCGTTTTTCTATCTAGGATATTGTGCAAGCCAGATTGTCTATTTGTTGGAGGCAGTTCTAGCTATATTGTATATATATGACAAACTGAAATGGGGTGTTTACAAGCAGTAATAGACTCGGTGAACGAGATTCATTTAGTGCAAGGGCTAACTAGACGCAAGCCGTTGATCACAAAGCGTCTTGTTCTTCTTTTCTCCACTCGGGCAACGAGAGAGCCATCCTGGAGACCTAAGGGCAAGTGTACACAGAAGAGTCATGGTATCGTTTTACCCGAGAGATGTGTACAATTTCATGTCCATGACGACGCTTCTCCAGAGATGCGCCGAGCGCCTCTACGATGTAGTTGACAAGTGATGTTTGGTGCACAACTCTATAGAAACCGTGGTACCTTGAAGAAAGCTTTTGGGAGAGATGCGGAGGAGTTGAAGGGATCCATAGCCACACCAGGGAGTTAGGAGCAAAGCTCGTAGGTGTGGTTGATGCGTCGCGACTATATTTTTGGCGCGTCTGATCTTGTGGTCTGAAAGCACGTGCAAGCTTCAGACATTCTTTAGCATGTGCGGCTGCTCGTGAGACAGTTGGCTACTCCGAAGGGTCAGGCCGATAAAGAATTGTGCCCATTGTTGATGATGGCTTGTATCCATAAGGAAGAAACGCAAAAATCCAGTGGTGCTTTGCATTGCAGTGTTGTAGGCGTATGTTACAAAAGGCAGTATGCTATCCCAATTGGTCTGGTCGGATGAAGCATGCATGGCCAGCATGTCACCAAGTGTATGATGAAAAGGCTCTGTCATCCCATTAGTTAGCGGGTGATAGGCAGTGGTAGTACGATGCATGATGCGACTCTCGCTTAACAACGCTTTAATGGTCCCGGAGAGAAAAAAAGGCAGCTGCGGTCGCTTAGTAACTCCCGAGGCGCTCTGTGCCTTAAAACCAGGTTTTACAGTATAAAACTGCAACGTCCTTTGTGGTAGCAGAATGTAACGTAGCTGTTTCGGAGTAAGGTGGTTGATAGTGACAGTGACCCAGCATCTGCTACTTGGAGTATAAAGAAGTGGACAATAAAGGTCGATTTCAACACAATGAAAAGCTTATGTTGGACATGGTTACGGTTGCAAGGGACCTGTGGTATGTTGAGCGGGCGTCTTGCATCGCTGGCACGTAAAACCTTGTGTAACGGTGAACGAAATGGTACATACCACGCCAGTAGTACTGCAGCTGCAAGCGAGTGTATGTTTGTAATGCACCAGCATGGCTACATTGCAGGTTATCATAGAACGTGGCGCAGATGTCAAGGCAGAGATGTTGAGGAATGACGAGCAACCACTTAGGGCTGACCGAGTTGTAGTTTCGGCAGAAAGCAGGTTATTCGAAATAGCGAGGTATTGTGCTTGGCAGCGAAACGTCCTGAAAGCTGTAGTAGGCGTCCGGTTTGAAAGAAAGTCCAAAAGTGAAGACATCCAAGCGTCTTTGCGTTGCTCAGAAGGCATGTTGGAAATGCTGATTTCCAAGGCATCACTGGCAGAGGTAGACGAGCAGACATGCTCTGAAGCCAACGGCGAGCGTGACAGAGCATTGGCATCGGAATGCTTCCAGCCAGAGCGGTATATAATGCGGATGTCGAATTCCTGAAATCGCAATGCCCAACGAGTGGGTCGACCATTTGGATCTTTTAGTGAAGATAACCAGCAAAGTGCATGGTGGCTGTCGCAATATCAAAGAGTCGTCTATATAAGAATGGCCAAAATTTTGCAATTGCCCAAATAATGGCGAGGCACCTTTTTCAGTGACACTAGTTCTTCTCCGCTTTGGTTAGGGTGCAGCTGGCATAGGCAACGACTTACTCGTCAAAGCCATCCTTGCGTGGGGCAAGTATTTCCCCTGGCCCGACACCACTAGGGTCCGTATGAAGGCTGTAAGAAGTCCGTATGAAGCTCATATGAAGACTGATCGAGATGTTGCTGTGTGGGGGGCATAGTGAGGAGCTCCTACGCTCCCCCTCCCTCATTTCGCAACCCCGACGTAGGCAGCATCGGCTCTCTCTCCTCTAGTCATCCATCCCAGTGGCGTTTACAACCTCATTGCAAATGCACGTTCCTTCCCTCTCTCTACTCTCCTACGCTCTATCGTCTCACAACGCCGATGCGGGCAGTGTCTGCTAGTGAATTCCTTGATCTAAAAAATTCACTGCCCACACTGCACAACCATTCACCGGCCATCTCCACCTCCCAAGTAGTGCGGGTGAGACATTGCTCCTCTGCGTTGAACAATAAAAATTCCTGGTGTGCATGCTAACTAAAAGTGTACTGCGTTTCTCTGTGTCAGTCGGAGTCTTCTGTCTCTCATTACCCATTAGCAGCAATTAGCATGTTCCAGTAGGAAGCACCAGTCCATCACTGCGTGCTTTTCACCTCCCCAAGTTTCTCTCCTGCACAATGCTGCAATGAGCGCCAGCGTCGCTGCCGCCAGTGTAAGCGTTAGTGCTCGCTGCTTGGTATCTACACATAATGCCTCCATTTAGCGAAAGATGATTTAATTTTTTTTAGTTTTAAATCTTGTTACAGTGTCTTGTATGCTCTAAAGATAGTAAACTTTAAGTAGCATATTTTACAGGTTATCGCGAGCATTCTACCAAAAGTCAAGTCCTGGTACTATTGAAAGTTGTTTTCACTTCTTTCTAACCTAAAAGAACGGCATTTGCACATGCTTTTTTTTCGGTTTTTATAAACTATTGTGCAGGTTAGTTGCATGATAACGAATATGCCCTTTATATAATGTGATATATGCATTTCGAGTTTGATTCAAAATTATTAGACCATACTACTATTTGCTTCAGTTTGGCTTTGAACCTAGAATTTACTATTCTTACAAGCCTAAATTTTTGCAAAGGAGATTTGAGCATCAGCGTGGCTCTTTGGTAGAATATTTGACTGCCATGCAGAGGGCCTGGGTTGTAATTGCACTTCGTCTTTCATTTTTTTTTATTGTGTGTGATAGCGGTTATGGGTACCGATGGCAGCGGCAGATAACTACACTTTCAAAATCTGCTGCAGTTGTGATTTAGTAAAATCGTTTGCAGAAAAAGATTGTCGCATCTAATCTACCTGCATTGGTGCGTCACCTTTCACTCTATGCATTTTTTTGTAGCAAAAGATATACTTTATGGATGTAGAAATTGCATGACTCAATTTATGCAAATTTGTCTGCATCATTGCGCCATTTAAGAGAAACACATGGAATACTCACCTGCTGGTATTGTAACTTCATGCAGGCTGCTTCAACTTGGACCCTAATAGAGTTTTGGATATTGTCTTGGAGGCATTTGAGTGTCGTATTCACCTTGAAGATTTCTTTGTGCCTCTGCTCACAAAGTACTTGTGTAATCCAGCCACCATAAGCCAAGTTCTTGGCTTCAAGTTCACATTTTACCAGGTGAGTTTTTGCTCTATCAATATACTGTAGGAATTTGCATGGAAATTAGTCTAACCTGCACTGCCATTCTTGCTACTAAAATCTGCAGTGAGATGGTACCATCTTTATCTGCTTTGGAAACTGCTGCTCCATTGGGATTAATTCGTTGCACGAAGAGGACCATTATATGTGGACTCGACTGTACATATTATAACATCGCGGTTGCGACAGCGTTTATTCAAAGGAAGACCTTGCAAAACGAACGGGCAGAGCCTGTACACAAACGATGACGATGATGATGACACACAGAGGTGATGAGGACAAAACAAGCGGATGATCGTGATTATAAACATGCAGGTATGAGGACGATGTAAATAACAAACGCCCACTCTAATTTCCCCTATTTGGAAGCGGACATCCTGGCCACCGTAAGTCAAAGTGACAAGGAACATCGCGTGAAAGGTTTCATGCGAGAAACGTGGACAATCTCTGTGCTGCGGTAACAGCGGTCTGTTGGGGCGACAAGTGGTGTCACACGATAATTGACCGGCGAAGTCTGTTCCAAAATTATGTATGGCCCGATGAAGCGCGGCTGGAATTTGTCACAGAGACCAAGAGTGCGTGGAGGCGTTAAAAGCACCACCTCATCACCAGGTGGGAAAGACGCAATGAGATGGTATGTGTCTAGATGATCTTCCGCTCGTGCTGTTTCACTTCAGTATTGATGCGAGTCTGATGGCAAGACTGGGCCAGGTGGGAAATGTATTCCTCGCTAGAAGACTGGCATGAATTAACATGGCTGTTAAAGATGGAGACATTGAGAAAGGTAGTAGGGGGACGTCCGTACACGAGGTAAAACGGTGAGTAGCCAGTTGTTCCCTGAACGGCGTTGTTGTAGGCGAAAGTCAGAAATGGTAGAAAAGTGTTCCAGTTTTTGTGGTCGAGTTGTACGTAAACGGCTACCATGTCAGCAAGGGTTCGATGAAATCTTTCTATGAGACCATTGGTCTGTGGGTGGTAGCTTGAAGCTGTCTTGTGAGTAGTTCCAGAAGCGCACAGTACTTCATTTACCATTTGTGAAAGGAGCACTTTGCCTCGGTTACTAAGCAGTACACGAGGAGCGCTATGGCACAGGGTTATGGCGTTAGGAATAAAGTCAGCAACTTCCACAGATGAGCCTGTAATGACAGAGGACGTCTCAGCGTAGCATGTCAGGTGGTTCACGGCAGTCACTATCCATCGTTTTCTAGCAGAGGTGATGGGGAGAGGCCTATAAAGGTCGATACCTGCAACCTTGAACGGCATAGAAGGGCACGGAATTGGCTGTAGAGGTCCAGTAGGTGCAGATGTTAAGAGTTTACGACGTTGGCATGGGGAGCGGGAACCGACGTACTGCGCTATGCTAGAAAAAAGGCCAGGTCAGTAATAGGGACATCGAATGCGGTCAAGTTTTTTGAAAAACCAAGATGGCCAGTGGTCAAGTCATCGTAAAATGCTTCGAGCATTTGAAGGCGAAGAGAGCGTGGCAGCACAGGAACCCAGTGCTGACCATCAGGATGGTAAATGTGGTGGTAGAGAACCCCATTGTCCAGCCTAAAGGGCAGGAGTTGACGACGAATTCACGCGTTAGGTGGATGAGAAGCTCCCGAAAGGTGGTCCGTAATGCGTCTGCAGTATGGATCAGACCACTGGCGGGAGCTAAATGTTGGCTCGTCGTCCGAAAAAGGTTGTCCTATTGAGGCAGGCGTATGAACTGCGGCTGATGTGGCGGTATTCAAGCTTACCATTCAGTTATTGAAGTGCTACTCCAATGGCTCCAAACTGCTTCAAAAGAGAAATGTTGCTCCAAACTGATTTTTCTCAGTAACTACTCCAAACCTGCTCTGAAATGACACTATGAGAATGAGAATGACGAACATTTATTACGGTTTGACCGACTAATAAGTCCTAAATAAACTGAAAAGAATCTGTGTATTATCATCCTAGGGGGCTACTAATGTTCAGGATTATCCGCTCTTATATGATTGCATACGTAACAAGAACTGGCATATTAAGCATATAGCTCATTTGGCTGATTTTTTTTTATGATGTGAAATGTGAAAATGACGAGGTTTGCTTATACCGTATCTCATATCGATTATCTGCTGCTTATTTAGCAACAGTTATATGCGACTGTGGTTAATTCTAAATTGTTGTGTGCAGCTTTACCAGTATGATATTTCTGCAACAAATACTAGTATTTTAAATACAAAGCTCGTTTCACAGCACATTTTTGACAACCAGTCACCTTTTTAATTGTTTGCTTTTCGAAATTTACATTGATAATTGTCTATTAATTATATCATAATAAATATTAATACTATGAGATGCTTCGATGATGCTTTGAACTTCTATTAATGTATGGCAAATTCTGTATCTCCTCCTAAAACACCAATAGCTGCTCAAGACTGGCATTTTTTCCGCTCAGAAAACACTTCTGGCTGTACCAAAGCAGTACTTTCCTTGCTGCAAGGTGTGCTCCAAAAAGTAAATAGTCACTTCCATCACTGACCATTGATGTAACAAAGAGTTGCAGTACTTTAAGAGACCCTCACATGCATTTGTTAAGCCTTCTTTATGCATGTGGTGATGAGGGTTCCTAATAGTATGTGCATCTTTGTGGGCTCCACTTTTCAACGTATTTCCAAGGTTGCAGCTATTTGATGCAACATTTTTGGTACTTCAGAATTTATATAGTATATCTGTTTGCCAGTCCCAGGACTCCCCCCTGCAGTTATGTGTGTGCAGTGCCATTTAGCATCTGGCATGTAAAAGGTGATGAAGTCTCTCTACTTGTCACTGTGTCGTTGGTATGCTCAGTGGGACGCAAGCAAATTTTTGTTATTATAATATAGATTGTAATTACTGGTACAATTCTCACCACTTGCCATGCCAAAAAAGTAGTATATGAAGAAAACTAGAGTCATTATATCTGACTTATACAGCTGCCACAGCACAGTGAGATAAATCACGCTGAGATAGTTAACTATTTCTCACTGAATGAAAGAATGTTGTAAAAAGTTGTTGCAAGTCACCTGCAATACGCTTGAGCAGTGTTCGCAAAGTTGAGTTGCTCTTAATCTCAGCAAAAAGCTTAATTTTGCTATTGATGTCTGCCATTGCAGGGAGAGGCTGGAGAACCAACACCATTGTCTTTGTACCGCCTGGCTGCAGTTTTAATCCGTAATGAAGTCATTGCCCTGGATGATCTTTACTCTTTGGTAAGTGCCAAGAAAGTAAATGCAATTTTGCTAGGCTTCCTTAAGTTCTTGCTCGCTTAAATCCAGTCAACTTTCATTTTACAGGTCTAGTGGGAGTTAAACAATTGCAAGGTTATTCAGAATCTTGAGTTACCAGACAAGCAAAATAAATTCAGAAAAAAAATATTATTTCATCAGATATTGCAATTCTCTGTTGGAACTGCAGGATCTATCTAAATCGGGCATCTCAAGGTCGCTTAGCAAGTGGGCTTTAGTCATAAATTCAGTTGCTCCAGGGCGGGGGCTGTCAGAAAGGTGGAAGGATAGAGGGGGTGGAGAGGCTTAAAGAAACATTTGCTAACGTTGCAGTTTGAAAGACTGCCCTTTCAAACGTCATGCAGTTGCCGAACGTTTATCCAGACACGAAAAATTTGGGCAAGTTCATTTATTCAAACATCTTTGCGGCTGACGCATTTGAAGTAATGTTATCACGCGACCGAAAATTGGGCACCTCATAGTGTGCCACTCAATTTTTTAGACTCCGGTAGGCTGATTGAGTGTACTGCCATGGGTAGTGTTTACAATATTTGTGCTAGGTTTCTAGCACTGAAAGGTTGCCTTGGCTATGGCTGGAAGTTGTGCCAGTGTCAAAATTCATGCTGAAAGCTCAATAGCCGATTCTTAGAAACTACCCTATTTACTCTCATAATAGGTGCAGTCGCATAATAGGTGCACCCCCAGTTTGGTCTCGAGAAATCAGATTTGTCTTATTTCTGCACATAATAGGCGCACCCCGAACATTGCCGTCATTGGTAGCTCTGTACTGTATTTGCACGGTGGCAATTGGACGCATAAAAACCATCGTGAGAGCGCAGAAAAACACGACACACAGAAAGAGACAGACGAGGACAGGTCTCGTCTGTCTTTTTCTGTGTGTCGTGTCTTGTTGCGCTCTCACGATAGTTTCTATGTCAAAGCACCAACTGGCCCAACAGTCAATTCTTGTGAATTGGATGCACTTTTACGTTAACTACAAAAATGAAATGTGAAAGAAGAAAAAGAAGACCGCACCAGGTCTGTGTTTCGTCGAGTGAGGAAGTAGGTTGGTGGATGGTGTGTCGAAGTAATTTTTGCACCGGCACCGTCGTGGGGCATGAGCCAGCCCCAGCGGTCTCTGCCCATCTGCACACTTTGTGCTGGCTGCATCCGCCGTGGCGTCTGCTAAGCCGTCTGCTTCATTCATGGCTGCGCCATTGGCGAGAACGCTGACTTTATTCCGACCTTAACAGCGGTTAGATAGCGAATTATATTTATTTTTACTGTAACACATTTTGCTGTAACTAAAACAAATGAGCACTTGTGCGCATCGAAGACGTGCATGGGCATTTTGTCTGCCTGCCGCCAGAAAGAAATCTTTCAGACAATCCCGAGCCGCGGTGGGGCAGTCCGGGACATGTAAATCGTAGAAGCTCAATGCCGACAGGAATAGCCAAACAGTGGCTAAAATACAAGCCAACTTGGTTGTGTGTAAACGTGCGTGTGTGCAGGTGCACCTTGACAAGTGTTTCCAGCCACTGGGCATTTAAATAATGCTCTTTCTCGGTGAATCCTTGCTTTCGACTTTCCATATTATGAACTTTTTTATAGTTCTTACCAAGTCCTTCCTAATAAACTGTTGGCGACTGTATATGGGTCACTTCTGAAAAAAAAAAAAAAAAAAAAAAAAAAAAAAACTGGGCTCCAGGTCTTGAGAAACATAGATGATTATGTCCAGGACATTTAAAATCTGGATTACAATTCTGGGATATAAAAGCTTTGTTGTTTGGTTATATTTCAACACATGGTGGCTACATGGGGTGCCTCACGAAAAATACTGTACTGAGGCAGTAATGTGCGAGCCGTCAGCAGAAGGTGTACAGGATGCATGTTCGAGAGCTCTGGTCAAAATTATATCAGACATTGAAATAATGATGTAAACTAACAAACCTACAGTGCTGTCGTGCCGAACTTTGTTCAGTACACTCTTTCCACTAACAGTCAGAACGCTATAAAATTTTTCCTCTTTGTTAGAATCTACAAACTACTGAACATGACGCAGTGCGATATTAAATAGCTGGACTAGTGGTGGAGTTACATTATAAAATCTATAGGCTGTCTGAATGATCATCTTTATTTCTTACAGCTGCTGCCAGATGATGCAGCATTGGCTAAGCAACATAAGAAGGAGGAAAATGCAGCCTTGCAGTACGCAAAACGCTCAGCAATGGTGATCATGTCCTCTGAGAAAAAAGACGAAGAAAAGAAGGATGAGGACAAGGACGACGATCTGACTCTGGCAAGTCTTATCCAATTTTTAGCAGCTTAGTACAGTTTCAACTTTTCGAGCATGTAAACGGGGAATGGGGGGGAAGAATATTGTGCATCGCAATATTCTCTAATGCGAAATCAGAGCAGAGTGGCAGACAAGGAGTCTCCATCAGTTGAGTTGAGAGCGAAAATTTCAACATATAACGCATAACTGATACAACGTACATTCTCTGGCAGCTGAGGTGCATGTGATCCCGCAAAGTGATTACAGCTGATTCTTATGTGCTGGTTTAGTTTGTGACTTCTTCAGTTTAGTAGTAGAAAAAAAATTAGCATTTTAACATTGGATATTTTAATCTTTTTGCTTACCTATGCATGTAAATATCTGTTTTGTTTGGAGATTCTAATTGAACATGTAACATTTTTGTGTTTGTACCATTTGCAAGTAAAGCCAATAGAATGCCTGCAAAATAGCCAAACCGCATACACTAACATTCACATATAACCTGAGGAAGAAAAATAAAAGTGAGATGGTTTTGCCATGATCTGCCACTTCTGAAACAATCGCTTTCACTGCAGTACACTGGCATCGTGTAGGACAGCATTACAAGATTCTAAAGGCCAGCTGTTACGAGACACGGCACATTTAGTCCCCTAATTGCACATGCATGCATTTATTGTACAATAACAAGTACCAGTGTGATCGATGACATCTAAAACCTTTTCGGGCAATCATTCAGAGCTGTCTACGATGTTACTGCAGCTCTACTGTACTGGTAAATCATCAGGAAAAATGGCTTATGTTGCTTTTTTTTGTGTCTTTAGGAGGAGAACCAAAAGCTCGGCCTCTGTGAGGCTCTGCTTGAGGTGGGCGACTGGCTCAATGCTCAGAGGCTGATGCAGAGGCTGCCTGAGCACTATGCAGTCTCTCAGCCTCACATTGCCCGTCGGCTGTGCCTGTTGGTACACACACTGGTGGAACCACTGTACTCCAAGTAAGATAACTGGTTTGTTGGGCATCCAATTTAGTAGGTTTGTGCAAATATCTGAATGTATTGAATATTCAAACAAATATTACAGTATTCGAATTTGCTTCAATTCAAATTCAATTTACCGTAATTACTCGAACCTAACGTGCACCTTTTTTCCAGTTAAGCGAGTTCATAAATCGCATGCGCGTTAGAATCGAGTACGAACAAAAAAATTACGGTCAATCTATTGCCATCGGCAAATCCAGAATGGCCGCCCCCTACGTACGTCAGCATGGCGCGCGTCCGCCATTTCTGTCTATGTGTTTCCCATGTGCGGCACTTCGTACGTGTGCTGAGGAGTTCGTCATCTAGTAGTGCATTAATTAGCATCGACGGCGTGGAAGGGCCGACTCCAAAAACTCGAGTGCACCACGATGCCGCTTTTAAAAGAAAAGTCATCGCGTGTGCAAAAACGGACGGAAATCGGGCCGCATCGCGGTCGTTCGGAGTTCCCGAAACAAAAGCAGAAGATTGTCGACAGCAAAGCTTCACGCAAAGGCTTCAGTAAACCACAGCAGGGTCGGTTTCTGCAAATTAAAGAGCTGCTCGGCGAGTATGTGCTTGAGCAGCGAGCGGCACAGCGCCCCGCCGCGGTGGTCTAGTGGCTAAGGTACTCGGCTGCTGACCCGCAGGGCGCGGGTTCGAATCCCGGCTGCGGCGGCTGCATTTCCGATGGAGGCGGAAATGTTGTAGGCCCGTGTGCTCAGATTTGGGTGCACGTTAAAGAACCCCAGGTGGTCTAAATTTCCGGAGCCTTCCACTACGGCGTCTCTCATAATCATATAGTGGTTTTGGGACGTTAAACCCCACATATCAATCAGCGAGCGGCACAGCAGCCCGGGACGACAGAACTGCTCCAAGTGCGGGCTATGCAATTGGTCTTAGAAAAAGGTCTAATGCGGAGCCAGTTTAAAGCGAGCAGGTGCTGGCTAACTAACTTTATGAAGAGAAAAGGCTTTTCCCTCCAAAGGGGAACATGCATATGCGAAAAGTTTTGCGGAGGAGTACGATGAAAAGCTTCACAGTTTTCAGAGGTTCGTCCTAAACTTGCGGCGCAACAACGGCTACCTGCTTGGGCAAATCGGGAATGCCGATCAGACGCCTCTTTACTTCGACATGCCTGGCACCACAACCGTCGAGAAGAAGGGGCGAAGCAAGTTCGTGTGCTGACATCGGTCCACGGTAAAACTACAGTGACGGCAATGCTCTGTTACACGTCAGATGGGCACAAGCTTCGCCCCGTACCTCATATTTAAATGGAAGACGCTCCCGAAATGAGCCGTTTTTTCGAGTGGTGTGATCGTGCGGGCCAGCGAGAAAAATGGGTGCGTGTTGCAATCGATGTCTTACTTTTTTTTTTTTCGCGGCGGAAATCGTGTGCGCGTTACAATCGAGGGGGCAGTAGAATCGAGTAAATATGGTACTGTAAATTTTGAAGTATTCGAAACGAATGAAGAAACGTACAGTATAGACCACTCATAATGTAAGTCAGAGGAATCGTGAATATCCGCACTATAAGCGGTACTGCGCTATAACAAACACAAACTTCTTCAAGTGCCGCAGTTGTTCAAAGCGTGTTGAGCATGAAGCCTCGCGCATGCAACAATATAAGCATGCGATGCGTAGTGCTTACATCAATTCAAATTTCTGAATGATGGAAAAATGTGAAGTTATGTCTAAAGAGCCGCGTTGCCAACGGAGTGAACACAAAAAGCAAAAGAAAGTACCATCGTGATAATTTTCCGACTGCTTCTCAGACTGCCTCAATTATGCGCATTACACAGATACTATGTCGAATCACGTCCGAAATTTCGCACACTGAAAGACACTGATCATTTAATTTTGCAGGCGCACACCCGATTTCAACACATTGCAATTGAATCGCAAATCATCATTCAAGTGCTATACATGCGTCCCTTATTTTCAATAACGAAATGTATTCCTTACCACTGCAAAGAGTTTCGCTAGTTGCGTACTAAACTGCAACTTACCGTAATTACTCGAATCTAATGTGCACCTTTTTTCCGGTTAAGGGAGTTCATAAATCGTATGCGCGTTAGAATCGAGTACGAACAAAAAAATTACAGTCAATCTATTGCCATCAGCAAATCCAAAATGGCCGCCCCCTACGTGCGTCGGCATGGCGCGTCGGCCATTTCTGCCTATGTGTTTCCCATGTGCGGCACTTCGTACGTGTGCTGAGGAGTTCGTCATCTAGTAGTGCATTAGCATCGACGGCGTGGAAGGGCCGACTCCAAAAACTCGAGTGCACCACGATGCCGCTTTTAAAAGAAAAGTCATCGCGTGTGCAGAAACGGACGGAAATCGGGCCGCTTCGCGATCGTTCGGAGTTCTCGAAACGTGCGGGCGGGACCGGTGGAAACAAAAGCAGAAGATTGTCGACAGCAAAGCTTCACGCAAAGGCTTCAGTGGACCACAGCAGGGTCGGTTTCCGCAAATTAAAGAGCTGCTCGGCGAGTATGTGCTTGAGCAGCGAGCGGCGCAGCGGCCCGTGACGACAGAACTGTTCCAAGTGCAGGCTATGCAGTTAGTCTTAGAAAAAGGTCTAATGCGGAGCCAGTTTAAAGCGAGCAGGTGCTGACTAACTAACTTTATGAAGAGGAAAGGCTTTTCCCTCCGAAGGGGAACATGCATATGCGAAAAGTTTTGCGGAGGAGTACGATGAAAAGCTTCACAGTTTTCAGAGGTTCGTCCTAAACTTGCGGCGCAACAACGGCTACCTGCTTTTGCAAATCGGGAATGCCGATCAGACGCCTCTTGCCTGGCACTACAACCGTCGAGAAGAAGGGGGCAAAGCAAGTTCGTGTGCTGACATTGGTCCACGGTAAAACTACAGTGACGGCAATGCTCTGTTACACGTCAGATGGGCACAAGCTTCGCCCGTACCTCATATTGAAATGGAAGACGCTCCCAAAAGGAGTCGTTTTTTCGAGTGCTGTGATCGTGCGGGCCAGCGAGAAAAATGGGTGCGCGTGGCGATCGATGTCTTACGTTTTTTTTTAATTTTTCGCGGTGGAAATCGGGTGCGCGTTACAATCGAGGGCGCGGTAGAATCGAGTAAATACGGTATACTGCACACTACCGCTACCAAAATGCAACCTACGCCGATTAGGCCTAGCCTGCCGTTCGGCTTGCTCTCACGGAAAGCTTGTTCAAAACATGAATATGGGGCGTTGAAAAGAATCAGTGTGCTGTGCTTGTTTGTGCGTGCAAGCTCCTTGTAACATTTGTGTTGTTTTTGCCAACAGGCACAGTGGGCTGCCAGAAGGTTTCCGCCGACCATACAATGCCCCATCAGGAGGTCTGCGGCCACTGCCCCTAGTGGAGACGTTTGAGGAATTTCGTACGCTGGTGCTGCCCATGCTCATGGCTCTGGGTCCTCTGATGCACATAGATCCTGTGCTGATCGTGAAAATTGTGCGCCTGGGACGAGCATTTTTCCACCAGAAGGGCTCTGCCAATCCAGACCTCCGTTTTGACTTGCTCACATTGCTTGGAGAGACGTTGCTCCCATCTCTGTCGCTTCTTGAATGCAACTGTTGTGTGGCTGATGAGATCTGGTCTCTTGTGAAACTCTATCCTTACCAGCAGAGGTGAGCGGTGCTTTTCTATTTATTCATGCATTTGATTGTTGATGATGCTGTACATAAAATTTACCTTTTCGAACAGTGTCACATAGTGTTAATTAAAAGGAGTCAATATGCAAACATAGAAGACCCTTGATGATGAAGAAAAGTGCGTAGGTTTTGCAGCATATACATACACACTTTTGCAAGTTGTCATGCTAGTAGTTGCTTCCTGTGCAAGCTTGTCAAAATGTGCTGTTCACGCTGAGATATGTTTCTTTCAGATTTTGTTTAATATATGTGCAACTTTCTAAATGTGTCGAAGAGTCGATGTTCATGACAGGTTTTCATATTGGGGTCGAGAGGTAATAGTCTCTGGAGTGTGTTTTTTGATCAGTTTATTTATTTTTTCTGTCCTCCAGGTATCTTCTTTACCATCATTGGAAGAATACTGCCTACAAGAGCCATCCTCTTCTTATAAGGGTGAAAGCAGACTCACTCAAGAAGATCAAATACATAATGAAGTATGTGTTTTTTCATTCATCATGTCAGATGTTTTATTGAAATTCAAGTTTTAGGGCTGTAAGCAGTGCTGTATGTATCCTGTGACATTTCTTTTTTGAATACTGGTTGAAAAAACATGCCCATCTGGCAAATGTTCTTTCACTGTAGAGCCTGGCAGTTTAGGAGCTTGGCTGCTTTACAAGTCATATCTGCAGTCTGCATTAACATTATGCCATATTTCTCGATTGCAGTGTGATAGGAAATTTTCAGTTAATTCACATGGGGAAGAGAAAAAAATCATAATACCGCGAATTAACACAAAATTGTGTGGCAGAAGAACAATACCTTTGTGGGATATTGCAGCTTAAAAAAAAAAAAAAGTGCCCATCTTTAGCAGCATCGATTAACTTATCATTTTGGGAGGTTTAATGCTCGCTGAAATGCTTTGTATCACTATCCCTTTTTTTAGATGACATTATCTCCGGTTCCTTCAAGCACATTAGAAATTAAACAGTTACTAAAATAACAGACTCTTCCACTCTTTCTATTTCATCATGATGGCTAGTACAAGGGACACAAGAGCCTTTGTGGTTTGCACTTTAACATTATTTCATGGGAGATCCATGGATTGTGAGTTTATTAAAAGTAACCTGCCTTGTAGTTTCACAATTTCTGACTTTTTGTGTCATCTGTATGGCTGTCCATTTGAAGCAGGTGTTGCGCTTGTTGGAGCGTGTAGCCATTATTTGAAAAAACAGAAGAGCAGAAATTCCTATCAAATTATCTCTACACATAAATGGAACCACTAACATGGCTGGCATATGCCGGAGGAATGCTTGAAAGAAAATCATTCAACTTCTAGCAGCATGTATTCCAGAACTGTTGAAACTGGATGGTTACATTGAGGTAGCATGCGTGGTATTTTTTTTGTTTTGTTTTTGCAAGTATTCGATTCTAACACAGAAATCAACAATAAGCGATGAAAGTTTGAAAAAGAAATAATTAGCGTTCCAATAGAGTAAATACCATACTTCGTTATACGTATAGGTTTCACTGTCTCGAATTGGCTCAACAGTAAACGAGTAATTAATTTGGTAGTGTTTGCTTTTAGGGCCGAAATGACCTTGGTTGTCATATATTGTTAGGTTGGGGGGCTGATTAACGTGACTGATGCTGTTATCAATGGAGTATGTTCGCACTCGGCTGTGTCTACACTGAAGTCTGTTCTTGAAGTGTAGTGGAAGACAGGAATTATTTAATGGAAGCTAAATGAAGCAACTGATTCTTCACGCAAGCAACTTAGTTCCACTCAACATTTGGCAGAATGCTTTATTTGAAATTTGCTCTTGGCTGGTGTTCTGTGGTGTTTGCTCAGAGCTCTATCATTGAAACCATCAGCAATGCACACAACGCATACTGAAGTCCCTCTTTGCTCAGAGCTCCAGCAGGATGATTGCGGTCTTGGTCGCATCTTGACGGGCACTTCAACCTCATGTTCGTTCACCTGCGGTATTCCCGGAACGACGAGAAATCATCAGGATTCTTCGACGGCTGGGCTGACAGCTTGGGCGTCTCACGTGGCTTTCTTCGTCTGTCCATTTCCATTGCATCAGCAACAAAGAAAAGAGGTTCTCAATTGCACCACCGACCAGCCTCAACCTCATCGCCAAATGCTGTACATCATCTCCTGTTCCTGCGTCGGCAATTACACCAGAATCCAGATGAGGCTCACACGAAAAAAAAAGTTCTACTGCCTTTGAGCATTCACCAAAGCATTCATCAAAACATCAAATAGGAATTGTGCTGCATAGCCTGCATTCGTGACAAAATAGATGTCAATGCTGGTGGAACCAATATGTCAATGCTAGTGGAATGAATTCATGTCCAATCTGTCTGATGAACCAGGGAATTCCACAGTCCTGCCTTTAAACCATTGCTTCTTGCCACTCCTGGCACCACATTGGAATGTGATGAAGACATTGTCATCGCCTTATTTCATGGCCCCAACAATCTACTGGAAGCTCCACTGCCCACGTGATTTGGCACCTTCTGTTAGAAGTGGCTCTACAAAAGGTCGTCTTTTGTTAGGCTTGTTGCATCAAGGTTGTTCCAGGCTATACACTCAAGGTTTCTCCATTGTCGTCACTCCGTTTGCCATATGCCGAAGTTTTTGTTACGATTGGTGTTCAACGAAGAGTAAGCGGTCCACTGCGCTGAGTAGCCTGTCAAGCAGTAAAAATCATGTTCATACTTTGTGGCACCTGTTCCATGACAAGTTATGTGAGCAGTGACAGTGAAGCACCCTTTTTCCAAGACTTGAGAAGCAGCGTCACCTGGGCTCAGTAGAGCACCATTTACAAGTCAAGTGCAAGTTGGAGTTTATAAAGCTGCAGTGAAGTTTTCATAAAGGGGTGCATTCCAAGTATTGGAACGAGTTTTGACGAAGCGTAACAAGAAGAGGATGGGCAGCTATTCAATATATAGGCCTTGAAAGTCACCTTACAAGAATTCTGGCAAAACCTATCAACGTGCAAGTGGAATGGCCCAGCAATATTTTCACCTTTCGTCATCGCAAGAATGTTTGTTGGCAGCTGCTACCACTACGTTGTCTTTCATAAGAGTGGTGCCCATTGCAATGAAGATGTCGCTGCACATCGTAGGAATCATTCGACCCACCACAATATGTGCCGCAACTGTTTGAGAAATGAGATGATGCATGCTGATGCAAGAGGAAAACCTGTTGTTAAAGCTGCTTGTGAAATTGGCGTACCTCACCACGCCGGCGTTCAAGCACTCGCCTGCGTGTTCAAGCACTTGTCAGCGTCTGAAGTTGCGCAGTCTATCCTCAACGTGAGCAAGCTTCAAGAACATCGAGTGCTCCCTGAAGCAGACTACCAAGTCCTGGTGCATTCCTTTAGAGAAGATAAAGTGAAGATCCTGTGAATGTGTGGTGTACTGTGGTGACCAGTGCTTGTGTTGTGCCCGAGACAGTTCTTCCATGGTCATCTTCAAGTGCCTGTGCAAGAGAGTGGCGTGTGATCGTTGGGGGTGGAAGTGCTTTATGAACCTAATGGTAATCTTGCCATTTTAAAAAGCGGGGATAAAAATAGGTGACGGTTTTGTCAGGCTTTTCACTCACTGAAATGTTGTGTACTTTGGGAACAAAGTGCATGAATCAAATGATAAGCGAAAGACTCAGGCAAGAAACCCTTTATGCTTTTTCGTCTTTGTTAATCATTCGATTTACACTGCTTCAAAACGTGTACTACCATCTCAACAAGCTTGACATAATTCATATTGTACTAATAGTAATTATCTTCGTTTTGTAGTAGCAGCATCAGCCGTTTATTTTTGCCTCTTATCTAGGAGACAAGCATTTGTAGCGCCTTTTACTCAGGATATGATGCAGAATAGAAGCAACAGGTGTATTGATGAATAAAGCCCTAGCATATTCTCATCTGCAAAACCAAGTGCGTGACAGTGCTACTTGCAGTGTTTATGCATGGTGTTATGACTCAAGTGGCCTTGTTTTATCTAGCTTCAAGTGTTCTAAATCTCTAGCACTCATGTGATCACCTAGATCATGTGTCTCTGAAATAGGGACAGCCTGTTTCATATCAGCGGTGACTTGCATGATTTTAAGCTAGAAATAGAACATTGTATTTTCTACCGTGCATTCGGGCACGTTTACTATTTTCAGTGTTGAGGCTTTTTTTTACGTGGTACTTTTCAGGCTGTTTCATACTCAGGGGAAAACTCTGAGCACATTGCAAGATGCTCCGAGTTTTCCCTTAAGTGGGCAACAGGGCCAGTACATCTTCAGGAGCATAAGGGGGGTCATATGTCGTTGTTCAAGTTATTGCCATTTATTGTAGATGTCAGGATAGAGATACTACTCATTCGCTACAGCTGTTTGGAAATTAGAGAAGGTGCGTAGCTCTATATTTTGAGATATGTATCTTATTTCAGAAGTGTGGCAGAGCACCCGAGCTTGTAAGTAATGCACAGCGTCATGTGCTCGTCTGTAGCCGCTGTTTCTAGTGACCAGCAGTGTACTAAACTTCAGCAGTTAAAACAAAAAGGAATCTGTTAGGAGCAAGAGTGGTTGCATTGCATTGAATGCTTTATGCTGTGGCTTTGAAACACCTGTTTCATCACCCTCTTCAGAGCATTGGAGCAGTGTGGATGCAGCAGGAAATCATCTACACCATCTGCATACAAGCTTGCAGTTGGTTTGTTTTTTCATTGTTTTTTTATGTAAACACCCTGTGTAGTGAATTTTTCAACTTCCTAAGGAATGAACGAAGTTACTGAGGTTTGTCACATGCTGTTTAGTGCTTTTTGTTGTTTGTCCCAACAAGTGCACTTGAAGCTGCAGAAGGGGTACGGCTAAAAAATAGGGTTTCCTAAGTATACACTAGAGGGAACGCTGGCGGTAGTGTTCTTCGTGTCCTTCTTGTCTCTGTGTCGTCGTTTTGTTCTCGCGCTATTACTATAGTCACTCCTAAGAAAGCCAGGACAGGCCTCTGTTTGAACAGAGGTTTGTTGAGAAAGTAGCAGCTTTGCGCTCCAATGGTAAACTCTCCTTGCCATGCATGACGTGAAGATTTGGCTGAGCTGTTGACATCAAAGTACTTTCTGCAGTATGTAAATTTTTCACCAGACATGATATAGTGGTTTATTTTTTCGAACGTTTTTATGGCCTCTTTACTAAGTAAATATATTTTAGTACATTGGAGCTTTGAGCACACTGCAGCGTCTTATGTGTAGTGGAATGACTTTGCAGAAGGTGACTCAAGGTCTCATAGGTCACACTGTCACACTGTGGTGTTTAGGCCAGGTGGGAAGGAGAGTTGCTAATATGAAAGGTAACTTATGTAGACTTTGCGACGACTCGAGGGGCAATGGGGAAAAAATTTGGGCACCTAGTTTCTTCTCAGGCGTTTGTCAATTACAGCTGTGATCCACGTGCTGTGTTTACGGCTTTTTTTTTTTTTTGAGGTTTATTGCAAATGGCCCTATTTTGAAAATGGATTGCATACAGGCTCTTAAAACCCCTTGGGAATGAAATGTACAGCCCATGAAGCCCCTTTAATTTTTGTATTCAAGACCTTTACGTACCCTGCTAAAAACTGTTATGAAATTATTTACCTTCACTTTGAACCAAGTGCAATGAAGTACTGTAAAATAAAGTAGGTTGCATGAAAGCCACTCTTTCACTGTCGTTTTGCTAGCTGTCACTGCAGAGCTTCCGAAGCACACAGAAGGAAGTGAAATAGTGCAGATGGTGCTTGTTATAACTAGGACGCGTCATTGCTATAGTCTTAATTACACAATTTTAAATAAGGGCAAAATAATCTTGAAGTTCATCATTTGAATTTTAAAATAGCTGTGCCTAGTGATTGCACCAGATTTTGCTAATTTAGTGCGGCATTTTTCTTTTTCTTAGTCTTAGCTGTGTTTACAGTTATTACGCTAACGGTCTGCATTTGGCAATTCTACAAGTTGTAGCTTGTAAAAAGCCATGAATAGCGCGATCTCCATGCCTTCTTGTCAAAAGCTTCAGTGCCAGTGCAGTAATTTAGCGTATCAACTATAAATTGCTTGTAGGTATTATCGGATCTGGTTTATAATTTTGAACTGTTGTGTGACCACTTCACACCTTCATATATAATACTGGTCTCTGTGCTTATGACCAACTGCCTTTTTGTGCTTGTCATATTCCCAACTGTGCTTCAGAAAAGTAAAAAAATATGCTTAAGATGGGCCTAGCACATTATGAAACTATGAGCTATCTTGCTTAGCTTTTAGGTGGTTTTCAGCTAGTTACTTAGAGTGGATTCTATCATTAGTGAATGTTGATAAAGGTGTTATTCTGTCAAGTGCATTAAGTATCAGTGTTGAGGATTCGGCTTGTTAGTATTGCGTCATAAAGATTTTTTGGTGTAGTCTAACCAGTACATTGATATTGAAGAGCACAATGAGTGTTTTTCTTGTGTCTATGTGCAGGTTGTGCTATTCCTAAAAGTATGCGAAATTGTACAGCTTTAGAAGGACGAGATATTTATATGTAGCACAGGTAGACGCTTCTTTCAAAAGGGAAAAAAAGCGTCTAATTTTGGTAACGGTGTTCTGAGTACAAGGTGTGCTAGCTGCCGCCTCTGCAGGTTCTCTTTTGAGTGGGGAATGGCAGTGTCATGCAGCAATAGAAGATATTATGGTGTAAAAGGTTCGCATACTGTACCTAGCCATGTGGCACTGTAACTTGTGACTATTTAATGACCTATGCATTGTGTGCATTCTATGGTTTAGCTGAAGGAACTGGTAGGATAATAATTCAGTCAGCTGAAGTTCATCGCTGATATTGTGCAGTCAAAAAAGATATTCTGTTTTCAAGAACAATCGATCAGCAAACCCATAAATGAATTTACTCGTGAAAAAGGTCTATAGATAGGTGTTCTGAACAGATGTGCTGATTTTGTAATGAATGGAACATGATGGGAGGATTCGATGTAATTCTTAAGAGACCAGTAAGATGCCCAGGGAATCTGCTAATCGCTTTTGACTCTTGCATAATTCACAAAAACATCATTCAGACATTTCCTCTACATTGTTGGAAAGGAACTAGAATTCCCTTACAATGATAGGCTTACTTTTTCTTCTAACAGAATTAACTTTTAGAGATTCCAATAGTGTGATACAGGTGACCAACTTGGCTTCATGTCTGCCGCAGAACTATTTCTTTATTAATGACTCAAATAATGCTTCTAGGGGGGGGGGGGGGGGAACAGCTTCATCAATGCCTAAGATAAGAATGTGTTAGCTAAAACATACAATGTATTTTGAAGCATACCTGCCAAGTCTCCTGGATTTTCCAGGAGATTCCAGGATTTTGACCAGTTCTAATGTTTCTGCTGTTGCCAGGAAAATCTGGAAATCGAAAGTTCTGCATGTCATCTGTCTGCATTGACAACCTAATCCAATCCAGGAGAACTATTCTCATGGTGTCCAATTCGGTCTCTCCTGATTGGCTGGAGCGCCTGTTTACATTTTTTCTGCAGCGCCATATTGATGCCATGCAGCTTTCACAACTCTCGGCACAAATGAGAAAGACTGAATGCTTTTCGCCAAAACTAATGCTGACCCCAGGGATCCACTTTAAGATGCACATCTCCGAGGCCATGCATGGACTCTAACCACATTAGCCCTTGAATTAGGTTAAAGGGGGGACGTGGCAATAAGAATTGTAAATTCGGTCAAGATGTTCAGTTTTTCAATTAAATTTTTTCTGTAATCCTGAGACCATGTTTTACATGGTAGTGTGATTTTAGATCAAAATAAGTAATAGAAGTTGTAAAACAAGCATTTTACTAAAGCTATTTTACTAAAAGCTATGTGAATAATGTGCATAGCAAAATGCAAATTTGCAGCTTTCCCTTGGCAAAGTGCCACCATATTTGGCATCATCATAAAGAGCACAGATTGGAACTCAAGATAGCCACAAAGGTGCATTTCTCCAATGAAAAATAAGGCCAGCGTCCTTCCGAGTTGTGTTTTATCAGCTTCTAGCTTCAGTTTCTTTTAATTTAATTTTCTCAGGTTTCATTTTTTGAGCAGTTGTTATCAGTCATCTCTGTGCCATTTCACAACAAAATAAGCTATAGCCATTCCGTTTCCTGCACTTGGATTATGAGACATTGGTGAGTGCAGTAAAGCTGTGCATATTTGTGTGCACGTGATACAGACTTTTGTAATTAGCTTTTTGTAGAAGTTATTGGTAAGACAATATGTTCAGGACATTTCAGAAAAAAATTTTGTGTACTTACTTAAATATTAAAATAAACCCAATAACATTACGGCACGAAATGGACCCTTGTAATATTGTTATGCAAAAATTTTGACGAGCTTGTGTCTAATTAGCTAATTAGTTTTGGGATGACAATGAGAGTCTATCAAGTGTTGTAACTCAAAAGTTATATTAGATAGCTCAAAACTGATTTCAGTTATGATATCAGCACAACAAATGACATCTGTATGCTAAATGTCACCCCTCTCGCTTCTTAAATAACAAAGATAATTTTCATTGCCACGTCTCCTTTAACGCGGCCGGCCGCCTGATGCCCCTGAAAGGTCTGTACACATTCCCTGCATTGCTCGTCAAACATCTCAACACGGTCATACGCATTTTGAAGTTTGTCAAGTTTTTTTTTTTTAGGGTCCTGTTACTCTACATTTCACCTGCTTAGTTTTTTTTTACACTGGGAATGCGCTGGCGGGTTCGATGTGCCAACGTGGTCAAGCGTGCTATGACGTCACGACTCACTTTTTTTTTTGCGTAACTGAATGCGCTTCAGTGAATAAACCTTTTTGAAGCACACTAGCGCTGCCTACGGGTGCGTAAACGTTTATAGGAAACATTCGCGCACCGCAGCAGCCGTGCCGATCAGCGCACGGGTCTCGCACTTTTTTTTCATCCAGCACTTCTCAGATCAAGTGAACTTGGCAAGGTGTGATATACTATTGCGTCATTCACTCACAAACTTTTCTGTTTGGGTGCGATGGCCTGTCTGCGATTTGCACTGGTCCCCCTGTTCAACCAGCTGAGCGGCTGGTCGAACAGGGGGACAAGCGTCAGTTCAGCAAAAATAAGAGTACAACTTTGTTGCCTAAAAGGTGCAAGCACTGTCCATATATTCACGGATGCATTAGGAATCAATGTCCTTTGACACTGCTTACGAATAAAATGTACGGTTCTAGTATATTCGAAGAGTGCTTTAGAAATAAGCACAATTTCGTAAAATAAGATACATTGACCAGACCACTGTGCGCCGCTCGCAGCATATGCATCTATCAACTTGGCACTTTTGCTGCAGGTGGGAATGAAGCCTACAGGGCAAAAAGAAAAAAGTAGGACCAGGAAAGAAATATGCACACCGGGAACATTTTCTCATGACTGAAAGGTTATCGCACGTGTTAACTAACATATATAAGAAAATGGGGTGCACCTTGCATGTTACAAAAAAATGTACAAAAACTAACAACCGAGGCACTTGTTTACAGTTCATTAATAAAGTTAAGTTTCTTATATTGTAGCGATAGAGAAGGTTAATCGACTTAAACAAGGTGCGGTGTTCTTTATGATATGTCTCCCAGGATTTCTCGCAAGGTTGTCTTCTTACTAAGAACTAAGAAGCTTTCTGAGAAATATGTACGGATTTTTTTGTGGTTTCGTGCTACAAATGGGTGGTTGTCTTCTTTCCCTTTCTTAAGGTGACTGGTAGCATGACAGTTTTGGCAGTGGCTATTATTGGCGAACATTAAGTGATGTGACTGAGCACTTGGCATTATTGGGTGAAAAGAAGGCATTGTGTGCTAGTGGAGCCTGATTGGGTTTTCCAATTTGTTGGAGCACCTCTGTGGAGAATGTTTTGATTCTGCCCCTCATTGCCCTTCGAGTTGTCCCTTCAGGTGTGAAGGAATGAAGTGACCCTTGGAGCTGTGCCAATCTTTCTGTTGAAACTGCCTCATTGTGGCATTGTATTTTGTTTCTCAGGCGTCTAAGTAAAGAAAATGTGAAGCCTTCAGGCCGTCAGATAGGGAAGCTGAGCCACAGTAATCCCTGTTTCCTCTTTGACTACGTGAGTATTCGATGAGCTTGAGCACAGTCTGGTTCACAAGACTGTGTGTTCTTTTTTGCTTGCCAAGTGAGTTTGAAAGCCTTATTTCTTCCTTTTAAGTTCCATGCGCTTCACTGTACCTGTGATGCAGATCCTGTCCCAGATCCAGACTTGGGACAACCTCATTGTGCCAGTGGTGGATTCCCTGAAGTACCTCACAATGCTGTCCTATGATGTCCTTGCCTGTATCCTTACAGTGTTATGTGGATTAATTAATTAGTGTTATGTGGATTAATCCTTGTGTATTGACAAACAAGCTAGCAATATTTTAACATATTTGCTCGAGCACTTAGTTTATAAATTTTTTTTTAAACGTACTAGTAGTTCGAGAGTCCAGCTACACTGGTGCATTTGCGAACCGCGACTAAATGAGCTGCTTACTTTGTGAGTGTCCACATTTCAGTCAATGATCTTGTTCTGTGGCGGGCTGCACAGGCAATGGAGCTATTTTTAGCTTTCTTCAGCTCGGCATTGAAATTGAGCGATTTGCAGTGGCTGAAACTTTGGTGAAAGACAACTCTGCTTCATGCGGCACGTGACTGTCATGGTGAAATTGTGGTTGCTGGCTTTAGGTGAGGCTTATAGCTGGAAACTTCTTGGGCTCGTCTTGTGCAGAAATATTCTTTTGAAGTATTGCACAAGAGGCCTCCTACTTCTATTTTTCACTGCAGAGATCAATTGGTTCTAGGACTGTGTCATGGCCCCTTAATTTTGAGTTCACCCATGTCTTGCTGCGTTTATTGCATTTTATGAAGAATGAGCTGTGAAAGTGCTTGTGGGACAGAACTTTTGTTGCTTCCGAAATAACCGTCATCATCATGTGCTGTGCGTAAAGCCTGATATACATACACTGTCAAACCCTTTTATGAGGCACACTTATCTTAGAGACAAGCAGGTATAAGGGACATGAGTGCGCCTACATTTAAAAAGGGGTTGATAAGAAAATGCAAAGTGGTAACCTGTTCATAAGAGACAGCTCATATAAAAGACAAGAATTGGTGCCCTGTGCATCTCGTTTATATAGGGATTCCACTGCATTTAATAACTTCCACATTGCAGTCTTATGCAGCTCTGCAAAGCGTTTGACTTATGCGAAAGACACAGTAGATGAGTTTCAAAGCTCCAGCCAACAAGGCTCCCGGTATAGTGCCAGCATTTCATTTGCGATCATTATTTCTATAGCACTACATTATCCACAAGGCAATCAGTCGTGTTTCTATGAGTTTAACATGTTTCTCTAAACTTTTCGCTGCAAGTTGGCACGTGAGCTCATTTAGTTGCACATTTTAAAAATGTGAGATCCAAGAATATCTTTGGATTATCGTAATAATAGTGGCTATACTGTTATTTGATTCTCCATATTTAGATTTCTCTACTGTGTACTCTACGTCCCTGTCTGGAAAAACAAAGTATATAATCAGTTTAAAAGTGGATAGCAGTTAGATTGAACAGTTTTAGTGACATTAAATCATATATCTCTCTTTGTATGCTTCTTTAATGATGCATTTTTGGTTATAATGTAAGCTGGGATCCTGATACTCGTCAGTTAGTCGACTTACTTGAACTAATACATAATAGGGCAGTTCAATTTATTTGGTGAATTATGACAAAAAACCTCAGTGTTTCTGAAAGTAAGTGTGAACTTCATTAGCAGGGCTTGAAGGACAGACAGAAAGCATTGAGGCTGAAATTTTTTTCTCAGCATTTATTATTCAACTATTCAAAAACAGGCATTGACAGAAACAAGTATATCGCATTACCATCATATATTTTAGGAAGAAGGGACCATGTCTTGAAAGTTCTTAAATTTCTATTTAAAGGCTGCACTTAAGGTTATTCATTATTTTGTAGAACCACGATTGAGTGGAATGCTCTTCCATCAGATATTGCAGAAATTCACTGTAATGATGACTTTTACCATGCTTTGTGAGTAGAAATGAATGTAAATTCACCCACTTATGTATATACCCCCCTGCTGTAACACCAGCAAAGGCGATGCAGGTACTGAATAAATAAATTAAATAAATAAATTGATTTAAGGGGAGGTGCGAGTAAAAAATACAAGCCTTTTTTCTCGAAATTACATATCTTTTCGTTTTATTTGCTTTCATAAGTGTAGTTCCTTGACTTTTCAGCAAAAAAGCTGAAGATTGCAAATTAACTCAAAGCAATATTTGTAGCTTGTCATGTGCTAATGACGACTTGCTGGTTATCCCAGCTAACTGGGACCAAGATGTTTTTTTTTTAATATATTCTGTAGAAAAGTTCTGTGTATAATCAGTGTTTGTCATGTGTATATACAGCTTATATTTTTTCGTAACTAAGTGCAAATTAAATAACTTTATTAGACTTCTTTATTCTTACTTGAATCGGTAAATTATTAACTTTATGTTGTACCTTAGCTCAAATAACCCCAGAATCGAGCATTTATTTGTTACAGAAATCTGCCTAGTTCTTTTTTTCTCGGGAAAAAATGAAAAGCGTGAAATGGGCAACTATGAAATAAGCACATGCTCTTGTGCCACTACTTGAGCGCGTCCAAGCATTCTTCGATTCACACAGGGCTGCGTGTGTTCATTGTACGAGACAGTGCACTATTTGATGCAGGTGCTTCAAAACACGCTGCTGACATTTCCATCATGGAGCGTGATGCCCTGTACAATGTGGTGATGAATGAATACAGCCATGTATCAACTAAAGAATGGTTGAACGTGCTGGAGTAGTGGCGGGTTTATTTTATAATTGATGTATTTCGTGCACTCTTGTTCTTTCTCCGAAAAAGCAACCAGGCAAAAAAGATTTCAACAAAAAATAAATGCTTGAATCTGAAGTTATATCGGGTGACATGAAATATAAAATTATTATTTTATCAATATAAACAAGAGCTAAAAGGCCGACTAATTCAAGTTTGTCAGTAGACCCTTTAGAAAATTCAGTCTGACAACATGGCTCTTCCTCCATATGTTGTTCACTGGTGCGAGCTGGCGGGGCTGTGTGTCCCAGCGACGCCAATGAGGGTTCCCTGCAGCGCACACGGACACCGGTTGTGTTCCTGCAGGACGTGTACGGCGTTTAGATGGTACGCCAATGAACGTCCGTTGGGTGAACAAGACGTGGCGGAAAAAATGTGCTTTCGGTTTCATTTGATAGGTGGCGCTGAATTTCGAAAAGGGTCGATTAGTGCTCAGCCACGAAAAAAAAAAAAAAAGTTTTATGTACACACTACTCCCACATATAAACAAAAGGAGACCGTCTTTAGAGGCATATATTTTTTTTTTTGCTGTATCTTGGTTCAAATGAGCTGGGACCGCCAGTGCAATATACCACTTTGAACTAGTGGCTTTCCTTGACAGTAGGTCTCCCAGACTGTGTTATTGAGGCTCTTTCCTCACCCGAAAAGGATCGTATGAAGCATGATGGCACCAGCATCTCAATGTGGTTGCAGAGTAAGTATGGCGACTAATGTTCAAAATGCCTAGGCCTTGCAGTGTGGCGAGATGTCATTATGGACGCTCATTTATTATTATTAAAGACCGGAACTTTAGGCAAAATGCTTATTAGTCTGTTTCAAGCCTATTTTACATATAAACATGAACTAAGGGGTGGGAGATATTTTAATCACATATTTGTTGTACCTATAAGTGCCTGTCTTAAGGTTTGTGCCTATATGAGCTTTTCAGTGCCTGAAAATGCCTTTTCATGTTCGTCGTGTAAACGTTTTGCTTAAATAAACTCTTCATATGGAGGAAAACAAGAAGCACTTAGTGTGGCCATATTAATGACAACATGTGCCTAGCACGCTACTTTTTTTCTGTTTTTTCGTTGATGTTTTTAGCTTCTGCTTAGGCGCGATTATGGTTCGACGTAGGGTCGACGCGCGCATACACCGTATTATATCGGTGGAAACAAATCATAAGTTGACGCACTGCCACAGCCAACATATATCTAGACTCGGCCAATGCGCTCCGAGATATGTGACGTTTGCCAATGCTCCGATAACATTGCACTTTACACGCGCTTTTACGTGAGCGGGCCTTGTACCCAGCAAAGAAAAGCGAGGCTAGCTCCTATAGCGTTAGCAGGCTCCCCTAAAAGATTTCGTTACTTGGTTCGAGAGAAGTGCAGCATGGTTGCGTGAGTGTGGCTAGAGTGTACTGTAGCGAAACGAGGGAAGGCTAACTCTAGTGTATCCACTGCCCCTTGAAGATCCCCATCGCTAGGTTCGAGAGTAGTGCAGCTCGGCGGTTGTGTTCGGGAGGCTAGGGTACAGTGTATCTAGAATGTACGCTAATTAGCCGAAACTAAGCTAGCTTAGCGCTGCCGCCTAAGAGGAGCCATCAAATGACCTTCTCAGGCAATGGACCACTGGATCACTGTGCTACTTTGCGTATTGAGAAACGGACCATGTGAGAAGCCGGGTAGAAAAAATTGGAAAGGTCAACAATATTTTAAGCTTGATGTCCACCCTGGAGCACGCATAGGCATAAAGCTTTCAAAATTGGTTACGAAACTGCCAACTTATTTAAAGGACCACTCACCAGGTTTGACAATTTTGAGCTGACAAGCGTAGTGCATAGTCGAGGCGTTCATGATCACGTCTGCCAAAATTCGCAACGCTAAGCGCCGCGGAAATGGATCAAATTTGAAGATGAACGCTGCTCCCCCTCCATTCTGCCGGCACGCGCCCAGAGAATGAAGGCATGACGTGCACGTATGAATGGCCCTATGCACACGGCAATGCAGTGACATTGGTCCTCTACGTAGACGACTCTGCTCTCACGTTGCAAACAGTGGCTCGTGTCATGGCAAAAATTATTTAACACGGCATGCGTAGTTTATTAATTTATTGCTTGAAGAGAATAATAAAGCTCTTGATAAATAATGAGGCGCAATAAAGGAATGTAAGTGTCTTTTTTCCATTTTTCGCCTGTGAATTGCAACGAGATGCGGGTCTAATGTGTCGGCGTTTCGCATGCGTTCGTGTACCCGCGGTCAGCGCACCGACTGCCTTGGAACGCTCCTATGCGTTCGTGCACTCATTGTGCTCATCTATTCTACCGCGTCTAAGCCAGCATTTCCCAACCATCCCACAGAAACAGGCAGAAGACCACAAAATAACGGTGGTCAGCAAAGCAACGCCGCTCGTGTGCTCGGGGGTTGGACTTTTTTGGGCATGTCATACGCACGTGACCTCTTGGTCGGATGCTTGAAAGGGTGGGGAAGATGTTTGGTTTGCGAAGGCTGCGCGGAAAAGCGGCAAGAGTTTTGAGCTCGCCTTCTCTCATCCTCGTTTCGCACCGCTTCAAAAAAACCCATTTTCTCCGCTCGTGATGAACCGATTAAAAATTTTTTTTGTGGCAAAATGTTCCTCATCGGACACCCAACAACTTACACTGTCCAACTAAAATTTGGCATGGGGCCTGGTGAGTGGCTCTTTAAATAACACCTTAATCTGCACGAATAACATGTATTTTGTGGTCATTCCACGGTGACAGATTAATTTTTGTTATTTTTATATCCACATCTGTAAACTCGCACCTGTAAAAGCTTCACTGACAAAAGTCACTTTCAACATTATCAATTATACTGTATAGTAATTCACAAGTTAAAGTTGTCGAGTAACATCATGCAATAAAGGTATGCGCTAAGTGGTGGAAGTATGTATCAGGGACAGGATCGCTATCGCGTTCAATGTTTAAAGGGAAAGCTTAAGGATAGCCCCCCCCCCCCCATTTTTTTTTTTGACGTGCAGGAAAGGTTTGCCTCGTCCCCATTAAACCCGTCGCTGGCAGGTTTGCCTCAAAGCTTGGATCTGCCTTGGAAAGAATCCCAGATTGTATGTGCTAGAGCAAGTGTCTAAAGTTTTGAGTGGTGCTGATACAAGCATTCTGGGTGCAATTAAAGCATTGAAAGAGCTAGGCCACAAGTACCCTTCACTAACTTCAGTGGATGCTGAGCGTTCTTTTTCATATGAAAGCAAAGACTGACTGAAAGCAGGCACAATTCAAGGCCAAAAACCTTGAGATGATGCTGGTTTGTCACTGTTTTCATAGCCTTTCCTACTATGTCAAATCATCTCAGCTTTCACTTAAATGTGTTCAAATGATTGCGCTTCTTGCTATTCCTTTTCACGGAAAATACAAATTTAGCTTTCCTTAAGCACAGAATTTGCCTGCTGCGTTTGTTAGAAGTTGAATATTTGTCCTGAGCGCGCTACTGAATTAATTAAGAATTGTGCCTATATATGCCTAAACGATAGCTTTTAATGCTTATTTATGCCTGAATGGCAGTTTTTAGGGAATATATAGGTACCTAGGTTCTTTTTTTGTACCTAAAGTTCCGGTCTCTATTTATTTAGATAACGAATAACTGTGCTCCTTAAGCCACAAAAACCATGATGGCAACCACTGTTTATTCATTGTCATGAACAGACATGGTTCTGACTGGAAATTTTTTGTCCACTTGATTTAGTCAATCATGTCACTGTTTTAAAAAAAGTTGCCTGCTGTTATAACTGTTTCCTTTTTAGCTGAGCACATTTCTGGCTTTGTTTAGTGATCATCCCCTGAAGTGAAGTGCTCATGATTGTAGAACTTGATTTTGACTGGTGTAGAGAATTATAAACTCCCAAGTGCTTTGGCAACAGTTAACAGCAAATGAAAAGAACACCTTTCTTTTTTGTGGTGCCATGTAAATGACATTGAAAAAAATGGCTGACTGACTACTTCACTCGACCAGCCCTGCTCTGTTAAGTTTCGTTGTCCAAAGCTCCTCAAGGGTTGTCTCCTCTTTTTAAAAATGTTTTCTCTAACTGTATTTAGGTTGTTTTATTATAATGTTGTACGTACCTGCCAAATCTTCCGAATTGTCCGGGAGATTCCGGGATTTTGACCGTTTTTTACGTTTGTATGGTTGTCATGAACATTTCTCTGAAATCAAAATTTCTGTGTGTGATCTGGCTGCATTGACAAAAATGTAGGTCAATCATTTCCAGGTTTTTTTGCGAACCCACCGCATTTTATTATAAACTAATTTATGAGGCGCTCATCTAAGTGTACAGTAGAATCTCAGTGATGCATAACTGCGGCAGATACGAATTTGTGAAATTCCCCGGCCAGATTTCACTGTGTTCGTTAGGCCAAAATTTGAATGTTCCAAACACCTTTACTAATTGCGGTGGGTGATATGAACTTAATACGAAAACTGTTGAACAAAGGCCTAGAGCAACGTGCTTGAAGCTTCAAACGTATTTGTGCGACCAGTGCACGCACTGTCTTCTACACTGCATGTGGTTGTTGTTGTGACATTTTGCCGTGGAAAAAACCGTGGCCGTTCTTGATACGATCATGTGAGGATGAGGACAGAACTCCGAAAGTGCGCGCATCGAACGTTCAACCAGTCAAAGCAACACTGCTTTTTGCACAAATTCTGTGGACGAAACCGCGGCAGATGCGATCATAGATAGCATGAGGCGACTTAGTTTTGAAGGCACGTGCGCAGGCAGCGCACGCAGATTGAAAGCGAAACTACTGTTTGCAACAACCGCCGCCCACAAAACTGCGGTCGTGGCGATGCCATAGTGATCTACGAGCTCCGAGGGCACGCGGCTAACACAGGGGTGGATTAGTAAAGATGTGTAAAAGGCTAGAAGCGTTCTGGCATTCCTGTCCAAAGAATCTAATAGCGAGCGAAGCTTTGAACTGCGCTTTTGCGACAGCCAGCTGCACCGTCCGTTTACGTGTGTCCCAAGGAGACGTACGTGAGTTGTTCTGAGGGAAATACATTTTGCTAGTTAATTTGATGATGCAAAATTTCGGGAGCAAGGGAACACTCTCACATTGATGGGAAACCCTACCTTCGTGTGTCCGGCCACTCTAAGCCATTATGAGACGAATGCTGATGTTTGCTTTGTTTTTTGCAATAGATTTTTTGTTTCTTTTGGTGCCAAAAAATAAGGGCAACCCCCACCCCCCCCCCTTTTTTTTTGCTGAAATCTCCCAGATTCAGAATTCTTGAACTTGGCAGCTATGGTTATATGAGGTGTGTTTAAGAAGTATTGATTTTTTTTTACAGTGGGGAAGCTTCTTTTATTGAAAATACGGAACAGACATTCTTGCACATGTGTCGATTTCTTCTTTTTGTGTGTGTGTGTGTGGCTTCAGAAAGTTTTTATTGCTGCAAGTCGCCCATCAAATTCAAATGAGTTATCACAGAGCAACATAGCAACCATATTGCTTCAAATTTCACCAAAAGCTTGGTGATACCCAAGCTGAAACTATTGATAAGATTCAGCCAGCTTATGGTGATGATTACTTTAGTAGCTCTTAAATACAGGAGTGGTACAATCCCTTCAACAATCGCCGCTCATCAGTAAGGAGCGAATCGTGTTCAGGCATACATTCAACATGGCAAAATGAGAATATTACTGAGGAATTGTGCACTTTTGTCAAAAAGGTTCAGTCTTGAAACAGTTTGTGGTAACTTGTCTGCGAGATAGGCGTAAGGATTATATAGACACATTCGTTTTTTTTTTGTTGCTGCGTGGTGCACACATCCGAATCTATGGGCAGGAGAATATTTGCAGCTTAATCATGACAATTCATTTGCCTATGCGGCAAATCTAATTCAAGATTTTTGCACCAGACGCAACGTTGCTGTAATTCGTCAGGCTCCAGATTTATCCGGTATGGCTTTGTGTGGCTTTTGGCTGTTTTTTAAGCTGAGGAGACATAGTGCATAATGCAAAGGGTTGGCTGATGAATGTGTTTCAGACGTTTTTTTTTACCATGGTTGAAGCACTGGGAGAGGTCCATGCACTGCCAAGGAGTCTACTTTGAAGGGAATTGAGGGTTTTGTATTGTCTAATCAAGAAGCGTATTTTTGCTGACCAAAGGTTTGATACTATTTGAAGACACCTCATAACTGTAACAGTTGTGTATACATCGCTTTGAGTTCGATTGAGATGAAATGTAGCACAGAATGTGTGCTTGTTCTCATTTACTTCTTCAAAGCACTTGGATAGCTGACACCTCCTAAAATTATGTTAGTAGGAACAAATTGATATCCCAATGTTATATTTTGTTGGGTGCTGGCTCTGCCAAGGAAACAGTTCAAGCACTCTGGGCTCACTGTTTTGCCCTGTGTTTGTCAGGCCTCGCCAGCTTCTGTGGAGCTGTCTTCAAGAAGTACTCCATTGACCTGACAGGGCTTCTTCAGCTTGTGGCCAACCAGCTGAAGGCTGAGAGAAGGTAAATCAATTTCAAGCAAGAGTTTTATATGCATTTGCCATTATTCATTAAAAATTTTGTCTTTTTTTTTCCATTCTTTCACAAGCCTGGACCTGCTGGTACTCAAAGAAATAGTACAGAAAATGACTGGCATTGAGTCTACTGAGCAGGCCACTCAAGATCAACTGGAGGCGATGTGTGGAGGGGAGCTCCTCAAAGCGGAGGTGACTGGAGACACTCGTAGCCAGCATGGCATGGCCTCATTGCTTTTAGAAGTAATGTAGCGTAACTAGCTGCTTGTAAAAGAATCTCAGGTGATCAAAATTAGTTCATGTTTGCCTCGTAGCCATAATGTAGTTTTAATATGTAAGGCCTCAGCATTAAATGTTATTTTAAAAATTGTGCCATTAAAATATAAGCAAGTGCCCTGTCCAATTGCACCGTTAATTTCAAGTTTCCATGTTGTTCCGTAAAAGCCTTCCCTCCTTGATCACGCATCCTGACTGCCTTTCTTGAATCCCGTTCGGTACTGCACAGCAGCACTCTCTCTTAGCGCTTGCATGTGAAATTTGTAAAAACTTAATTTTTTCTCTGCTCAATGAACACACCCAGAACTTAGCGTACGACGCCCATAACAATATTCAGGGTCCTGCAAACAAAAGCATGGCCTTCGAGATCTGTATTCCAATATAGTACTACCAATGAAAGTCAGCCAAAGTGATGCCTCTGAAATTTGTGTCTGTTGCTTAGGGCTGTTGCATTGGCTTATTAATTTAGGTGCTTCCCATGATCTGATCACATGGCCATGGTGTTTCTTCAGCCATTGTAGTGTTCCATGCAAAATACAAGGTAGAGAGGACTTCTGAGGAAGTCCTATAGTGAAATTTGGCGCAGTTCAGGGAAATCTGCTCCCCCCCCCCCTCTTACGATTTGACTTTCTGCTGGGAGGAAGGGGGGTGAGCTGTGCTTGCTCACAATTTTACTGTGCAGCATTTTGGTTGCCCTTTTATATATATGCTCTTGTTGAGCTGATGCCTTCATTCAATCATTAATGTCCACTGGTTCGCAGGGAGGCTACTTCCATCAGTTGAGAAACACCAAGAAGTCGTCGCAGCGGCTGAAGGAATCATTGCTAGAGCAGGACTTGGCACTTCCGCTGTGTCTGCTTATGGCCCAGCAGAAAAACTGCATCCTCTACAGGGAACAGGAAGCCTCACATTTGAAGCTGGTTGGCAAGCTGTACGACCAGGTGATTGCATGCTACCCATAAAAGCGTGTCATTCAGGCCTGCCGGTAGCTTGTCACAGTACACACTGAATTCTATCTCATGGGGAGGATGATGCATTGCACTTAATCGTAACTTCTGCTCCCTGTGCCAGTAGCTCAATATGCTTAAAAACATTGAGCTTATCTTTATTAGTATTTTTTATGTCTGCTGCAGCATGATAGGTTCTTACTATGACATCGAATTTATCTGAGCTCCTACATTTTTGGTAGGTTGTGAAAGACAGGCTTCCTCTGGGATTTTATTCATGTTTTTTCTGTATGAAAAGAATTTTTGCTTCCAGTTTTGCTTTTCGTGTTTTCAGATTAGCTTTTCGTGTTTCTGACCATATCGTAGAAAGGTTTTCTGAAATGACACTAGATGTTAACACATTTGGAGCATGTCCATTCAAAGTTTCTGAAGCTGTCAAAATCATCAACAGTGTCACTGAAAATGTCATTGTGAGTTAAAGATTTGATTGTTTGATAAGGGTCTGAAGTTTTAAGCTTTGCTGCTGCTTGTCTGCTGTGTCGAAAGCTAGAGACTAAAAAATGTGGTATTTTTTTCTTGTTTTCTTCTGGTGTGTCATATCGTGTGAAATGAATTTTGAGGTTAAGAGAGTTGAAGAGGCATGTAATAGGGTCATTGTCCGTGTTCTGTAGGACCAGTGTGACGGAACTGTCATGTCGCCTTAGAAAATCACTGCTACGAAGGGCGCGCGTGACTGCACTGGTGCTGTGGCACGAGCGCGAGCCTGGTGTTGAATTCTGGCCAGTAGCAACTTCAACGTCTGAGCTATGCTTCTGAGCTTTTACATTTTTCTTCTACCTAAATACAATGTCTACAGCCACAAGCGGCTGTACAGATGTAACATTTGGCGACGAGGAAGGCTCAAGTCGTATGCACTCCACCGACGTCAAGGAAACGACCTGGCGACGCCAGACTTTGGTCGGCTACCTGAATTCAGTGGCATTCTGGCTCCTGGAGATATTGATATGGGAGGCTACAGTTCTTCTTCGAGGCTAACGACATTATGACGCTTCCAAAAAACATGCTTATCTGCTAACGCTGTGCAAGGAGCAGACTTACGACATCGTCTTCACCCTGGTTCAACTCAAGCAGACTAACTGAGGGAGCTACGAGGACAAAGTTGAGATGCTGAAGGCTCACTTGGATCCACAACCATCTGAGGTCTTCTGCAGGGTACGATTCCAACGACGTGACCACCGGCATGACCAAACCATCAGTGATTACATCATGGCACTTGAGCTGGCGGCAGATTTTAATTTTGAGACAAGGGCAGACACTGCGGCGAACCCGACAACGCTGCCTCTGGGCGCAATGCTGTGGGATAGTTTTTCGAAGTCTTTGGAACGAGTAGATCCAGCAACGGCTGTTTGCAGAAAAAAGGCTTGATATTCAAGAAAGCTTTCGACCTCCCATTGCGAGCTAAAAACTCCGTCAAAGACCAGAAGAACGTGAAAACCAAGTTTAAAGAGATTCATGAATCCTGCACTAGTATCTGCAAGACTGACAACCAAGGTCACTCGAGTAGCTCTGCCCAAAAGAAGAAACAATGCTGTTGGCGATGTAATGCACAACATAGTGCGGACATCTGCAAGTTTCAAATAGCTTAATGCAACTATTGCAAGAAATGCGCATGCATTGAAAAAGCCTGCATGAAAAAGCGGAAAGATGCAAAAACGAACAATAGCATCGAATAACCTCGACAAGGAACTGCGACACTGGCCTCAGCACCAGTGACGACTCAGCATTACTCGCCAGACATGGTCCTTTAGTAGCTCAGCACCTTAACTGACGCATCCAGCACGCAGAAGGTGATTGAGGAAACTGTGCAACATTGCCATGAATGCCATTCAACGCAGAAGAGTCTGCCTAAAGCTGTTATTCCTACCTGGGACTGTCCCCAGACACCATGGAACACAGTGCACATTCACTTTGCGGGGCCACTACTACTAAATACCTGTGGACACACATACAAAGTGGGTGGAAGTCCAGCACGTAATGCAAGCAACATTCGCGGGTGTCATCAACATGCTCCAAAACCTCTTTGCAAGGTTTGGCAACCTTCGAAAGGTCATCTCCGACAACGGAAAAGCATTTACTGTGCAGACCACTTATAACGTAACCGCTTTTAGCATAGGACCGGTGCCAGTACGTGGGTTTTTCTGACTATTGATATGTCGCCCATAGAACTCAATGTATAGGCGGACCGGACCTTTTATTGTGTAGGCCTGTGAAGAAGGTTATCTAATATAACGCGAACTTTTTAGGCACGCGACCGTAAAATCGGCGAACGGAGCCCATTTTCCTGCCACACCGGCGCGTTCGGAGTGGGAGCAGACGGGAATGCACGCGTGGAGGCCAGCAACCAGCTGTGAAAAGGCAAACATAGCGGAGGAGAAAAGAAGATACAGTAGGGTAGGAGAGAGACCTTGAAAGAAGGAGAGAGCATGTTTTTGGAGTGCGAGACAGAAGCGGCTGTGGCAGCACTTCTGTCTTCTGTGGCAGCGTACTTTTTTTTTCTTTTTAGTCTGTTTTTTGCCTTGTTGCATTTGTCGTGTGCGCTTCTTTGTCCACCGTGTCGTAGTGGCCGTCTGACAGCCCGGAGCACATGCGTTGTCGAGCTCCTGTCGCCATGGCGTTGGCAGCGTCTTCAAGCGGTGTGATAAAAGTTGTGCTTTATCGTTGGAGTCCAAGGAATGCGTTATAAAGGACATCAAGAGTGGGCTGAGCAAGGCTTTAGTGGCGGCAAAATACGGTGTTTCCCATCTGCAAGAACAAAGACAAACTGCGGCAAGATTCATTTTCCCTTTCACAGAAGCGAATACTTACGTCGAAATATGAAGACGTGGACGCAGTGCAGTTCAGATGGTTCCGGCAAGTTAGGGTTCGGAGCATCCCAGTAAGTGGGGCCATGCTCTTCATGCTCCAACATAGGGCCAAGTCTTTCGGAGCTTTTTTAGGCCACGAAGACTTCAATCGACTTAACGAGTGCATCCCACTCGTGAAGTGCCATGGCAACAGCTGCGAAGTGTTGTGCGAAGAAAGTGGCGATGTCGACGACAAGCCTGGCTTCGCCTAAACTTATCGAATATGCTGTCCACCTATACAGACAGAGACATATACAGTGTCGCTGAAGCTGGTTTATTTATAACCTTTTGCTGAACCGCACACTTGCACTGAAAGGCGAAGCCTGCTCTGGCCGCAAGGCCTCAAAGGAGTGCATCACTGTATTGTTTCGTGATAATATAGATGGAAGCGACTAGTGCGGCCTGTTTGTTATTGGTAAATCGGCAAGGCCACGTTGCTTCGAAAAACGAGAGTGCCTGCCAGTAACTTATAAAGCCATTAAGAAGGCGTGGATGTCGCAGAATTTGTTCACCACCAGCTGGCTCTGAAAGATCGACAAGGATATGGTAGCAGAGAAGCAATGGGTCGTGCTTATCCTCAACAACTGCATCGCTCACAACGTCAAGCTGAAGTTGACTGCAGTCAACCTAAACTTTATGCCTGCCAACACAATGGCAAAATGTCAGCCTCTCGACCAAGATTTCAATGCCACCATAAAGGCGCTATACAAAAAGTGCACTTGGGAGGGAGTTTTGCGGAGTCTTCAGCACCATCAGCCTCTGTAAAGTAAATTTAAGTAAATTTAAGGGTGCGCAATTGACATGGTGGTAGCTTCATGGTGGCAAGTAAAGGTAGACACCATAAACAAGTATTTCTATGAGGCAGGCTATGTGCGTAATGCAAAGGCCCTGAAAAATGATTATAGCACTGCGGTACTGCTTTTAGCACGGATTTTTACAACTCCTGTTACTTGCGTTACAAGTGGTTTACACTGTATCCTCAACACGATCAAGCAGTTCTATGTGTCAGACGGTATACAGGCTGCAACCTCACCCGTGCACCACCCTGCAATGAATAGTCATGCAGAACGCTATGTGGCAGAGCTGAAATGAAACATTGTTGACAGATGCAGACAAGTCAATGCAGTGCCGGCTTGTAAGATTTCTGTATCGGCAACACACGACGATACACACTGCCACAAGAATGACACCTGCGAGAGCAATGTTTGGAAGGGAACTGCTCTGTCCTCTCGATCTTCTGAAGCGGGCGGTGAATAAACAAATTCCTGAGAGCCAGGAGACATTGGTTAAGGGGGGACGCGGGGATCAAATCGCGAAATTCTCGCAAAAAAACGAATTTTGGATAAGGGCAGATTTGGATTCTGCATCACCATTTCTATCATATCTAAAAATATTTCCGCCGAAAACGATCTCAAAGTAAGCTTAAAAAATGTTTTTCTGACCGCGGATCGCAAAAAGCTGGCTGAAATCTGCGCGAAAATGGCCCATTTCCGAGCGCGATACTTCCGCGCCTTCGCCGCCGCTCGCGGAAAGCTTGGTGTCACTGGAAAGCTTGCTTCACCGCCGTACTTCTCCCGGTGAAACCACGACTCTACGAGCTAAGATAAACGCACAAACAGGAAAAATGCGAAGGCATCCGCGATGCCTTAGACGCGCACCCATTGGTCGCTCCTGTCACGTGGTACTGAGCGCGCTCTGTGAGTGGCTGCTGGGACGCGCTTGCTTGCGCTGGTCGTCTGCTCCGCGCACGCACGTCTGCTACGCACACGCTGGCGCACTATAGTTTGCGAATCCCCTGCCGATACGCCGATACGGTCGCCGATACGCCAACTCTTCTCTAGCGCGAGGCTTAGCGCCCGCAATGGATCGTCGCGTGGACCGAAAGCGCAGGACGAAGTACCGGACGAAGTACGCTTACGGGAAGCGTAAACGCAAGCCTCCTGTTGGGAAAACGAAGCAGTCAGCAGCGATTGAATCAGACGAACCGAGTACCGCGTCGCCACCAAGCTACGTGTCGTCGGAAGCCGACACCTGCTCGCTGCCGATGCTCGGCAGTGACGCCTATGACGCGGGGCCGTCAACTAGCCGCGACATCGCGGTGCGGTTCGAGTGCGACAGAAGTCTCGTTTCCGTGGCGGCGGATGACGACGTCGTGCCAGCTCTTCGGAATGATGGCGAGTCGACGGCCGGTAGTGAGGCCTATGACCCGGGGCCGTCAACTAGCCGCGACGTTGCGGTGCGGCCCGAACGCGAAAGAAGTTTCGTTTTCGCTGCGGCGGGTGACGATGCGGTGCCGGCTGTTCAAAGTGACGGTGAATCGACGCCTGGCAGTGACACTGAAGACCTGGGGCCATCAACTAGCCGCGGCATCACGGTGCGGTGTGAACGCGAGAAAAGTTTCGTTTTCGCGGCGGCGGACGACGATGTGGTGCCAGCTGTCCAGGATGTCGGCGATCGTTTGCCTCAGCGGAAGCGCACCGTTCAAATACACCTGGAACCTCGTTTCGTGTCCTCGGAAGGCGCCGAGAAGCAAGCCAGCAGTGTCCGCGATGCACTTCGCGAGGTGTCAGCAACGGAGCGGAAGTTCGGGTTCGCGCAGCAAACGGAGCAAACATCGGCAACAAAAGAGGATGAGTTCACCCTAATTCAGGTTTCTGCCATGAATTCCCTAATAGGACCTGCACTCTGCCCAAAATGTTGTAAGAAGACTTTGTCAGTGCAGCATGGGACAAAATTGGGCCTGGCAGTAAAACTGGTACTTTTGTGTGCTTCCTGTGGCCCTATTCATTCACCTTGGTCATCCAGTAGAAAATCCGAAGGAAGGGCTTTTGAAGTCAACCTAAGAGCCATGCAAGCAATCAAGTCCATTGGAAAAGGGCCCACTGCCCTGAATGACTTCTGGGCTACAATGAATGTCTCTCATCGGGGCATTCATCAAAAAACCTATCAGGAACACCTAAAAAAAACATTCAAACCAGGAGCAGAGGAAGCTGCACAAAACATCTTTGCAGATGCTGTGCTTGCGGTAAAAGACGTGTACAGTAAGATGCAGCCATCAAGCCCAAACAACATCACAGTTGTGTATGACGGCACGTGGCTTACAAGAGGCCACAGCTCACACATTGGGGTAGGATGTATTATTGAGTTTTACACGAGGCTTGTGCTGGATTGCACAGTCCTTTCCAACTTCTGTCTTGGGTGTTGTCAACAACCAGCAGAGAGCGACCCCAACTTCGTCACTTGGGCTGAGAAACATCAATGTCAGAAGAATACTGATGTTGGCTCCGGACAGATGGAAGTGGAGGCTGCTCTGACACTTTTCAGGCGCTCTGTCAGCAGGTATGGCCTCCGCTACACCAACATTATATGTGATGGTGACAGCCGAACCTATCTTGCTGTGTGCGAAGATGAGGTGTACGGCTTCATACCACTGACCAAAGAAGACTGCGTGAACCATGTGCAGAAGAGAATGGGCACCGCTCTCCGCACACTGGTGACAAGAGCTAAGAAAGGGGAGCCATTGGGTGGGAGAGGTGGACTGACGCAGGAGTTGATTAAAAAACTGACCAGCTACTACGGGTTAGCCTTGCGAAAACACACAAGTGTCCCTGACATGCAAAGGGCCGTGATGGCCACTTTTTATCACGTCACGTCCACCGACGACGAGCCTCACCATGAGCTCTGCCCACCTGGCCCTGATAGCTGGTGCAAACATCGTTCAGCACAGGCCAAAATGGAGCCAGCACCACCTCACAGGTATAACCTGTCGAAACGTGTAGCGGAGGCTCTGCTGCCCGTATACCAACGTCTCTCTGACCCGCAACTGTTGGAGCGATGCAAAGGCAACAAAACTCAGAATGCGGCGGAAAGCTTGCATTCAGTTATTTGGTCACTGACTTCAAAGGACCAACACGCTTCATTGTTCGCAGTGGAGACAACAGTACATGAAGCAGTTGTACGCTACAATTTTGGGAATTTGCGAGCCTACACTGAAATGTGCAAGTCTGTGGGCATCAAACCTGCTAGCCTCGCCCTTCAAAGAGCTGAAGAAAAAGACCAGCAAAGAAAACGAAAAGCACGCAGTGCAGAAAAAATGAAAGAGAAAGGACGTAAGAAGACCCTCGCAAGCAAAGACACAAAGTATTACAGTCCCGGGGCATTTTGATGGACCTTTACTGACTGTTCAACTTTAACGCCAGTTTTCTCAGAAACGTGTTTTGACCCGACTGTCCAGCTTGCCACGATGCTTGCATGACTATGGCTTGACGGATTTTCATGTGGTTTTTTGCATTGTGTTCCTCAGTGAATTTTCTATGTCGTGACGTTTTCATATTTGTTAATTACTACCTCAGTATTTTTACTCCTAAGCTAATTTCACATTATAACGACCACATTTACAAGCATGTATACAATGTTCTCTGTAAAATAAAAACAGAGTCATAAAAATATTTGCAGAATGTCACGACATCAACCATCCCAATGGCTAAAATATAAGAGCAACTATAGGCTTCTACCATGTTTTTTTGTCACACCAGGCTTTGGGCAAGTTTGGTAGTACACTGATGGATAAAAAAATTTATAATGCCAGAACTACTAGAGATAGCTGAATGAAACTTTGTCATTTATCATTTAGCGCAGTTTCCAGTAAGCATGCCAAATTTCATTGCTCTACGACAAAAACTAAAGAATTTCACTTTCGATCCCCACCTCCCCCCTTAAATCACACCGCTTCGCTGTAGGGGAGAGATTGTTTATCCAGCAGTTTTTGAAAAGGCCGGATTGGGTTGAAGGCGAAATACTGCACCCGCGTTGGACCACGATACTGGATTGTAAAAAGCGACCATGGAAAGGTTCGGCGTCACCTCAATCACATGAAGGTTAGACCAGACAAACAACCCATTCGCTGACAGATTGGAGCGCAGCCGACGATTTCTAGGATGCAACGCCAGAAGAAATTCTTTCGAGCTTGGCTTCTCAATGGTCTGACTTGCCCAAGATGCTGGACAACACTCCGTCGCAACCGCCGATGTCACTGGCAATGACCATCCGGCAACTTCGACCGCCAGAGGTCAGGCGACCCCCAGATCGCTATGGAGACTTCGTCTAAGAAAGGAAGAGTTGACATGTCACCTTAGAAGACGATGACAATGAAGTGCACGTGGGACTGCACTGAAGCTGTGGCTTGAGCGTCAGCGTCGAACGCTGGCCAGTAGTGACTCCGAAGCCTGAACTACGCTTCTGAACTTGTTCATCTTTCTTGTACTTAAATACATCGTCTACAGCCACAAGCGGCTGTATAGATGTAAAAGGAAAAATGGAAAGAAAGAGGGACACATAGGTAGGATGAGTGTTCATTCTGTCTGTTTGTTAGTTTGTTCATGATACCCTTAAGGTGCATTGTGAGTGTGCAGCTTTTAATATTGCTTGGCCTCATTATTTTACCACGCTTGTTCAACTCTGGGGTCTGAGAAGGGCATCTTTCAATTGGACTCGTCTTTTTACAGTGCCAGGACACACTTGTGCAATTCTGCAGCTTCCTGTCAAGTAGCTTGAGCACGGAAGAGTATGCAGGCAGGCTACCTTCTGTGGACCTGCTTCTGTCAAAATTCCATGTTCAGGCAGATGTGGCCTTCTTCCTGGCGAGACCTATGTTTGGACACCAGATCAATGTGAGTTTATACTGCGGCTCCTCATCTCTCTGATATTGCTTTTTTCTTGTAATATGCCTGCGGCACAGATGACAAATTCAATTGATGAGGTCCTCATGGCAGAAAAACTACATACCAAATTTGCTTGATTACCATGTATGCTCATGTAAGGGTTGCACCTATTATTTGCCATTTTGATGGCTTGCAACTCTTACACGAATCTGGCCTATATCTTTCACTAATCTGGCCTATATCTTTCTGCAAGGACCTATACCTCTCTGCAATGCCTAGTGATCACACTTAAAGTTGGTTCACACCGGTGACCAGCAGTGGTTGTGCGTTCTTTTGCTGCTGGCGACCAAAAAGCGACTACATTCACACGGGCAAAGGCTGTATACGAGCAACCGGAAGTCACGAACCCGGAAAGCCACGTCCGGATCTTGTTTTCACTGTTGTCAGTGAAAACTTTGGAGACCAGTGGCGGTCAGCTGATCGCCGCCAGTCGAGTGGGCGTAGGCAGCTGAGCACACCGCATTTATTGTTTTCGACGGCCGCTTTCGCACTCTGTTCCCAGCAGCGTTATAGACTTCGATTGGAGTAAAGACGAGAGTGTGATGGTGCTAACACGACCGTTGGATGAAAAAGAAGGTGCGACCTCTCTATTGCCGCTGAAGCAGCGTCTCGGACCTAAATTAATGTTGTTACTCAAATATAGTTGTTACTCACCCATTTACTCACTAGGCGCACTCTGGCGCCAAAGCTCATTCTGCGAAAAGCCCTTCCACACACATTTATACAAGTGATAGCTGCTCTTCTCAGGTCGTAAATAACGCTTTTTCTAGTTGCACATCACTGGTACGATACTGAAGTCGTTATTGGAAGTACCGGTAGCAGCACTTACCGTATTTACTCGATTCTACCGCGCCCTCGATTGTAACGTGCACCCGATTTCCACCGCGAAAAAAAAAAAAAAAGTAAGACATCGATTGCAACGCGCACCCGTTTTTTTTCGCTGGCCCGCACGATCACACCACTCGAAAAAACGATTCCTTTCGGGATTGTCTTCCATTTAAATATGAGGTACGGGCGAAGCTTGTGCCCATCTGACGTGTAACAGAGCATTGCTGTCACTGTAGTTTTACCGTGTCAGCACGCGAACTTGCTTCGCCCCGTTCTTCTCGACGGTTGTGGTGCCAGGCATGTCGAAGTAAAGAGGCGTCTGATCCGCATTCCAGATTTGCCCAAGCAGGTAGCCGTTGTTGCGCCGCAAGTTTAGGACGAACCTCTGAAAACTGTAAAGCATTTCATCGTCCTTCTCCGCAAAAGTTTTCGCATATGCATGTTCCCCTTCGGAGGGAAGAGCCTTTCTTCTTCATATAGTTAATTAGCCAGCACCTGCTCGCTTTAAACTGGCTCCGCATTAGACCTTTTTCTAAGACTAATTGCATAGCCCGCACTTGGGGCAGTTCTGTCGTCACGGGGCGCTGTGCCGCTCGCTGCTCAAGCACATACTCGCCGAGCAGTTCTTTAATTTGCGGAAACCGACCCTGCTGTGGTCCACTGAAGCCTTTGCGTGAAGCTTTGCTGTCGACAATCTTCTGCTTTTGTTTCCGCCGGTCCCGCACGCACGTTTCGGGAACGACCGCGATGCGGCCCGACTTCCGTCCATTTCTGCACACGCGATGACTTTTCTTTTAAAAGCGGCATCGTGGTGCACTCGAGTTTTTGGAGTCGGCCCTTCCACGCCGTCGATGCTAATGCACTACTAGATGACGAACTTCTCAGCACACGTACGAAGTCCCGCACATGGGAAACACATAGGTAGAAATAGCCGACGCGCCATGCCGACGCACGTAGGGGGCGGCCATTTTGGATTTGCGATGGCAATAGATTGACCGTAATTTTTTTGTTCGTACTCGATTCTAACGCGTATGCGATTTATGAACTCGCTTAACCGGAAAAAAGGTGTGCGTCAGATTCAAGTAATTACGGTACGTTAACAGTTTGCCCAAGTAGTGCCAATCTGTCGTAGAGTGTGCCTCAATACTCTTCATGAATGCGACCCGTATAACTCACCTGAACTGTCACTGATCCCATTAATGGGGAGGAAGTCGCCGGGCAGATTCCGAGGGCTGACGTATTGGTCCACCGAAACCCACCACGAAAGCACACACAATTTAAATCTCGGTCCTTTTCGTGCAGCAGCAACGCCAGCTGTAGTTCAAAGACCGAGTTATAAAGGGAAGAGTTAACTACGTAAACAAAATGTATTCTCAGTTTTCAGTCATTATACAAACTTTCACTCTGGGTAGGTATCAATTACAACTCACATTTACTTATGTCAAATTACTTATAACACTGTAAATTACTTGTAACACTGTCACACAGCCACCACCGAGCTCCATTAAGGGGGCTGACTGGTCCTAGACATTTTTTATTTCTTCAATGATCTTGATGAAACTGCACAAAATTATGTAGCCTTTTCTGCTGATTTCATATATTTAATTAGTTTTCCTGTAACTTATCTTATTCCTGAGATAACTTAAGTTCACCCCCTATTGTTTAAGGCTGCCATAGAAAAAAAAAGTGCTTAATTAAAAGTTATATTTAAGACATGCCAACATAGACTAATGACTATATATTGAATGTATGCAAGAGATTTTTTTTTGTTTTTAGGCCTTCTTGGTTATTTTACTGCAAAATGAGCTATCCATTTGCAAAAGCAGTTGAAATTGTGGTATAATTTTGATGAGTAACTAATTAAAAAAGCTTGTTCTCAAAATTCTGCTCCCATACTTACATTCTACACACATACAGGTTTTCATTGCAAAAAGAATTATTGCTGTACCTGCCCTAGCTGCACAGATATTGAGGCCTCAAAATAGAACAGTCGTAAATTTACATTTTTGTGAAAAAATGGAAAACACACAGCTTTTTCAAAAAGCAACAATCATGGTGCGTATATTTTGAAACCTCATAAAGGTGCTTATAAATTCGTAGGAGAGCTTGTAACACAGGTACCGACAAATTATAAAGAAGCCTCGAAGTGTGTTCCCCATTTTTCTTGCTGGTTCTTCATGTTAGCAGCACCAAGAATTTGGACAGTTAGAGTGACATTACAAAATAAGTACCACTTCCTGGTGCGGGAAAATTGGCAGAGAAATAGAAAAATACTGCAGAAACCAAATGTGTCAATTTTAAAGAAATGAATTTTTTGTCACTTTTTGGTCCCAAAGACCAGTCTGCCCCCTTAAACTCTGTTAAAGTAAATGTCCCCTGGGGAGTGTGGCAGCTTGGGCTAGTTGGTATGGCATGACTATAGTTATAGCGCGAGAACAAAACGACGACACAGAGACAAGAAGGACACGAAAGCTCGTGTCTTGTCCTTCTTGTGTCTGTGTCGTCGTTTTGTTCTCGCGCTATAACTATAGTCATCCCCTGGGGAGTTTGACGGAGATGGAGTTAGGGCAGTGTCACACGGCAAGTGTCAATAGTTGCAGCTAAAGGGCTCCGCCTGCGCTGTTCGATTTTCGCATAAGTATCCCAATCTCATCTCTAGTTGCATTTTTTTTAATACTTGTTGTGGGGTTTTCACAAAATTACAATATTAAGTCTGAAGCGAACAAAGCATTAGAAATTATTTGAATGAAAACACATTCGCTAAATGTGACGATCCTGGCCACCTTGTATCTAACGCTATGTTTGTTACAATTGCACTGTGCTCGACGACTAGTTTTTTTTATATCCTGCGTATTAAAGTTCTTGTGTTTCCTTTCCTCATGAGCGCACTCCAAGTTATCCTGAAATTAAGCTGGGTTCCATTGCCCATTTCTGCAGCCATGAAGCAGGTGCCGATGATGCAGCGCTGTCAGTGATTCCTCTCACAGGCAAACGCAAACACGGCAACAATAACCATACGCACGGGCGAAATATTTTTAAATGGCGGTGCCTGGCCCGACTCGCGAGGCACGGTGTGGAGGGCATCGGTGTGAAGAGTAGCTGCAACACACGTTATGAATGGCTACTGCAACAAAAGAACGTCTAATATTTCCAAAATGTATTATTGTTTTCACTGCGGCAATTCAGTGCTACTAGAAATTTTTTTCTGACCTGCAGATACTGGGGATGAGAGTACCTCGTTTAGCTGTGAAGGGAGATCGTCGAAGGTCCTTTGCGAAATGCTCCGTTTATGTTTGTGTTTGGGTGGACTTGTGACAAGGACTGCATCTTCTTTGTCGTAAGGACGAGAGAGTTAAACGGTGTTCGAGGGTGCCCGTGTGACAGGGAGGTTAGAGGGTATTTAAAACAAGTCCTCCACCATGGCGTCTCTCATAATCATATGGTGATTTTGTGACATTAAACCCCACAAATCAATCAATCATCACTTCGAGGCCTCGAATATTCACCACATGTGTGTAGTCCACAATTCTCTGAACGTTTCTCGGATATTTCTTTTCCAGGAAATACTCAAACGAACTTCAGCACTAATCGTCATCCTAGTGACACTCTTCAAAACAATGCACTCAATGCGTCATCATTAAATTTTTCAGAGTGACTGACCTTACAACACGACCCACTCAAAACACTCAAATGTCATAACTTTTTGACAAAGTCCACCTACCCATCCTATCTTCCGCCATCTCTCTTTTGGATCCTTTCCGGTTTTGCTGTTTCGTGAGCATTCCAAGCGATTATTTGGCGTGTAGCACGTACCACAGCGACAGCTAGGGGAAAGGGTTTTGTTTCTCTGGTTCGTCCACAGAAAGGGGTAGCCCAGAAACAGATGTATTGAACTCTCATGATCTGCGCGGGCATTACGCCTTCGCCTGTGTAGAGACGCAGAGGCTTTGGTAGAGGGTAGAAGGCCCTGGACGCTTTTTCATAGTTTTCTTTTTTTGGTTGTGCCCGTCCGTTGAGCGGGAACGGTGGGCACGGTGGCCTGAAGCTGTCGTCTGGACGCAGCTGCGCGTGCCTGTTTTAACGCTCATGCAGTAGACTCCCATTAAAGGAAACCCTCTTAAACGAAATCGCTGTTTAAATAGAACTGCCTCTAATATGATTCGTTGTGTACTTGGAATATCGCACCCCTGTTGATTTCTCAGTAAACAAAACTCCTCTTAAATGAAACCCATTTTTCCTGGTTCCTTCAGGTTTTATTTAAAAGGAGTCTATGTGACAAAAAGAAGTGCTCACGAGAGGTGGCTGGCCACGCAAGCCGCCTGCTTCTCGACCTGCACTCACACGATGAGGAGTATTTCCGAGAGTAAGCTACTCGTTGTTTTGCATGCCTGTAAGATAGTGGACAATCCATTTTCTCTTTCTTTTGATTGGTTTAGCTTCCTGCAAATGCCGCCATGAACATTCGAAACTTTGCTCAAGCTCTGAGCAGAGTACTGCGTGGTGGCCATGATGGCACAGAGGAACACACTCGTTAGTATTTGAAGGCAGTGGCCAGTGCAATGAAAAATAAAGAAGGCAGTGAGCCCGGGCACAAACAAATGCTGACGTCTCTTCTGGTCTTTGCTCATTGGTTCCAGCTGTTTTTTGACTGCAGTTGTGCGACATAAAAATCTTTTTAAGAAGTGACTAGGCAAAGCAGTCGCTTAGCGACCATTTGAGACCAGTCGTAAAGCGACTAACTTACCTAGTCATGCGAGCAGTGCTAGTCGCCGGTGTAAACCAGCCTTTATTTATGGATGCTCATAGTCGTTTTCACTGTCACTGCTCTTGGAAGAGTTTGTCTCATGGGTGCCCTTCCAAAAGTAGTTGTTTTGTGTACTATCTATAAGATTCGCACTTCAGTAATGTGATTACGGCCACGTCACTATGTGTCTTCTGTAAAAAAAAAAAAAAAAAACTGCTTTTGCCATCTGCTAGTCAATCGTAAAGCTTTAATAGCAATAATATGTGGGTTTTAACGTCCCAAAACCACCATATGATTATGACAGACACCTTAGTGGAGGGCTGTGGAAATTTGGACCACCTGGGGTTCTTTAATGTACACCCAAATCTGAGCACACAGGCCTACAGCATTTTCACCTCCATCGAAAATGCATCCGCCGCAGCCGGGATTCGATCCGGCGACCTTCAGGTTAGCAGTCGAGTGCCATAACTACTAGACCACCGCGGCGAGACCCATTCGTGAAGCTGGTGCATACACTTGGCCTCGTGGAATCGTAAACTTTTTTTCTTCAAAATTTTCTTTCCTATGTTGGGGGTGCAGCCCTTACATGGCTAGCCATTACACAAGAACATATGGTAATTATGACACCAGTCATTGTCCAAATGAAGACAAAATGCATTCTTCACACTCTGAAGATTGTTTTGAGATGGTCTCTTGTACATGGTTTTCTTTTTAAAAGCCACATCTCCTTTTTTTTATGTCACAATACTAGCAAATGAAAAAAAAAATCTGTAAACAGGAGTGCTCGATTTCATGTTTTTGAAAAAAAAAAAACTAGTCCACTTGTCGAAGCGTTGGCTTGAGCATTTGTTGCCAGCACGCAACACCTGTTTATGAATTTTTTCATCTCAAGCTTCCATCTTTCTGCTGTTTTTTTTTAATACTAGCAGGCACTGCTTGTGCACGCTGTAGGCAAGAACAAATGTGTTTTCATTAGTTACTTGTTTGCCAGTCAGAGGCACTCTTGTGATGTAATATAAAATATGGCCCATATATTTATTGTGGTCGTAGTACAAAGTAAAAAGAGGAGTCATAAGTTGTGATGCTTTTTCACTCTATTATTTTTTTTTTGAGTTTCTTGTCATCTCCTGTTCTCTTTTTTGTTTTTTTGTAGTTGAAGTTTGATGAAGCCAAGAGGAAAGATAAAAGCTTCAAAACACTGGCAGCAGCACAAAAGGTAAACTTGTAGTGAACAGATGTCTTTTTGCTATCTTGTTACAAGGTGTATTCAATGTTTGGAAGGGGCGTGTTTCATGTAGCTTTTTGAACAACTCTTCTCAATGGTTTCCAGCTCCAGCGCTACGTATCTTGTTACAAGGTGTATTCAATGTTTGGAAGGGGCGTGTTTCATGTAGCTTTTTGAACAACTCTTCTCAATGGTTTCCAGCTCCAGCGCTACGTAGATGCTGTAGACCAAGTGATGTCCCAAGTTGTCGAAAACGTCAGGCCACTGCATCCAACAAAGACATGGGAAGACTTAAGGTACGGACAGTTTAGAGACACAGCCACTCTATATTTAAAAAAAAGAAAAGGAAGAAGAAGAGAGAAGAGCTGCAGCCAGTTTAATCCTGTGTATCAGTAGGAGAGCGTGTGACGTTACCGCAATGCTGCTGCACAATTTTGAGTACTTGGAGGAATGATAGTGCAAATACTAGCAAAAGCTGTGTAAGTGCAGGATTGGCTTTCTAGTCTAGGTGAGCAGCCAGGACACTCGCTATGGTCTGCAAGACCGTGTTAATGCTTAATGAACTGTGCAGTTTTGCGAATGTGCAACGAAGATCTTCAAAGCACTTGACCTTTGAACCAGTAATTCATCACCATTTGTCAGGCAGCAATGCACGCACTTTATGATTGGAGGTGGCTGATGTGTTGGTGCAGCTTATTTCCTCTGTTTTGAAAGGCATGTTGCATGTTGGGGCCTCCCTGGAATGCCTTTAATCTATTTAGGCCAGAGGGATTCTAGCTCCACTTTGTTATTATTTAGGGGGAACTCGCATCTCTCTTACACTTTCTTGCCTTTGTACCCTTTTGTTTCACTGTCTGTGCAGCCCCCAGTTCTACGTGACCTTTTGGTCGCTGTCCATGTACGACCTCTACGTCCCCACATCTAGCTACCAACGCGAGATTCAGAAGCTGAGAGACGCGTCCAATTCTGAAGAGACGAAGGACATGGTAAGCTTTGTTGAATTATTAGAATTTCTTAGCTGCCTGCTCTGCTTTTTCACATTCTCAATTTTTGGACTAGCATTTAAGCTACAGCAGGATATTTTGCTTTGATGTCATTGTGCAGTTAAACCCCTGTATAAGAGGCATGCTCTGGGCAGCAATTCTCGTCTCTTACGCGAATCGTGTCTTATAAGCAGGGTACCTCGTATCCATTTTCTTATCAATCCGTATCTTACTGCAGGCCCACTGGTGCCTCTTATGCCCATTTGTCTCTTATATCAGCGTCTCTTATAAAAGGGTTAGACTGTAATACGTTCTTTCCTCTGATATGCACCCAGTTGCATGTCTAGCTTAGTTGAAGATCCCTTATGTGTACAGTGATTCACGCATTCTCCATGCATGTGTCACAGCTCTGTGATGAATCACGATGGACGGTGTGAGCAAACAGGATTATTAATGACAGCATGGGTAGTTGGTGAGTGTAGCTGAGATGGTGCCAGTTAGTGGGAGGTGACCCGAGCATGAATGTGTGTGGGTGCCAATGTATTGTGAATAAAAGGGACTATAAACATGAATTGGTGGGCATAGGGAAAAACATGAGTACTGCACGAGTTAGTGCTCTGAGTAAGTGAACATGTAGTGTAATAAAATAAGGAGTATTCTGCTGTCCTTTGGGCCTAGTGTGACTAGTTACCACATGGGCTCTCACAGAGAGCCAGGTTTGTGCTGGTTTTCTACCTCAATTAGCACAGTGCTGTCCCAAGAAACTGCAGTGCTTAGTAAAAAAGTAGTTTCAACAGTTTCACTGTTTAGACCCTACTGGTGTCGATGCTTCTAACACCGCTGCTACTTTTATTATTGCAGCTAATATTCACATATGCTGTAACGATCCTGTTTACATGCTCATACGTTAGGGACAATTCTTGTTACTGCTGTGCCGAACTAAAGCTTCTATACTGCCTTGTTTCCAGTCTAACCCAGCACAGAGACGACCATCGCAAGTATGCTTCCTCTAAACTTATATTCATTCGTGGTATTTTCTTGTTCTGTACAAAGGTAATCAACACACTCCAGCTACATCATGAGAGTATAAACCTACAAGTATGCCAGAGCCAATAATAGTGGAATTTGTTGCTGGCAAGAAACACAATTTTTTTGCTGCATCATTGTGTGCAGGATTTTGTTTGTGAGAAGAGGGTGGCAGGTGGGTGGTATCCTGCTTGAGTCATTTATGTAACAAGTTAGCAGCAGCTGAAAGTTGTCGCTGTTTATTATGTTGCACAATGAATTGGTGGGATGCAAGAAATATATGCACAAAACAATGTGTGAGCTTTTAATAATGAGATTTATTTCCCATTTCGACGAAATGATAATTTCATGGTGATCAGAGTGGTTTGAAGCTCTTAGATAAAAGGCTCATGCCTTACTGGTTTTCGTTGTGTACTTGTAGGTACACAACGTATTTTATACTGTGTAAAATGCAAGAATGTCAAACCCTTGATCATTCTCTCACCAGTCTTTGGGTTAACGTGGATAAATAGTGATTTGTTATTGCTCTTAGAGAAGCTTTCTTTGTATTCAAGCCATAGTGGAGTGTACATATTTCATTGTAACCCCAGGGGAATGAAAAGAGAAAGTTATCACTTAAAAAAATAGATTGATGCTCTACCCAAAAGTGTTTAATCATCCTGTTCTCGATTCTTACTCCTATTAAAAATTTGGGCAAATTTTTCTGGGCCAAGTGTTTTGTCTTAAAAATGTAGTTAGTACTTAAAGAAAGAGGTAATGGAAAAATAATACAGTTATGCAAAAAGAAAAAATATTACTTGAGGAAAGAGAATACATTTATCTTCTTGCCTTTTACCGTTCTAGAAAAGCCTATTACTCATATCTCCACGGACCTCTCTCCTACTCCTCAACCGTGGCCACAGCATTCACTTTGCTTTTTCCCTGACTAGAAAACCATTCTGTGCGTGTTATGATGATAGGGAATACTTTATTTCTGCAGGCTCCCAGCAAACGCAAGAAGGAAAAAGACCGGTGTGACGCCCTTGCTGACAAACTGGCTGAAGAGGAGCGCAAACAACAGGAACACTGCACTCGAGTTCTGGCTCGACTGCGTAGTGAAAAGGATGCCTGGTTTCAGTCAAGTATGCACTTTCGCTTGTGTGCTGTGCCACTTGCAATCCAATATACTAGAGCTTGCCCTTTTCTTAAGCCTACCTATTATGTATTACAGGCTGTGGCTGGATCATGGGGTGATAGGGGCATACATGCGAGTAGGTATAGGAACACAAGCATAAATAGTGCAACTGCATACAGTCGAACCCCTCCATAAGGGACATGGGTATAAGACACAAATGGGTGCCTACAATAAAATACCGGTTGATAAGAAAATGCATACATGGTACTCTGTTAATAAGAGACATCTCATCTAAAAGACAAGAATGGCGGCCCAGAGGGTGCCTCTTATGGAGGGGTTCAACTGTAAATGAAAAACACAGCAGCTGTAACAAAAATGATACTCTCAAACCACACACAGAACATACTATGGTTTATGCGAGTGCATCATGAATTGATACCAAGCACAGTGAGACTGCAGTTTTTGCAGCGCAACAGACTCTGGAGGGACCAGGAAAATGTGTTCCATTTGACTGGTGTATTGTGTACCGTGAGATGAACACATGTGCTGAATGCAAGTATGAAACCAATCGTCCTGGAGGCAGTGGTTCAAGCAGCAACCGATTTCTGTTGACCGAGAGTCTTTTTTTTTTATATCATAGTTCATAGTCCAGTTTTTATATCATAGTATATCAAGCAATCTCGTCAACACATTCTGGAAAGACCAGCAGTCACTGAGATGGCTCTTCCATGCATCATGGTACAGGAATGTCTTCATGTAGATTATTACATTTTAAATGTGAATATAAGTACAGTTGGGTCTCGATAATTTAAATTTATGGGTGTCTAATTATTTTGTTTGAATTATCAGAAGTTCTCATAGATATGACAAAGTGCAGCACGCCAACTTCTGTTGTATTGCCTCTTTTTTCTTAGGGCTGCAGCAAAATCATAGATAGTCGTGCTTAACTGGTATTGAAGCTTTAAATGTCATCGATCATACTGGCACTTGTTGCCCTAAAGCATGTGCACGCTTGTGTATTTAAAAGGAACGAAATTGAAGGACACTGTTTATTCCAAAGTGTTTAGGAGAAAGCGTGTGGCCATTTGACTGACTATGCCGGGTCTTTTTTTAGGGTCTCTGTGGAATGGCATGTAAACGGGCTGTGCGTGTTTTTTTTTTTTTTTACCATGAATGGCAGCCATGTGCAAGACTTACCTGCCTTAGTTTTGCAGGCGATCGCATTCTCCTGTTTGGGGCATTGTGCAGGCACCATTCACATTCTATTTATGGAGGTCTGTTAGAATGAGATACTGTAGATGGAATTATGATCAGTATTATATACATGAAGATTTTATGGTATATATCTCAAGAAACCTGTTGCTTTGCCTTGATTACTTGATGTATATGCCATGACTGTGGTAGCCAAAGAAAATCTGTAAATGCAGGTTCTTGAGCTGCTTGTTCATCTGTAATTTTCAAGTATACCTAAAATGAGTTAGAAACTTTTATGCTGAGTAAAGACTGTAGACTTGGTATTGTGAACTTTTCTTTTGCATTAATAATGAGGGAGCATGTTGTTTTTTTTAATTCATGTGCAGGGTCATCCAAGAACGAAACTATCACACAGTTCCTGCAGTTGTGTGTGTTCCCACGCTGCACATTCACAGCGCTGGACGCCTTGTACTGTGCCAAGTTTGTTCATTTAATCCACATCCTCAAGACGCCCAACTTTTCTACCCTTATCTGCTATGACAAGGTGAGGGGATACACACCCAGAGCATCTCACTCTCAATAGCTTCTTCTTTAGGTGCTACTGTTCCAGTAGTCGCAAGAAGTAGTGTTTTTAGTAGTAGTGTGTAACTTTTGACCATCGCGGTTGAGGTTCTTGTGCCGCCGCTTTTGCCGGTCTGTCTCAAGGTCATGCACATAGGTGTAATATGCTCGAAAACATGGCTTGTATCTGTTACGATTGTAACTGCAGCCTTTTCGTGTCGGTGACGCATCTTCATTGTCAGGGATGCTGGTGTGGTTGACATGCATGTGACGGTCATGCTTCTCACAATCTTTCACAAGTGTGCGGCACTCTGTATTGAAGCTGTGCATGCACACCAGTTGTCTAACTGTTCCTGTGAAGCTCTTTGTCTCGCTAATTTAAGTGGTAATACACTTGCCGTAGAGCACTGGGCGATCAGTCTTAGAAAATTTTCATTCGGATGCCATTTTTTTGGCTGGGATATGAGCCATTCACGTGTTTACATGGTTTTGCGGGCTGCATGGATGCTCTTGTTCCCCAACATTTGATCTAGCTGTTTGCTCATATCCTCGATGTATGAAACGGCGTGTCAACGGGATCGAGCTTACATGATATTTATGAATTCTCGTACAGGAATGTGTTTTGTGGATGCATGCTCACACTGATGCGTTGATCAGTATGTTGCGACATGTGCTGAATAAAGCTCCTTTCTTAGACATCGTTGGAAGATGCAATGGAAAGGAATGCTAAAATTAGTTTTTCATCTAGAAGGCTGGACAGTAAGTAGAGTGTGTATGCATAGAGATTTGTGGGAGCGTACGTGTTAGTCAGAAAAGGCCATGTTATATAGCCTGCCCTGCTATATAAGTGGTTACCTAATAAGTGGTGAAGAGCTCACAGGCATTGTCTCTTGATGTTTCTTTTTCCCTGCACCCGTAAGTGTGTTGCAACCTAAATGTGAAGTGATGAGAGAATGTTGAACGAAGAGTGTTTCTGGAGCCAATGATACAAGTCCATTTGTTGAAGCACTGCCCCAGCTACTTTCCCTGTTATCAAATTTCTCATCCTTTCAAGCTGCCATCTTCCCCTAAACTTCTTATTCTGGCTTCCTCACTTTGACTTTTATGCTTTATTGTGTTTGATCCTTTACGAAAACCTTGTTACAAAGGCATTATTATCTCTGAATGATAATGCATTACTTTACGTTGACTTGCATCCTTTGTGTTAGTGGCATTTCTAACCTGTAGCTCATTATCTTCTCCTGCAGATTTTTTGTGACATCACATACACTGTAACAGCATGCACTGAGAATGAGGCCAATCGGTATGGCCGCTTCCTCTGCTCCATGTTGGAGACAGTGATGCGCTGGCACAGTGACAAGTCTATTTTCGATAAGGTGAGTGCTGTTTGCTTGCTATGGTGCTGATATTGTGAGTATGCATCGTATTCAGGGGGTGTGGATAGAGAGGATAGCGTGTTTTTATGTGCCAGAGCTACAACTTCATTGTGGATTCTTGCAGGAGTGTGCCAACTTTCCCGGTTTCATGACAAAGTTTCGTGGTGCTAGCCAGTCATCAGACATTGCCACTGATCATGTTGATTATGAGAACTACCGTCATGTTTGTCACAAATGGCACTTCAAAATCACCAAGGTAAATAGATGTTTAAAGACTCTTCCTTTTGCTTTCAATTTCAATTTATCCTATCCCTGAGAAATAAAGGAAGGCCCAAACGAAAAAGTTGCAATTCTCATTTGATGAAGATTTAGGCCCTCTGTACATGGCATACAGCAAAGAGAGATATACAGTAAAAGCTCGTTAATTTCAAGGGGTAGCCGCCTCAGTTCGAATTAACGAAAGTTTAAACTATCGAAAGTGAAGAACAAGAACACTGCAACTCAGTAGGGCATAACAATTTATTTTTAGAAAGATTCTGTGATCGCGGTCTGCCTTCTTTCCATGAAGGCGACAGCCAGCACTTTTTGCTCTAATCAGCGAATTTGGCGGAAGGCCTCTTCTCCACCTTCTTCAAAACTTAAAAAAAAACGGGCGGCATTTAATCCGGCCATGACTTCCGCAGCTGAGGGCTGCACTGGTGCTTCATTCCCTTCCTCATCATCGTCACTGGCAGCTACAGGTTCTGCACTTCTCACCTGACATGGTGAACAAGGCGGTGATGCCGTGTTCGAGCACTGGTGGCTTGTCAGCTTGCAGAGCTTCGGTGCTGAAGCCACAGTGGCGAAAGCAATTTGCTATCGTAAGCGCTGTCACTTGCTCCCAGGCACGCACAAGCATGTGTAGTGCACTTAGGAGCGTCACTTGGTAGTTATTGCACAAAATAATTTGTTCCAACATATGACACTGATAAAATGATTATAAATGTGTAATCATACCCTGGTCCATGGGCTGCTGTACCGCTGTCGTGTTTGCTGGAAGGAAGGCCAGCTCAATCGCCTTCGTCTCAACATTGACTTTATGGGCCGGACAGTTGTCCTCAAGAAACCGGACTTTGCGGCCACAGTGTTCGAACTTCTTGTCAAGCTTCCCTAGCCACTGCGCAAACAATACCCCTGTCATCCAGGCCTTTTTGTTAGCCGTGTAGTCTGATGGAAAAGACCGGATGTTCTTGAAACAACGAGGACTTCTTGATTTGCCTATCACGAACAGTGTGCTGCCTTTGCCAGTATGACTGGCCCACTCAGTGGTATGTCCTGCGAACGCTTTTCCTTTATCTAAATGAAAAGCGCTTTCTCGAGGTCAAGATACTTTTTGGGCCGCAACCTCCTTCTTTTGCTCGCAACTTATGCCTGTAAGGCGTCTTCAATAGTCCTATTTTTTTTCATAAGTAGATAACATGTTCGGTATACCATGCCATACTTGCCAAGTCTCCCGGATTGGCCGGGAGACTCCCGGATTTGGACCGTTTCTTCCATTTGTACGGTTGTCATGAAAATATCCCGGGAATCGAAATTTTTGTGCGTGATCCGGCCGCCTTGACAAAAAGAAGCAGCTCAATCCGCTCCAAGCTTTTCGAACCTACCCCATTTTATTATTAGTAAGAGGCGTTCATCTAAATGTACAGTAGAATCTCAGTGATGCGAAACCGGGGCAGATACGAATTCGTGAAATTCCTCAGCGAAATTCCACTATGTCTATTGGGCCTAAATTCGAATGTTCCGAACACATTTCCTAATCGCGGCGGGGGATACGAACTTTACTACGGAAATCGTCGAATGAAGGCCGGGAGCAACGTACTCGAAGCTTCAGAAGTACGCGTGCGTCCGGCCCACGCACTGTCTTCTACAGTGCATGTGATTGTTGTTGCCACAATCGCTGTCGACGAAACCGTGCTTGTTTTTGATGCGATCATGTATGGCAACGACGTAACTGTCCTGAAAGTGTGCATGCGTCCAACACTCAACCAGTCTAAGCAATGCTGCTTTCCGCAAACCCTGTGGATAAAACACCGGCAGATGCAATTGTAGACGGCGTAAAATGACTTTGTTTTGAAGGCGTTTGCGCAGTCAAGTGCACGAGTATTGAAAAAAGAACTACCATTTGTCGCAACCGCCACACACAACATTGCGGTTGCGGCGGCGCGATAGCGATCTACGAGCTCCGAGGGCACGCATCGGTAGACTAAACGCGATAAATGCGTAAAAAAAAAAAAAACTTTCGCCGCAAGGGCGAAGAAATCAATGCTACACCAACAACTTGGAATGTCACACTGAGAACGGCAAGCAGATCAAAACGCGCAGCGCGCTGCTCACACACAAATGACGCATGAAAACAATACACACAAGATGAAAGCAAACTAACGTTCACTGCTCGACACGTAACGCACTGTTCAAACAACAAAAAAGCGACGCTCGATATATAATCACAGGTACCGAAGAGTACAAACTAACAAGTGTCGCAGTTATACCTTGCTGTGTATGAAAAGCGCGCTTTTTTTGCAAATGGGGCCTGTGCATAGACCGAAGATACCTTTGTGGGCTCCGGCAACTGACGCAATCGCACCAGTGAAAGCCCAAGGCACACGATTCTCCCCATCGAAAGATAAGCGCTTGCGCACAAACATCACCCCCCCCCCCCCCCCCATCCGCAGGGCAAAGTACGCGCCAGAGACAAGCGCGCGTCGGCGCATTGCGACGAGCTAGGCACAGAGCACGGGCGGCTTTTTTTTTTTGCTAGAGTGATAATAGTATATATAGATAAGTATACATATACGGTGAATGACGGCGGTGGCGGCGACGGCAAGAAACCAGCTTAGACTGTCAATAACAAAGGGGCCAGACACGTTTTGGCGTTCCTGTCAAAAGAATCTAGTAGGGAGCAAAGCTTCGACCCGCGCTTTTGCGGCTGCCAGCTGTGTTTTCACGTCCGTTCATGTGTGTCCCAGTAAGACATACACGAGCTGTTTTGAAGGAAATAAATTATGCTAGTTGTGTTGATCCTTTGAGACTCTCACCTCAGTGGGAATCCCTAACTTCGTGTGTTCGGCCACTCCAAGCTGACCGCAACGCTGATGTTTGTGCTTGTGATTGAGACACCCCACCCTCACCCCCTCTTGTTTTTTGCGATATTTTTTGTTTGTCCTTGGGTTTTTTTTTGGTGTCGAAACAAATAGAAAAAAAATAATTCAGCCCCCCCTTCCCCCCCCCCCCCCCCCTACAGAAACCTCTTGGATTCAGAATCCTTGAACTTGGCAGGTATGCCATGCTTTTTCGCGATTTCTTGCTTAGGCAAGAGGCTGGCGTCCACATTCTGCAGGATATCGGCTTTCTCTTGAAGTGTTTTGGCACGGTATTTGTTGCGGGCACACGCCATCAAGTCGCAGCAGCAGAATCGCGACAGACGGAAGCTACTCCCGGCGCTACCGCAGCAAACGTTAGCCGAGGCCTAACACCAACACAAAGAATTGCGACAGTCGGAAGCTACTCTTGGCACCAACAACCGAGGCGTACGACGACATGCCCGAGACGGAGACTGCAGAGATAAGGACTGGGCGAAGCTACGATTCGCCCGATTATCTGTGTGCTGGTCATGCCATCTGTCGTTTAACAGCAACAGCTATGCAGGATTTGCAAAGGCTCCAAGATCGGCGCCTAAACAAAGAAGCAAATCTTGGAGGTTACGTAGGACGGAGAGCAGGCAGCCGCCGAGAGAGAGAGATTGTGGGGAGGTGTTGTGAAGAGTAAGAGGCATTATTTTCTGCACTCTGGCCTCCGTGCCAGTTTCTTTCTCCGTTTTTTTCTCCGCTCCCTGTCAATGCCGCCTCGTTACTCGGCAGCCGCACTATCAAGTGACTAGCCAAGTCGTCGGCGCGGTGGCGCGTAGTTCGAAATATCCGTGGCGGAACTTACTTGCTTACTTACGGAACTTACTTACTTCGAATTAACGGGCTTTTTTATTCATAGGCTTGTATGAAGCTTGGCCGGGCCATAACTTAGAGTTTGAATTATCCAGAAATTCTAATTAATAAAGTTTGAATTAACGAGCTCTCACTGTAATGTACACACATGTACATATAGCGTAATTGAGCTTGGTAATGAAACATTGCAATTGGTGGGCATTGCTGAGAGTAGTCATTGCCGGAACTTGCTTTTTTTTTACTTGTAAGCATAAACGAAGTAAAGCAGCATAATGCAGAAAAAAAGTTTTGCTATACGACATTTTTTTGGGGAATACAGTGGTTAATATATATTCTATAAGGATAACTCACATACATTATAGTTTGCAACCAAACCCAATTAATGTGTATGCATTTACTGCTTATTGAAGCATGCAGGACAAAGGTGTGAGAAAACCTACTTCAAATTTCTATTTCATTAGAAAGTTCATTGTTTTGAATAAGCATTGTAATAATAGTTGATTGCTTTGAATATTCATGAGAATGTTACAGTATGCTAGAATTAACTTCAACCTAAACTTAAGACCTGTAATCTTGAAGTACTTGAAACAAACAAATAAAAATTTGCTACATTCAATTTCTTGTAAAGGTGATTTCTTGGCACAGCTGCACCACTATAATATAGTAAAACTTAAAATTTCATTATTCACTCTTAAGCATTTGAAATCGCTTTTGCTTTAGGTTTGATACAAATGTCTATCTGTACGTGAATAAAAGTGGTGCTGTCTTTTTAGCTTTTCAGCCATCAATTTTATTACTTCTTCTACAGGCACTAGTGATCTGCCTTGAATCTGGTGACTATGTCCAAATCCGGAACAGCTTGATTGTGCTCACCAAAGTGCTACCTCATTTTCCTGTGATGACAAATTTGGGCCAGGCGCTGGAGAGGCGCATCGAAAAGATTCGGCAGGAAGAGAAGGACAAGCGGCCAGACCTCTTTGTCCTTGCCACAGGGTGGGTTTCCTGATGCATTCATTTTGCCAAGTAAACGGTAGTTTCTAAGTGAAACTGAAGCCTTTTTTATTAGTTGGTTTAGATAGTGAGAAAATAAAGTGATCAGAACCAACGTTTTAACTGCTGCCTGTGAACGGAAAGCACAGAAGCAAGCACCAAAGGGTCTTTCCCAAGTGAGAGACGACCTAAGGGGAGATACTGCACTTTAAAAAGAATTTTTTTACTTTTTAATTGACTTTGACTAAACTTGGTGAGTTTACTTATATATGTGTGATGATTTCAAATATGGAGTTATTTTTCTAATTGAATGTGTTTTTTTACTACAAAATATTTTATGTACCATTTGGGAGAGCAATATTGTTTTAAACTTGGAGTTACAAAAAAAGTCAGCGCATCACAATAATCTGGAATCAAAACTGTGTGCAGTGCAACAAAGCGGATGTTCTAAACATATTAGGAAAAAAGTTGTGGTATGTTGAGCTGTTTTTAGTGGGTTCATTTAAAGTTCCAAATGTTCACCATATCATTAATTTTTTTGAGAAGCACTAAACACCGAGCCCGCTTTAGTTCCAAATGCCATACACTCTGTTTCCTTTTAGATATGCTGGCCAGCTGAAGAACAAGAAGCCAGATTTGATTCCCGAGCACGAATTCCATGTGAAGGACAACAAAGAGGTGGGTCGACCTTTATTAATAGTGATTGCATGACCTTTGCCAGTGCACGTAGGACTTCATAAGGTGATTATTAAGAGAAAAAATTAGGGTACGTTGTTGTCCACCTGCACTATGCGATCACATGACGAGCAGTGGAGCGGAAAATGGTAGGCAACATTGAGAGGTCAGAGGACTGCAGAATGGATCAGACACCAAGCAGGGAGCCAATATTCTAGTCCATATTGCCATGAAGATCCCAAGCAAGTGCCCCCTTCCCTCCTACGGTTACATGTAATGAGGAGGAGCTTGCACGGTTGCAGATATAAATTCAGTGCGGTGGTGGAGCAGCCACTAAGAATAAAGAATTCACACCTGTGTTTTTAATGAAATGCTTAATTGAATACATATTCATTAAATTTTTCATTGGCCCTCAATAGCTGCAGTGGAAGTGGTTTAAAGGGAAGTGGTAGGACGTGCTTGCTCAGCCATTGGTACGCATTTCAAACTTCCCAAAAAAGTGTTTTATGGTTAACCCTTTTGCTTCCATGAAAAAATATATATAAAAGAAGAAAATGAGAAAACATTTCTAAATTTGCAGAGTAATATTTTTCGTTTAATTTGTAGAGATTTTTTTAAATAAAATAAAAGCATCATTTTAATTCAATCATTTATTTCTTAAACTGTGTAAAAAAAATAACTGGAAGTTGACTTCGTCGCATGACAATACAATGAAAGATGGCTATAAAACGAAAGCAGAGACACAAATGGCACAGCATGGACAGAAGTGGCCATCGAGCTTCAAGAAGCAGAACTATGACGTGTAGCTGTCATTGGTTGCACAAGGCGTCAATTTTTGTTTTGAAGAAGTTTGGTTGCATCAATAATTTTGGTGGAAAATCTCATGAAGACTCTTCTGTAGTGATCCAAAACAATCGGTAAATGAACTGTTGATAGCATCGATAGTCTATTTTGATCTATCAATATTCTAAGGTAACTATGGATTGTTGTACAGTTGATGAACTATCGATAGTATTCTCGATAGTGCAACAAATAGTACCGTTGATAACATTGCTTTGGGTAATACTATTGACAGTGCTACGAGTAACTATGCCACTGTTGGACAATGATATTGCCAAAACATTCAGTATAGCCTATTATCAGTAATAAATACTCTGATAGTTTGAGGAATATTGGCAAAAGAAATAAATATTTCTACAGGGAAAATGCCAGATCATGCCCATCGCAAAATTTATGTTCAAAAGCAGTCATTCACATCCTGTGATAAACAAACCTTGTTTTTGATGTTCTTGTGTTGGGAGGTAAAGTGCTAGTACAGTTGAACTTCTTTATAAGAGAAAAGCACTGAAGTGCAATTGTCTTTTATAGGAGGTGTATCTTATAAGCAGGGTATCATGCATGCATTTTATCAACACATACTTTAATATAGGCACAATGGTGTCTCATACTCATATGTCTCTTGCGTCAGTATCTCTTATAAAGGGGTTAGACTGTAATTACTACCTAATACTTTTACTTCGAAATCGGAGAATGAAACGTAAGCTTGAAGTCCCACAGATCCTCCATATATAACTGCTTCCTTTCTACTACAAATGAGTTCAACTCAAGTAAAGTTAATTATTGTGTGCCAGCAATGCATTCCGGTGAAAGAACTCGAGCATGTCAACCTTCTTGCTCTTCAGCCTGCTCCGCCTGCTCCGACATTAGCCATGCACTTAATGAACGAAGTTTAGGCTGCACTGAGTTTATGGATTTGATTTTATTCTATAGTTACTTTACTATCAAACTTACTACCGATAGCACCATCAGTAGCTTTTGTAGGCTCGTAGGCGGTGGGCTTGTGCAAATAAGGAATTTTATGTTCGAACTTAGTAGTGATTTTGGTCTAATGATATCGAATCTAAATACGATAGTTTGTATCACATATTGTACAGAAAAATGTGCATATTCGTCATGACCCAATAAACCTGCATAGTATTATTTTTTTTTAATTGAAACTAGGCCTGTGCAAATGCCATGTTTTTACTTCAAGGTAACTGAAAACAACTTTGAAAATAGTAGCAAGGTTCGACTTTCTGTAGAATGTATGTGGTAACATATAACATATGTTATGTTTTAAAGTTACTATACTTGAAGCATATAAGCTGGTGTAACAAGCTTTTAAACTCAAGAACTTATGAATCTTTGTGAAGGTAATATGTTCACCTAACCTTGAAGTGGGGTTTCGGGGCAGTGCGGATTCTTTTTGGGTAGGTGTTTTTTCATGGCTTATCACCCCTTCACTGCAGCGAAACCACATACACAGGTAGGTACATGTAGACAAAAGTACACTTGTGTTGACACCTTCACGGCTTAGCTCCCCTCTACTGCAGTGAAACTATCTTTACAGGGGGTTACATGCAGACTAATATACACTTATTCGGTCGTTTTGAATTCTTCAACATTTCCAATAATTTAAATTTGAATATAGTAATATTTATTTGAATATTTGAAGCATTTAAATATTTGTGCAAGTTTACTTTTTTACAATTAATAGTTTGATAGTCACTAAACTACTGATAGTATCGATAGTGCTATTTGGGGATGAATCTTTTCACTCTATACTTGTCAACGGAGGCTAACGAGTCTGGGTGAGTCAATGTGTATGAAGTGGTTGAGATAGAGCAGCAAAAGGATTTCAGGGGAAGGGAGCCAAGGAGAACAGCGATGGAGCGTCGAAATGAATCAAGTTTGAAAAGACGGGGTAGAATCAGCATGAGCAATACAAGACAAACAGAATCATTGTGAGAAGTCTTCGTCTTTCAGTGGCATAAAAATAAAATGTTAATGATGATAATTATGTCTACAGGACTGATGCATAGATTGGTTAGTTTTTGTTATATGAAGGGGCAGAGATAGATTGGTTTGGTCTGGTGCTCTAAATGTGATGATGATGATGATGGCTAAACGTGAAAGTTGGAACTGTGATGCCACTTTGCAGTTCAGAAATTTTCGTAGTGGCATTTAAGGGGAGATGGAATTTGGAAAGAAAGTTGCATTAATCTGTAGCCTAGGACAATGACATATTTGCTGTATATGTAGGTTTTTATGCTGATTTCAAATATGTAATTAGTTATATTGTAAGTTGCACAGTTTTTGTTTTGTGCAATGACAATGCGTAAAGTATAGTTTGTTTCGAACACACTTTTATGGTTCTGAGCCATTAATGCCTCATATTGCTCCACATTAACTGTAGAATGTAAACTGCTATAGAGAAAGTGCATATAAGACATTTTGATGGACAAAAAAAAATTGTAATGTGGAAATTCTCAATCTTCAGCCCATACAAATTGCTTACTATATGTTCGTAATAATTATACAGGTGATATCAAGTTTGAAAGAAGATTCTTGTACCCATCACGTGTTAAGGAATATGTTGGCAAAATTTTATCCCGATAGGGCTATCAAAAATATCAGAAACATGATGTCTGAACTCAAGAAGTCGCCCTGGTACCAGATCTTGAGAAAAACACATTTTTGAAGTATAAGTGAAAGGTCATCTATGCGGTAAAGAAATGTTGTTTAAGATGATTTCTTCCATCATCAAAGCTTGGTAATCATGGTCATTTTGAGCATGTGGCTTTAGTAAACCCATCACGCGAAATGCAACTGTAAGCGGCCAGGTGGCCATTTTCAGCCAGCTCTTTAAAAGCGATTTTAACCTACTTCAAGCTTAATTACAATCTTGCTTTTTTTTTATGGAAGTATAAAAAATAGAACTTGTAAAAGAAAATGAAATTGAAAAATGTGTAATTTTGGGAAAAAGTGTAATTTTTTGTTTTTCATTTCTCCTTCACTACCTTTAGGACTTATAAAAAATGCCGGGACACAATCAACAGCCGATTTTTCAGACATTCCTGGTAATTTGCACTCCTTGGCATTAGTACATGCACCCATGAGCTTGTTGTATTATGAAGTCTTAAATTTCGGATGCTGAAACGCTCCAGCATTTGATTTTTAAGATTTCCAACTCTTACGGGCAGTCTTACACAGCATTTATTGAAACCAGCACTTGCGTGCGCATATCCATTTGCGACTGTTACGATTTGGCCTCTTTAATGAAGAGCCCTGTGCACAGCTATCGTTATGGGGGCACTTTTATAATGAGGCATTAATTTTGTAATGAAAGTCTATTGATCTTGCTCGTGTGAATGTAATATGCAGTCAGGTTACTTAGAATTTATTTGCCTGGATCCCTTTCATTTGCAGGTTTATTCTGGGCAAGCTTTTAGACCTGTGTCTCTGTCTGCTCATTTCCCATGGATGCACGTAACTAAGCTCAAATACAATTTTATAAAAATTTTTGCTGATTAAACATGCATCTACTAAAGGAATAATGCTAATGAATTGTGCATTATTAAATATGAATTCTGAAGGCTTTGTTAATGTAGGTACATACACCATTGTTATTGTTGTATCTGTCATATATACGCGTTCTGCTGATGGGCTTGCTTAGTGTGCACAGATTGATAGACAGGAAATAGAATAGCCAATAATGAAAGTCGCACCAGGTTTTTTTATTATTATTGTACTTCGTGACAATCCAAACATGCTGTGCGAGCATTCATTGCCACCTGGTTTTTTTTTGGCATGCAAAGTTGATCATATAAAAGCAGGGTGGGCATCGTTTTTAGAAGCAAAAGCAGCTCGCTATCGCCATGTTGTTCCATCAAAGTACTAGCCACAGCCATGTGCGATCAGGAGTAGAGCTGGTATGAATAATACCCAAACACAAACAATCGGACACTGTACAGCAAGCACCTCTGTGGTGACATCATGAGCAGGTGACGCTCTGTACGACACTAGGTAGGAGATGATTAGCTCCATGAAGCTGCAGGCATTGTTTCGATAATGGAACAGTGCTAGTTGTAACCCATGAGTGGATCGCTATAACACACGAGCATTTGCAAGATGTAGGTTGGGAAGGCCAGGCAAGTTAGCCCGACTGCTTCCACCATTTCAGCTGCTGCATGTGTTCTCGGTCATACTGTAGTCTCTCAGAACAGTAGACTTTCAATCGCAATAGACTCGGGAAACACAATTATCTTAGCCTTAAATGCAGCAGCTGCATCTAATGTGATTGGTTTCATACTTGCATTGTGCAGTCCTGCTCATCTCTCAGTAAAAAGAACTTTTCTCTAAATGGAAAACATTTTGCTAATCCTTTCAGTTTCCTCTCAACTTAAGTCCACTGTACAGTTTACAGCAAACTCAAATGTACAAACCCATTTCTGTGCTTACGTAAGTTACATTCAAGAATCTGCCCTTCATCTTCTCAAGTGGTTTAATTGGGAATCAATGTTACAGTGACAAATGTGAAGTCATGCATTTGACACTCAGCCACAAAGGTTGTATTTTGACGAGAATGAATTGCTAAAATGCCCGTGTATACTTTTATTTGGGAGCACATCAAAGAACGGCAGGTGGCTTAAAATAATTGCGAGTCTCCCCTCACAGTATGTCTAATGATTGTGGTGTTTGTGGAAACCCTGCGACTTGATCTTTTTAATAACATGGCCCTTACAACACTGTGTCCACCCATTTGCTTCAGGGACGAGTGGCAGGCCCATCCCAGGTCAAGGCAGCTGACGCTGTTTCACAGCTTCGAACTGCAGCAAGCGTGTCTTCTGGTAGTAGTAAGTGTCATCCATATTACTTGTTTACTGGCTCATGGCACGAAATCTAGCCAATGAACCATAAGAAAGCACGGAAGTGAGTCAATTTGTGTTGCTTGTCCCCAATTAGGGGCAAATGACCCTTGTTTAAGTCAGTCCAGCAGCTTCCGACTCTCCCAGTGTGCTTGGGGCATTCCTGAATTCTGAATGGGGCTCTGGATTGGCCGTGCAGGCTGTAGGCTACACGGTCATAGGTCACAAAAAACTGCCCCAATCCCACTGCAATCAAGAAAACTAACAAACTGGAATTTAAAAGGTTTATTTTTGTTTGTTCGTTCTAAACAATAACAAAAGGTCTGCATTTCTAAAAGATTTTTGGTCTTGATGTAGTACAAAAGTCTTGAAGGGTGCCACAGAACCCTGCCCTCTCCCTACCGATATGAGTGGGAGGTGGAGGCCACTCTTGGTTAAGCCTCTACTCAAGATGACCCTGCCCCTGCATCTGCATGTGCCATTTGTTATTTATGGTCTGGCCTGTCATCTTCATCGTTAGTGAGAAGCGTGCGGTAGCACATAAATTTACAAATGATTTATTTTTGATGCGTCAATCTTCTGCACAAGTCTATTATAGGGCTGTTGTATTAAGCTCCAGAAGTGAAGTGCCACAGGCACAATGGTTAATTTTAGTAGAGTTGTGGAGTAGCAAAATTTTGGGTGCGAAGCAAGCTTTAATATTGCAGTGTGAGTGCAACTTGAATTCAATATTTCTAGAATATGTTTCGAATTGTTTAAAGTAAAACTGCAGAAAATTAAGTTGGAGAGAATTCCTAAGCATATTCATAAGACATAGCAATATGAGACAATATATTTATTTTGGCAAGGTTGATGAAGCACTGGCAGGGTGATGTTTCATAGTAGTTTTATCAAGATTGAGGCAATGTACAGTCAGAATTGCAATTATTTACATGACTTGGTGCAATTGAAGTGTTGCCAACAACATTTAACACGTGAAAGGCAAACATGCTATTTCCTCAGCCTCTCCTCCTCTTTTAGCTTCCGTGGAAGCCTGATTGATGTGGCAAACAAGGGTTTGCTCGTGTTGAGTCCAGAGTTCCAAATTTTCCTGATGTCAATACATAAGAACATCTGAAAATTATATTAAGAACTAGGCTTGTGCAAATATTGAATTTTAGGTTCGTAGTGAATAATGATATTGGTCGAGTAATTACGAATCAAATTCAAATGATATATATGACATATTAAGAAAAAGGGGCATATTTATTATGTCATAACCAGCACAGTATTTTTGTAAAACTGAAATGGGGCCTCTGTGCAAATGCCCCTTTATTTTGTTTCAAAAAAAGTTGAAATAACTCTGAGCAGTAGTAGGATTTGACTTTTGGTAGAATGCAAGTGATAACCTATAAAATATCAAACATTTCAAAATTTACTATGTTTAGAATAAGCCAGCATAACAAGCTGTTAAACTCAAAAAAAAAAAAATGAATTAGTTTGTGGGTAATATGTTTGTTTTTAGGAACCCAGAAACACTTCTTTGAGTAACTATGGAATTAAATCACTAAAAAGGCGTATTACCTCACAAATTGAACGCCGCAAAAATTTTAAATATCCGTCTAGTACGAGCGGAGTTACAATGATTTGTCACATGCTGCAATCACATTCTCTCCTTCCTCGTCCCGATGGAAGCGCTAGAAACTGAACAGGGAGGGATGGGAAGGGCAAGCAAAAGACGTCCCTCGCGCCTCTTGACCTTGAGCATTTTTTCCCCTTCGGATACGCAACTTTTTCACTGCAATCGCACGCGCATGGACAAGTGACGGCATCTTGCGGCGACCTCTGTAGCAACCGAACGCGCCTTGTTCAAATCAGCCAATGGCTGATAAATGGACTTACTGGCATTATTTTCCGTGATTTGTCAAGAGAAGAGAAAGCTACTTTTAGCTTACTTTGGTAATTTATTGTGAATTCCAGGCCGCGTGCAAAGCTATAACATTTGGCTCACGTGTTGTCAGGAGCCTCTACTATTGATCCGCAGCGTTTTCTGGCCATGCTCAAAAAGTGTTGCATGACCCCTTTAAAGGGGCCCTGCAATGCTTTTACAAGTTGCCATACATTGGATTCAATAAAAAAGCTTATTGCCTCACAGATTCACCGCCACAAAAATTTTTAGAATCTGTTTGCTACGAGCAGAGCTCTAAAAATTTGTCGCACGTTGCAGTTGCATTCTTTTTCTCATCCGGATGAAAGAATGGAAGCTAAGCAGGAAGGGATGGCATGGGGGAAGAAGTATGTCACGTGCACCTCGTCACCTTGAGCACTTTTTCTCTCCCTCTTTTTTTTCTTGAAGGACACGGTGTTTTAGTGCAACTGCGCATGTATGTGTAAAGAAGTAGTGGCCTCTTATGGTGGCCCCAGTAACGATCAAGCATGCTATGCTCAAATCAGCCAACAGCTGATACAATGGCTGTGGTGAGTGATCTTTGAGCTTGTGGCGTCATTTTTTGAGAGAAGAGAAAGCGATTTTCAGCTGGCTTTGAGAATTGTGAATTGCAGGCTGCGTGTCACCGGAGACCCTTTAACTTTAAAGTGGGGGCTTCGCGGCAGTGCGGATTTGCCTTGGATATGTGCTTTCACAACTTTTCACTCCTACACTGCAGCGAAACCACCTTTACAGGGTGGTTACATTAAGAAAAATGCATTTAGTCGTTCATTGCGAATACTTTGATATTTTGAATAATTTAAATTTGAATAGAAGTGAATTCAAATACTTTGCTATTCGCTTGAACGTTTTAAACATTTGAATGTTCGCACAAGCCTATGAAAACCCTTTGGTGTCTGATTTTTCAGACTTCCTGCCCATATTTTAGGTCCAAAAAAGCATTAATTGAGCCCCTATCCCTGCCGCATATACCTTCTCCATGTTGGAACCAGAGTTTTTTTGAGACAACACATTTGCGACCAATACATTTGGGGCAGAGCTGCCTGAATGGTAGCTTTGTTAGATTGTGATGGGGTGAAGCATATTGAAAATCTGAAGTGGCCACTGTCAATTGTATGTTGACTGTATTTGTATTCAGGAAGCTTGAATAGTTCGAATAGTAAAATTTCAGTGTGAATTGAATTGAATATAACATACTACTGGAAAAAATATTCAAAAGGTGGAATACTTGAATACCTTTAAACTTATGTTTTTGAAATGCCAATCGTGCTGCAAACGGTTATCAAAAGCCAACACTGCTGCAGTACATTACTGTCATGCAGAAAAGCTTACTCGGAATTCAGGAGCCACTTGGTATTACAGAAAATAATTAATTTTGTTTCCTAATTACACATGCATGCATTAATTACACACGCACACAGTAATTTAGGATACCAGTATGGTAGTCGACTTCTAAAAACTTTACTCATTATGCAGAGCTGTTGCGGATGTTGATACAGTCCCAAGAGAAATGAAAATGTATGCGAGTATTCTTTTATCACATCTGATGCATCATGTTCACAGCAAAGTGTAGACAGCGTAAAAAACTGTTTACCACCTCATAAATGGAAGAGTCTATGCTTATGAATGACAAGAGTAGTCATAAGGTCAGTGGCAATGCAAACATAGCAGGCAGGCAGCTCCATGCTGAACAGTGTGATGCTACACAAGAGTGAATTCGATCATGCAGTTGTATTTATATGCCATAAGCAATGCCCATAATTTTGTCATATATGCCACAGTATTGTAGGCCTTCTAAGCTTTTGAAACATGCTTTAGATTAAAAGGGGCACTTTAATAAATTGTACATGATACAACATTTGAATGTGTCCACATAAAATTTTTTTTGGGTTGCCTTGATAGTCCATAAAAATCCTCAAAATTTGGCCTTTAGAGCCTGTACAAACCCTGGTATATGTACTTTTAGATAATGTGAGAGCAGTGGCATTCATCAATGAACATGCAGTTACAGATTGTGACTTGTTTCTTTTGAATAAACACTCTTGAATTTATAAGCTTACTGCTGAGGAATTTGTAGTAACTGTTACTAAACATTTGCCTCTTGCCTGCATCTATCATAGGACTGCACTCATTCTCATGACAGAATGACATGTCCCCCTTCTTTTTGTTATGTCTTAGGTGGGGACGCTCAAAGGGAGAGAAAAGCGGAGGTCATGACAAGAGCATCGCCACAGCCTGGAACAGGGGCATCTAAATCGGCCAGTGTCAATGCAGTGGGTTCAGGAGTAAACAGTAGCAGCAGCAGTACTTCATCATCCAAAACAAGCTCATCTACTGCCCGACGGGAGTCCAGCCGGTAGGCATCTAAATGTTTTTATTTACTTAACACCTGAATGACTTACAAGCTTTGCCATACATTGTACTGTAAATAAGTTGGGTAACGTCAAATCCAATATAATCTGTAATATTGACATCGCACTTGTCTTCACCTGCAGCTTGCCTGTGATAAACACTTAGGCTTGTGGTCTCTGGTTTTTCCAATTAATGGCACGATAGTGCATGTCTGCTGTGCACTTTTGCAAACAATCTTTGGTGTCTAAATTGAGTCACTATGTAGGAGTTTGGGTGTGGTACTATGCGTGAAAACAGAGGAATGGATGGATGGATGGGTGGATCGAGAACTTGTATTCAAGTCCTGCGGAGATTCCAAGGTTTGTCACTGAAAGAGCAAAGACCATGCCTTGACAAGAACATGCAGTCTGAAGGCAGTCCAAGGAGTTGTAACAGAATGGGATTTGATGTGCAAAACTGAGTCTGACTTCCTCGAATTTTTCAGAGACAAGTATTGTCACCATTTGTCACATCACCATAATGTGGAATGGTGAGGAGGTGTTGACACCCTATATCATCTTGGCACTTAATTGACAAACTCTACAAAATGCTGTGAAAGCTGCCTTCATTAATTGTGAAGTCCATCTCTACATCCCAAACCAGAGAAGGGGCTTTAAAGGCCAAAAGCATGGGCACAATTGTTTGTCGCGGAAAAATTATGACATGTACTCGAAGAAGATAGCTGTAATGAATTGTTGCTACTCGAACTCCTCCCTTCTATTAGGTCAACAAACAAGGAGAGCAGCGTTGACAGTCATGACAAGGTTGCTGGCACATCTGCAGAGCGGAAGAGCGCTTCCTTGCAGCATGACGACCTACGACTTGCGAAGGATGACCACTGGTTAGAAGCTAGTGAAGGTATGTGGCACCTTTTTATATATATACATGTATATATTCCTTCAAGTTGTCTCCCTGCTTTGATACTCACATTGTGTATTTTCTTGGCGGATGCTGACAGGATTGTACCTTTCCACAATAAATGCATCTGGCATACCGATAACCTAGTTGTTGAGGTTAGTACAGAAATTTTCGGCCAAAACTTCGGTATTTGGTTGCTCAGAAGCTGTGGAAACAATGGTCATGCAGTGAACACTTGTCCAGTGTCTCGAATTACTGTCTTGGTCAAAATATTTTCCAGAAACTGTGCTAAATTTATGCATTTATCAATCACTTATCCTTTAAAAAGTTCTGGCACTGGACTTAGGATACCTCAAAGTCTCAACAGGGAAAAAATCCGAGAGGTGCGGCTCTCCACAAATGTGCAGCTGTGATGTCGTCAAACAGAGAAATATCAATTCTACGCTGTAGTCCATGCATCACTTATGGGACTTTCACAGAAGGCGATCAGGTGAAGAGTGCAAGTGACACTGCCAAGCCAGATGCCCCTGAGCCGCACTTTCAACTTATCTTCACCTCTCTCTGTCGCCACTTTATACCTTCCAACTCTCCCGAATAGCCTGGGAGATTCCAGAATTTTGAACTCATCTCCTGATTCTATGAATGCCATCTCGAATCTCCCAAAAAGTGGCCACCACAGCAGTGATGTTTTTTTTTCTTAATCGCACGCGTATGTCAGCCTTTCCTGGTGTGATGGTTGCGGTGCTGCTGAAGAGCACTCGCCACTACACTTTTAGTACATTGTAAACACGCTGTAGAGTTCTGCATAATATATTCTAGGCATTGTAGTGTACCGTGCATCTTTGAAAAGGCCGGTGACCGTTAAGAGCACTCGCCATTGTACTGTAAGAAGGCAAGGGAAAAGGTAGAACAACTTTTGCATCTGTCTGTCTTTGCCACCACATTTTGTACACTAGGCCTACGCCGCTTGCCTAGGTGTCAGTTGTGTTGTTTGCGTGGTTGTGGAGGTCGCGTATTTCCCCGAGTTCAGTTGGAAGAGATTGCTGTCAAAAGCAAAAGAAGTACTTGCAAGTGTTTCTGGACGTGTACATACCCAAGTTTCCTGCTTTGTGACTTCGTGAAAAGGTGACAAGAACGAATTCTGTGCCATGTGCGCCTGTGATGTAAACATTTCTCACGGTGGCAAGGCCAGCATAAAAGTGCACATCTCTTCACAGAAGAATCAAAACTACATTCTTGCTGCGGAAGAGCAGGGCAACAATGAAAGTTTCTTCCAAAAAGAGCTGCGAAGACAGCGCGATTTGCACAGAATGCGTATTCACAGGATTTCTTGGGAAACACAACTTGCCGCTAAGTGTTAGTGATTATTCAGGACGACTGTTTTGGATGTGCGGATTATTCGGATGTGCGAGGACACGAAGCGGTACTAGTGTGTATGTTTAAGAAGAACTGCCATCATCGGGGCTGCAGGTGCTGAAAATACAATGGTGGAAGTATTGAACATGCTTTCACAATTTCAATAGATGGAAGTTATAACAGTGGGTTGCAAATGTCTCCGTCTCAATAATTGGCAATATGAGGGGGGAGGGAGAAGCACCTTGATGCGGCTCAGTTCAGAATTCTCCTACCAACTTTGGACCATCCAGCGAGCCGTCAAGGCTGTACAGGAGCAAACAGCTTCTAGTGGCCAATAGGCGGCCCAATTTAAGCCAATTTGGCTTGCCGTCTGCAAAAATGGCAATTTATTCCAAGCTAATGAAGAGAAGTGGCTGAAAAAGCCTGCTAGAAACTCTTTATTGGGCCAAGCTTTATTGCAGTGCAGGGGCTGTATAGCGTCTCTGCACTTACTGTAACTGCATTCGCTCATTTTGAACTTCGTTGCAATTTTGGTAATAATTGCTGCAGGGGTTGAAGTCATTTGTAACCATCTTGTCGAATACATTCAGCCTGTATTAGCGGAACTAGCCTGCCCTATACTGCTGAGCGTAATACAAACAATTCTCACCCGGCAACGTGCTGACGTGCACTCCCTCCCACCTCCACCCCTGCACAGAGGTTGATAGTATGGACTGCGAATAACACAGACCCATTTTGCCGGATTATGACGGTTCATTGTAATGAGAGTAGATTTCAGTATACATGAATGATTACCTAAAGCCAATACTGTTACACAGAAAACATAATGCATACATGGTACCGTGAACGCGGCATCACACACCTTTGATTCACTACAAGGTCCCATAGGGTGACTAGCAGAATCATGCCCATGGATTTCGCCAAGAGCCGTCTGTCCATGCACGCTGCCAAACCACTAAGAGCCTCGATACTGTTCCCTGTGCACCGGTCTAAACTCGCTCTTGCCCTGCAGCAAAGGCACAGCCAGAATATTTTTCAGGAATGGGGTGGTGGGTTCAACCATACTTTATGTATGTTTGTATGTATGCATGTATATACAGTCGAAACCTGTGATAACGAAATCCCAAGAGAACGAAATTCTCACCGCTACGAAATATTTTCGGAGCACCGGCGAACGCCCATAGGAGTCAATGCATTTCTTAACTCGTGACTACGAAAAATATTCATACCGCAGTCCCTCATTCACGAAATTTTTGAAACACGAGTGAGTAAATACTGATCTGTTCTCGCAACATTCACATTCAAAAACTGCTGAAATGCATTCATGCCACACTTAAATTGTGCAAAACTATCGCTAAGCGCACTTGCAAAACAGCTGCCATCATTGTTTACAAAAAAAAAACGTAAGGCTCGCGACAATGATAATGATGTTGGCTTGCCGAAACACCTGCTCATTTTTGCGGACTACGTACGTAGCCAAAGCCACAATCCTCATGGAGTGTCGTTCGTTGGCTTGGCTCTGTGCTTGGGTTTGTCGGCTTTGCGCACACATGGTCACGTTTGTGGAGCCATTTGTGGAGAGTTCGCGTGGTCGATTGGTGCAACGTGAACCGTGTGTTGCTTCATCCGATTTCGCTGCCTGCGAACATGCTGCCCCCAACAAAAAAGCGGAAGTTCAACACGCTGGAAGATAAAGCTGCAATCATCAGCGAGGTGGAAAAGGGCAGAAAAAAAATTGACATCGCCGAAGAATTCGGCGTTGCTTGTAGCTTGTTGTCCACGATTCTCAAGAAGAAGGCCTCCATTCTTGGTGCACTTGAAAGCGGCGCGTGTGCAAGAAACAAAACCGCGACGGCAGCAGCGTTCCCGGATGTGGACAAGGCGGTGTTCGCGTGGTTTTGTGAACAACGTGCCAACAAGGTGCCTTTATCTAGCAAGATCCTGCAACAGAAGGCGCTGGACTTCGCTTGTATGCTCAGCCACGACAACTTTAAGGCGAGCCCCGGCTGGCTGAGCCGTTTCAAAGCTCGCCACGACATCGTTGCCAAAGTCATCTCCGGGGAGGCAGCAGCCGTCGACTAGGCGACAACGTCGTTGTGGCTGCTGAGCAACAAAGAACTGCTCAGCCAGTACAAGCCCTCGAACATATATAATGCCGATGAAACGGCATTGTTTCATGAAATGCTGCCATCCAAGACTTTGGACATTAAAGGCCAGAAGTGCCATGGTGGAAAGCACAGCAAGCGCCGCGTGACGATTTCATTGTGCGCCAACATGAATGGCACAGATAAATGGCCACTGCTCGTTATTGGCAGGAGCAAGAAGCCCCGCTGTTTCAAGGGGAATCGCAGGCTGCCAGTAAGCTACACCGCGAACTTGAAGTCGTGGATGACGCATGCTATTTTCAGCAGCTGGCTCCAGTCTTTCGATGCCGACATGCGGAAGGCAGAAGGCAAACAGGTCAGTCTGCCTTCTTCTCAACAACTGTAGCGCCCATCACGTCGACGTGCAGCTCGGAAATGTGTGCCTCGTATTTTTCCCACCAAACTGCACTTCGGTGTTGCAGCCTCTCGATCAGGGAGTTAATCGCAGCGTTGAAGTGTGCTTACAGAGAGAGGCTGATTCAGCGTTTGCTGCTGAATATACATATGAAACGCCCGACTGACGTGGACTTGTTCATGGCGCTAGAGATGATTGCCGCCGCATGGATTGCGAGGAGTCCAGCCGTGATAATGAATTGCTTCACACACGCTGGCCTTGTCACTCCGCAGGCATCATGCACTAATCTGGCAGAACCGGAAGAAGGTTCGCCTGTAGGCGCATTTGATGACTGTACTGGTAACAGCGCAGTGCCGCCGTCACTGACCAGTGCATGGGGCGAACTTTGTGCCGTGGCAAACGAGATTCCCAATGGCCCTCAGCGTCCATGAGTTCGTTTGTGCGGACGAAAGCGTCGTCGTGCACGAATAAGTGACTGATGAAGCCATCGTTAGTAGCGTGTGCAAGGCGGCCGATCCCGATGAGCAACGACAGGAGTAGCCAGAGAAAACAACAAGTCCGCAGGATGTGCTGAACGCCTTCGACACAATTCGTACGTTTTTCGGCGAGCGCGACGACGACGTGGCGATGGACTATTTTTTACAATGTGAGTCGAAAGGCCTGAAATTGCTGCATGGTAAGGCCCGCCAAAGTAAACTTACTGACTTTTGGAAATAAAATGTTTTTTTTTCTAAGTTTTATGTCTTTTCTGATGCATTCTCGCGCCAATGAAATTCCCGCAAGAGCGAAATTTTGTGCTTTCCCCGCCGATTTCGTTATTGTGGGTTTCAACTGTATGTGCAAGAGAAAAATTTAAGGGCAATGCCACTGCCAGGCAGTGGTGCTCGTTCTACCGTGCTGGTCTAACCACGCGCAAGCACAGTGCCACCTCGTGCTCAGAGCCTCTTAAAGCTAACTGTTAACAAACCATGACACACACGTGTGCCATAAGGCACAAACAACTTCACAGGAGCTGATAGCACCCCCACAATGTGTTAATCTTTTAAATGTGAATGAATTTTCAGGGGCAAAGCTCCTTAAGGCGTGGGTCTGTACATCCTCCGTGATATATAGTTGCAGTAGTAGGTAGCCACTTCTAGTATTGTTCTTGCATTGTTCACTAGATGGTGGTACTTGTAGTTGATACAAGTACCGCCATCTTTTCCCAAGCAAGAAAACCACATTGAATAGTCATTACCAGTATTGATGTATGCAGATGATATAGTAATAATAGCCAACAACAAGGAAGACCTCCAGAGATTGATAGACATCTGTGGTAATGAGGGAGATAGGTTAAATTTCAAGTTCAGCAGGAAAAAATCAGCAATCATGATTTTTAATGATAACAAATGCTGTGAGCATAAGGTACTGGAAGTCACGCTAGAAATGGTGGATAAATACAAATATTTGGGCGTAAGGATAAATAACTTGGCTGAGTACCTAAGGGAGCACGAAAGATACGTAATGACTAAGAGTAACAGGAATGCAGGTGTAATAAAAAATAGGGCATGTGGAACTACAATAGGTATGACGTTGTGAGAGGGATTTGGAAAGCATTTGGCAACGCGGTCTTGTGCATGAAATCAGAGGTTCAAGCAAGATTGGAAATTAAACAATGTGGCATAGGTAGACTTGCTTTTGGGAGCACACGGGAATACCCCATATCAAGGAGTACAAGGTGACATGAGATGGACATCGTTTGAGTGCAGGTGGGGACATTTTTTTCTCCGTCGTGCCAGCTCACAGGGTACTTCGGCAGCTTTAGACAATGTACGTTACTTTCACTGCAGCCTTATATTATGTCATCCTTCATGTGCTAGTAAAATAACATTGTCTTTTTATCATGTTTAATTTTAATGGCAAAGTAGGAGAAGCCAACAGACTCCATGAGCGAGCATCCTAATTTCGTGAGGGGTAACGCCTGTTAGTACAAGATTGGAACACAAACCACAGCTCTGGAGCAAGGAGGAAGTAGCAGTTCTATCTTTCAGGTGCCGAGTTGCCCACAACACTTTGCATGTATTTATTTCCTCTTGCAGTTGAATTCTCTGTTATTTCTGCTTTTACATGGCCGTTTCAGCATCACCGTCACTGTGCACTCGTACGTGCAGGAACTGGAGCTTTATGACTGACCTCTCTCCCAACATCCACTCCTCAAGGTCTTTCACAGAAATTTCTTGATAAAAAAATTCGTGTGAGCGGCCTGTTTGGTAAAAACGTCAGTACTGAATTCCAGACATTGATAACTCGTATTTAAAGAACCACTGATAACTTGTATTTGAAGGTACTAGATCAAAAGCCGTATCATGGAGCATCAATTATGTGAGATATTGGCATTCAAGAAAGTTGACAAGAAGTTTGGAAAAGTAGTTTTACGCTAACGAACTCACGAGTCGGCTCAGTATGCTCACCCAGGCTATGAGTCTGTGAATGAGTCGGGCTGAGTAATATATTGTCGATATTGAGTCCGAGTGAATCCAATGGAGAAAAAGTTTAGCGAGTCCGATTTTCATGAGCCCTGAAAGGAAAAAAAAAATACTCATACCTCGATATAACGAATCCAAATATATTGAAATATTGGTTATAACGAAGTAAATGAAAACTAATCTTGCAATGTAGATATAGTGTTAAAAATACACTCAAACCTCGGTAAAACGTAACGGGATATAACAAAACAATGGATATAACAGTAATTGAAATTCCCTTGAAAGCGCTATTGAAAACCATACATTTTAAACCTCATTGTAACGAAGTAAAATTGACCGGCAAATGAATATAACTAACTAAATCAGTCTATCAAATAGTCTATAAAAAAAACAACTGTAGTGTGTTAAGTATAGAGTTTTCTGCGGAGTTTGACGCTCCTACGACGCGACTCTTTCAAAACCACCACACCGACCTTACAGCCATGCCATGCGCATTTGAGAGAGCCGCCCTTCTCGCACAGCCAGCGGAGAGGATTGAGGAAGCGCTCAGCGGGTCACTTGACTGAAAGCACCGAGAAAGGAGGACTTTCTGTGACAGCTTTCTTCTTCTTTTTTCCCTCTCTCTACGCACACGGCCTTGAAAGAAAAGGGGTCTCTAAATGCAGAGACGTAAATGGGAGAAGCATGGCACACGCGCATCGCATATCGGCATTTGAGAGAGAGCAAACAATGCGCCACACTCTTTTCTTTTCTTCTTTTCCTTCTTTGTGCCCAGCGTTTAGAGGTGCCGCCGCGGGATTGGGCATTGTGCTGAGAGCATTTTCTGAGCACGGTATACCGTAATTACTCGAATCTAACGCGCACCTTTTTTACGGTTAAGCGAGTTCATAAATCGCATGTGCGTTAGAATCGAGTACAAAAAAAAAAAATGAATGCAGTCATTCTATTGCCATCGGCATTTTTAAAATGGCCGCCCCCTACGTGCGTCGGCATGGCGCGTCGGCATGGCGCGTCGGCCATTTCTGCCTATGTGTTTCCCATGTGCGACACTTCGTACGTGTGCTGAGGAGTTCGTCATCTTGTAGTGTATTTGCATCGACGGCATGGAAGGGCCGACTCCAAAAACTCGAGTGCACCACGATGCCGCATTTAAAAGAAAAGTCATCGCGTGTGCAGAAACGGACGGAAATCGGGCCGCATCGCGCTCGTTCGGAGTTCCTGAAGCGTGCGTGCGGGACTGGTGGAAACAAAAGCAGAAGACTGTCGACAGCAAAGCTTCACACAAAGGCTTCAGTGGACCACAGCAGGGTCGGTTTTTGCAAATTTAAGAGCTGCTCGGCGAGTATGTGCGTGGGCAGCGAGCGGCACAGCGGCCCGTGACGACAGAACTGCTCCAAGTGCAGGCTATGCAGTTAACCTTAGAAAAAGGGCTAATGCGGAGCCAGTTTAAAGCGAGCAGGTGCTGGCTAACTAACTTTATGAAGAGGAAAGGCTTTTCTCTCCGAAGGTGAACGGGCATATGCGAAAAGTTTTCCAGAGGAGTACGACGAAAAGCTTCACAGTTTTCAGAGGTTCGCCCTAGACTTGCGGCACAACAACGGCTACCTGCTTAGGCAAATCGGGAATGCCGATCAGACGCCTCTTTACTTCGTCATGCCTGGCACCACAACCGCCGAGAAGAAGGGGGCGAAGCAAGTTCGCGTGCTGACATCGGTCCACGGTAAAACTACAGTGACGGCAATGCTCTGTCACACATCAGATGGGCACAAGCTTCCCCCGTACCTTTTATTCAAATGGAAGACTTTCCCGAAAGGAGTTAATTTTTCGAGTGGTGTGATCGTGCGGGCCAGCGAGAAAAATGGGTGCGCGTTGCAATCGATGTCTTACTTTTTTTTTCGTCGTGGAAATCGGGTGCGCGTTACAATCGAGGGCGCGGTAGAATCGTATAAATACGGTATTAGAATTAACTGTCACAAGTGCTTGTGCGTTCGAATTGCAGGGCGTTTTCGCCCATTCGGATACACATAGCTTTGATGGGGCCTCAGCGTGAGTTCGAATTCACCAGAAGTTCGAATTAAGCGTGTTTGAATTAATTTGGTTTGACTTTGTTTATTTTTCATTGCACGCGTGGTCGCGTAGAGGTACATGGTTTGCGAGGCAGTTTCCTTCTTTGCGCGATTATAGGTGTGCGTCCATCTGAGCGTACATTGCCACAAACTGTTATAATCGATATAACGTAACAATGGATATAACAAAATAATTGACTCCCCTTCAAATTCGTTATCATGGGGCTTGAGTGCATACCTTTATAATCATTTTTGGATGTAATTAACCTATTTTCATGTAAGATGCAAGGTTGTTATAATTAGGTTTAAATGAATATTTTTGAGTAAGTTCCAATGAGCTCCAATTTTATATTATTGCCTAGCAGGTCAGTATGAACACCAAGAACTTTTCGAAAGTTTATTACCTAGGTGATATTGTGTGTTTTAACCTGTCATGTTGTGGGGGTGCTATCACCCCCTGTAACGTCGTTTGCGCCTTGTGGTGAACACGTGTCTCCATATTTAAATTTATCTACCACTGAGTGGTAGGTGGCACAGGGAACATTGTGGACTCTCTTTGGCTCTGGCAGCTGGCTTGGAGGGACATCTCCTGAAGCGGGTTCATGGGCAACAGTACCGTGGGTTGTCTCTCTCTGGCCCCTCATGGCGTGTCGACCATTGTAGACGTTACATTCACGTCACCTTATGTTGGTTGTTATGTTGATTCAATGTATTGGAATATTGTATAAGGTATAGTGCATCACTTATGACCTATTTGATTCGGCTGGCGGTATCATTGTTTGTAAAAGTAGTTGAATAAATGTACACATGTCTGGTTCAGGTGTGTCAACTGCGTTCAGGTGTTTCGAGAGTGGCGCTTTTATCTCGTGGCCACACAGTGTGTATTGTCATTATTATGTTTTAACATCCGTATCTGTAACTGAACATTGTTTTTTTTTTCTCCTGTGACCCCCACTCGTCCACTCTGTACTTACAGAGCACAAGCGTCGGCGGCTGGACACTGTGAGCAACAGTGTGACCTCGAGTGGTGGCACCAGTGGCAAGGTAGGGGGCAGCCCACGGGCCGGCACTGGTAGCCGTGGTGGTGGCTCCTCCCAGCAGAGCCCCAAGGTGGCGGACGATCTCAAGGTGGCCCCGGGCGGTGAGGATCTGCGCTCTTCGGAGAAGTGGGCCCACCCTAAGGACCTGCATGATGGGGAGAAGACCAAGGCCAAGAAGGGCAGCCGTAAGCGAGACCACTCAGAGGAGAGTGCACCCGAAGGCAAGCGCAAGAAGGATGAGGATGGCCTCTCTGGTGCGGAAACCATTGTATTGTGCCATACATTTAAACCTGCTTATAGCAAACCTCCACATAACGATTTTACGATTCCCCGCCGTTACTCCACAGAAGCACATGTATGTCTTTCAATAGCTATAAATCTGGGAATACAGTCAAACCCATTCATAACAAACTCGAAAGTGTCGCGATAACTGGGAATTATATCAGTAGTTTATTTTGTATGGGCTCGACATGGACTTTTTTTCTGTGTATTTTAGTAAAAAATGCTAACAGCCCTTCAGGCGACAAGTTAGGCCTTTTCTCTCTGTGACACCTGCTTTTGCTCTCAAATGAATTAATCTGTTTTTCCCAATGAACTCTGGCTTGGTTTCACTTGGCGCCACCGCCATCCCATGCGGCAAAAGTTTACTAATGTCAACTAGAGAGGATTCTGGCGCTGCGAGTGTTCAGCGACCACGGGGACGATCAGTGGTACACGGATTTGCCCAGTCTTTGTACTTGCAGATTCATACTTGTGGCTTCGTACTTGTGGCTTCATTTATTGCTGTTTTTCGCTTTTTGTTGCGAGCGAAAGAATGAACCCTTTTGAACTTTATGAGCCGATTCGAAATGGTAAGCTAAAGAAATAAGGGGGTGAAGCGCAACTGCTGAACATTTGCTGATTTTCGTTTAGTGAAAAAACAGCTCTATGCCGCACGAACACACACAGAGCCAGAAGTACGAAGATTAGACAAATCCGTGTACTACCCATCATTCCCATGCTCACTGAAGCACCGTGCGTTGCACCCCCCATAGGCACTAGCGCCAGAGTTCCCTGTAGTGTATACAGTAAAATCTCGTTAGTTCGACCCCCATTAATTCGGAATTTCAGTTAATTCGGCCACGGCGTCTGGTCCTGTATAAAATGTACATTGTTTTTTGACTGAAAACTCTCAATAATTCGGACAAATACGGCCGCGCTTCCGTTAGTTTGAACGCCCAACCGTGGTTAAGTCATGATGCGGAAGCAGCAAACGCATTCTGTTGACCAAATCGACGGCGCACTTAAACAACTTTGGGATCTGATTGCGGCCTCCAAGATTTAAAACTTCGTCCATGGGTAGTAGATCTCGGAGGCACAAAAAAAAATAAAACACACACACACATGGTGGTTTAAACAATCAAAATGGAAAGCAGTGTATCGCTACTGTCATCAGCACTGGGCAACCTACCGATTTGCCTTTCCTTTTTTCTTGCACATCGAACACGTTTGCATGACGGTTGAGTTGGATTGCTCACCTCTAGTGTTCTTTAAATTATTTATCTGTACGTGTTCAGTGCCATGTGCAGTCTTACTGTTTGCTGTTTTTTTTCGAAAAGTTCGCTAGTTTTTATTTCGGTTTTGTCACAGGGTGTTTTTTTTGTGTGTGTGTGTGTTTATGTTGTCTACTTCATGCACGCGCGCGTGACCACCGCACGAGCGACGACGGGATGGCTTTCCCTCCGTCTCCTGCGGCCCCAACCGCCCCAACTTCCGCACCAAAGAGGGCGAAGTACGAAGTAAAGGATGTGGCTGCGAAGGTGAAAATATTGAAGGCATTGCAAGCGGGAGCATCTCGAAAAGAAGTGATGGAAAAGCTCAATGTGAAGAAAAGCTCGCTGAGCACTTGCGTGAAAAACGAAGAGCAGATTATGCAAGCGTATGATGGGGACATGTTTGATAACCAAAGGAAGAGGCTTCGAACGGCAGCGCATTCCAAGCTAGAAGAAGCGCTGTTGCGCTGGATTTCCGTTTCGCATGATGCGCATTTGTCCTTGAGCGGCCTCCTTATCTGCACACAAGCAGAGAAGTTCACAGTGAACATTAACATTGACTCCTTCAGTGCGTCGGAAGGCTGGTTCGACTGCTTCAAGAAGCGACATGAGCTGGTGTTTCGCAACGTGGGTGGTGAAAGAGGTGCGGTTGACGAAACTGTTTTGCAGGACTGGCGGTCTGGACTATCAGTGTGCCTTTCTACATACGAGCCGTGCAACATTTTCTATGCTGATGAGACAGCGCAGTTCTACTGGCTCTGCCTGACAAGACAATTACGTTTAAGGGGGACCCATGCAACGGTGGAAAGCGAAGAAAAAGAGCGCGTGACAGTTCTTACGGCTGCTAACATGACCGGCATAGAGCGACTGCTGCTGCTGGTGATCGGGAAGGCTGCAAAGTCAAGATATTTTAAGAATAATAAGCAGCTGCCTGTCGACAGAAAGGCTTGGATGACTGCTGAGCTCTGTCAAGCCTGGCTGCGTCAGCTCGACCGCCGCTTTGCGGCCAAGGCTCGGAAGGTGTTGTTCGTGCTAGACAACTGTAGTGCACACACGAAGGTATCCTGGCTTGAGAACATTGAACTGCTATTCCTGCCTCCGAACACAACGGCTTCCCTGCAGCTGATGGACCAGGGAATCGTACAGTTCGTGACAAGCCGCTATCAACGGCAGGTACTCGAGCGGATGTTGCTTTGCATGGAGTCAGGCAAGCAGTACGAAGTAATTCTGCTAAGCGCAATCCACATGCTGACATACGTGTGGAACAACACATTGCCTGCAGTAGTCGCAAACTGCTCTCGGGCATAGCGGCTTCGTGCACGACGCTGCTTATCCGGTTGTGGTGGCCGATTAGGAAACCGGCGAAGAGCAACACTGCTGCTATGGAGCATCATGCCAGCTGAGGTGCCCCTTGGCGATTACTTCGCAATTGACAGCGATGTTGCCATGGCCGGCACAGTGACCGACAGCAATATCGTCGCCAAAGTAAGGGGAATCTGCTGACGAGGATGTAAGTGTTGGTGACAAGCATCCACGCCACACAATGATGGAGGCTGCGCATGCGTTGGCCGTATTGGAGGACATGGGGCTATGGGGCTTTGTCAAGCTGTTTTGTACAGCTTTTTTCCTCTGTCCCAGCCACTTACTGTACAACTGTACGTGGTAAATAAACTAAACTCAAACTCAACTCAAATATATGCATGCTGTCATCAAACAGTGTCCGCGGGCAAAGTCACCTGCAGGAACTTCTCAAAATTGTGAATTCGTTGCACATTGTGTCGGTGAAGAAAACCGCGATCACAGACTTTTTGAAAAAATAAAAGGCTGATGGTGTAGGAGACATGTTTAAGTGCTTTGTTTGTACTCGTCATAATTCGTACCCTCGGTTAATTCGGACATTCTCTCCGGTCCCGTGAAGTCCGAATGAACGGGGTTTTACTGTATACAGTCAACTGCTGATTTTTCGGACACCCGAATTCTCGGACATGCCCATAATTCGGGCATCTTCACGGCACCGCCACGAGCACCATAGAATCAATGTATAAGGAAGTCTGAAATTTCAAACGCTCGAACCCCCCGGAGTCCAATTTTCCGGACTTTTTGACGCGACGGAAGGTCGGAAACCACCACTGACCTCCACTCGAAACCACCACAACTGCGTCACACGCGATTCTGATCGCATAAATGAGCGCGCCGGTCTACTGTGATGGCATCTGTTGCTTGGAATCGTTGATCGTTAGCGGAGAAACACACACGGCCTCCGAGATTCCTAACACTGGCCGTGTTTATCGTGCAAGGGTGCTTCGCTGACAATCGAAAGTATCCACCCGGAAATTTTTTGTCGCCAATAAAGTTCTTTTCGCTTTAGTGCTTGTGCTCGTGCGTGCCACTCTGGCTTCCCGCGCAGCGCTTTCGCGAAGCGTTTAACCACTTCGAACTAGAACTAACTGTCTCACACCGATTTGGTCTGGCCACGTTGGCTATCTTGAATGTTTACCAGCGCCACCTATGGAGTACCCGAGGCACCGTCGCCTGCCGTCGCGCCGTTTTGTTTAGGCAGCCCACGACGTTGATCTTCGGTCTGCTGTCGGAATGCTTGCGGACGCATGGAAGGCAGTATTGAAAGACAAGCTTTGCAACTGCTTTCGCCACGCGAGCTTCGTACTCGACACAGAGGTAGCAGACTTGCCTGAAGAAAGCGACAGCGTGACTGACTTGTGCCCTCTCATGGACGATATTATCAACGACCTCCGCTTTGCTGGTGCTTCCATGCCCACGGAAATAACTTTTGAGCGGTTCGTTGATGCTGACAACGAGCTCGACTTCTGCGCAGAGCTAATCGACGACGAAATAGTCAGTCAGGTTATGGCGGATTCAGACGACTCCGATGTCGAAAAAGAGGAACCAACGCCTGCGCCACCTACGACTGCCAAATTGATGCGAGCATTGATGACGCTGTCATCGGTGTACAGTGATGACATGACCCTTGCTCAGATTGAGGCGAATGTGATCACATGCAAGCGGAACGCCGTTCAAACAAGGGTCAACAAGTTTTTCAAGCCACTGCAGCTCTAACACCGGCTGCCCTGGCGGCACCCTCTGTCGGCTGCATGCATTTTTTTTTTAACGGCTCCTTTCAGGGCCACCCCAATGATGCTTTGGCAGAGTTCCGGAAGTCTGGTATTTCGACCTTGACCCTCTTGATTCGAGAAATATCAATGAAATGGTGCGTTTTTTGCTTGCATTGAGAAATATTAGCAAAATGGTGCATTTTTTTTGCTTGCATTGAAGACTATCAGTAAAATAATGCGTTTTTTGCTTGCATTCATTTTTTCGGACAGTTTTCCGCTCCCTAGAGGGTCCGAAAAATTGGCAGTTGACTGTATAGGATATTCTATGCTACGCGGAACCAATAGGGAACAAAGCAGGGCATGAAGAAGAGAGCGCATGCCGGTTCGTGATGCTGATAGCTTTGTGGTGCCACCATACAGCGTACGAAAAGCTGAACAGCTCCTCTGTAAAACAGTGCAAACAATAAAGATCGAACAACCTCTACGTTATCGCTATGTACGCGAAGCGTAGTATGGAGCAAGTGGATAATGACACTTTTTGTAAAACACATAGTTTATCTACAGTGTGGACCGCTTATAACGTAAGTCACGGGAGTTGTAAAAATCTGCGCTATAAGTGGTACCGTGTTATAACCAAAGCATGCTTTTTTCGGCCTTTGCCTATGTCAAAAGGGCAACCCACCTTTCAAAAGCAATTTACTACACTTTTCACTCGCAGACACATTCAACACAATCACAACACCGCACGGAAACAAAGTTCTAAAGTCCGGCATCAGCGGAAGAACGGCGTTATTTTCGTCTGGCGATGCTTGTGAACAGCACTGCGAACAATTTCGTCCTCCACAAAGCTTAAGCACTGAAGCAATTTCTCGCTCAAACTGTTTTTCGCGCACTACGTTTTCACTTAAGGAGGTATTCCAATGTGTCTTTGCACGGGAAATTTGGTTCTGGCGTTGGGTCGACATCGTCTTCGCCATCCGACTCGTCGTCCGTTGCAACCTCCACACTTCCGTGCACCGCTGCGACGATCGCGTCATCTGTGCTCGCTTCCTCGCAGACAGAAAGCTCAGACTCCCCGGCATCGACAAATTCTTGGAAAGTGTCGGTGGCGGTTACAAAGTTGCTGTCAACGAGGCAGGACCACACGTCGTCAGTGTTGAGGGTCTCATCGGCGAGCGGTGTCGCTCTGCTCATCGTCTTCCAGAGCCTCTGCATTGCGCACGAAGCCTGCCCTCTTGAAACACTTGCTCATGGTATCGGCCTTTACCTGCCACCATGAAGCGACCACCATGTCAATTGCGCCTCTTAAGTTCACTTTAAGAGGCTGCTGCTGCTACATGGTCAGCAAAACTCTCTCGCAAATGCGCTTTTTGTACAGCGCCTTTACGGTTGCGATGACACCCTGGTCGAGAGGTTGACTTTTTGCTGTAGTGTTGGCAGGCAAAAACTTTAGGTTGACTGCGGTCAACTTCGCCTTGACGTTGTGGGTTGTGCAGTTGTCGAGGATAAGGACGACCCGCTGCTTCTCTGCCACCATATCCTCATCAAACTTGCAAAGCCAGCTGGTGAACAAATCCTGCGTCATCCACGCCTTTTTATTGGCTTTGTAGGTCACTGGCAGGCACTCTCGCTTTTTAAAGCAACTTGGCCTTGCCGATTTACCTATGACAAAAAGGTGGCGCTTGTCGCTCCCGTCCAAATTGGCACAAAACAATACAGTTATGCGCTCCTTTGAGACCTTGCGTCCGGAGCAGGCTTCGCCTTTCAGTGCAAGCGTGCAGTTGGGCAAAAGGTTATAAAATAAACCAGCTTCATCGTCATTATAAATGTCTTTGTCAGTATAGGTCGACAGCATACTCTCCAAGTACAAGCGAAGCCAGACTTCGATAGACTCGTCGTCGACAGCGCCGCTTTCTCCGCACACCACTTTGCAGCTGATGCCATGGCGATCTTTGAAACGCTGAATCCACCGTTGAGTGGATTGAAGTCGCCGTGGCCTAAAAGAGCTTCGAGACTCTTGGCCTTCTCTTGGAGCATGGGGCCACTTACTGGGATGCTCTGAGCCCTAACTTCGCGGAACCACCTGAACAGCGCTGCGTCCACGTCTTCGTATTTTGACGTACGTATTCTCTTCCGTGAAAGGGAAGGCGAATCTTGCTGCAGTTGCTGCCGCAGTTTCTCCTTGTTTTTGTAGATGGTCGACACGGTCGTGTTGGAAACGCCGTATTTCGCCGCCACCGACGCCTTCTTCAGGCCACTCTCAATGTCCCTTATGACGCATTCCTTAATCTCCAGCAATAAGGCACGGTGTTTTTTCACACCGCTTGAAGACGCCGCCGACGCCATGGCGACAGGAGCTACACTACACACGTGCTCTGGGCTCTCAGACGGCAACGACACGGCGAAGCGCACACAGCAAATCCAAAGAGGCAAAAGAAGGAGGTTGAGAAAAAAAAAGCATGCTACCGCTTCTCTCCCCCACTCGGTGCAGCGCGCACCCGGATTGGACGCTGCCACGGTCGCCACGGTGACGAAAACACGCTCCCTCCTTCCAAGGTCTCCCCGACTCCCTTCCTACTGTACCCTCCCTTCTCATCCGCATTGTTTGACTTTTCGCAGCGGTCTCCACGTGTGCCCTCCCGCTCACACTCACAACGTTCCGGCGTGCCGGGAACGTCGCCGGGAAACTGGGCTGACCGTGCTCCATTCGCCGATTTTATGGTCGCGCGCCTAAAAACTCCGCGCTATAACCGGTATTCTCCTTCGCGCGCCTACGCAATAAACGGTCGGCCTATACATTGAGTTCTATGGACGACATATCGGTGGTTAAAAAAACCCACGTTATAACCGGCCCCGCACTAAAAGCGGTTACATTATAAGTGGTCTGCACTGTATTCCTGCTGGAACACAGCAAAATGCTGATAGTTTTTACCAAGTGGCTACTGTAATGCAAGAAATAAATGATTTATTGACCAGGCATTTTCGCCTCGATATAAATTACACCACTAAAACACACGCAAAACTGCAATGTGGACACGAAAAAAGGAGAAAAATGCTCCGTGACTGCTTACATGATTCCGTCTCTTGAAATATCCTGACACTGTGTAAGTAATGTTGTGGTACGTTCCATAGATAGGGTAAGTGGCTTGGATGTGGTAGTGCAAGCTCTTTTAGCAAACTTGATGGCCGAAAACGTCAATAGAGAAGTGGTACATATGTGTCACTCTGTGCTGTTCGACACAAGATCAATTTTGCTATATTTAATACCCTATTTACTCGATTCTACCGCACCCTCGATTGTAACGTGCACCCGGTTTCCACGACGAAAAAAAAAAAAAAAAGTAAGACATTGATTGCAACGCGCACCCATTTTTCTTGTTGGCCCACACGATCACACCACTCGAAAAAACTACTCCTTTCGGGAGCGTCTTCCATTTAAATATGAGGTACGGGGGAAGCTTGTGCCCATCTGACATGTAACAGAGCATTGCCGTCACTGTAGTTTTACCGTGGACCGATGTCAGCACTCGAACTTGCTTTGCCCCCTTCTTCTCGACGGTTGTGGCGCCAGGCATGTCGAAGTAAAGAGGCGTCTGATCGGCATTCCCGATTTGCCCAAGCAGGTAGCCGTTGTTGTGCCGCAAGTTTAAGACGAACCTCTGAAAACTGTGAAGCTTTTCATCATACTCCTCCGGAAACTTTTCGCACATGCCCGTTCGCCTTCGGAGGGAAAAGCCTTTCCTCTTCATAAAGTTAGTTAGCCAGCACCTGCTCGCTTTAAACTGGCTCTGCTTTAGCCCTTTTTCTAAGTCTAACGGCATGGCCGGCATTTGGAGCGGTTCTGTTGTCACGGGCCGCTGTGCCGCTCGCTGCGCAAGCACATACTCGCCGAGCAGCTCTTCAATTTGCAGAAACCGACCCTGCTGTGGTCCACTGAAGCCTTCGCGTGAAGCTTTGCTGTCGACAATCTTTTGCTTTTGTTTCCGCCAGTCCCGCACGCACGTTTCGGGAACTCCGAATGACCGCGATGCGGCCCGATTTTCGTCCGTTTCTGCACACGCGATGACTTTTCTTTTAAAAGCGGCATCGTGGTGCACTCGAGTTTTTGGAGTCGGCCCTTCCATGCCGTCGATGCTAATGCACTACAAGATGACGAACTCTTCAGTATACATACAAAGTGCCGCACATGGGAAACACATAGGCAGAAATGGCCGACGCGCCATGCCAACGCACGTAGGGGGAGGCCATTTTGAAAATGCCGATGGCAATAGAATGACCGTATTCATTTTTTTTTCCGTACTCGATTCTAACGCACATGCGATTTATGAACTCACTTAACCGGAAAAAAGGTGCGCATTAGATTTGAGTAATTACGGTAATAGATAACCATACTACATCAATTCAAACTTGCAATATCGGGAGACATTATTGTGAACGTGTACAACAGGTAGCTTTCTCGTACATTGTTATTTTTAAGCACGAGACCATGTTTTAAACCATCTGATATTCAATATTTGACTTCCACCCCCTTTTCTTTTTTTTCTTTCTTTCTGAGTTTCGTATTCAATTTAAGATCTACTGATTCACTGCCTATACACTCCCAAACATTGAAAGTATGAGTGCTCTTGCAGCAATGTTTTCTGTATTTGCTGTCTGTCCAGGCAAAAGCTCGAGCAAGCGCAACGGAGAGGACGTCAAAGAGAAGGACCGGTATAGGAGAGTGAGGGATGCGCAGTCCTTCCCAGGAATGCCCCATGACCAGCCACTCTCCTCTCTCCAGGAAGAGGTATCACCCAAAATTCGTGGGGAACGAAGAGCAGATCGTGACGACAAGAAACAATATCCTTCTTGACTCTCTGTGCTTTGAGGATTGTTTAGAAAGCTCAGAAATAGCTGAAAGGAATCTCTTTCAATAAGATATGCAGCAGAAGAGAGGTGCTGCATGAATTGGTGATCACCCTGTTAAGAAATCTACCCTCCATGTCATAATGTGTACAGTGTTGGTCAAAAGCTCTGAAGCCGCAGAGCTGGCAAAGGAGCCGCAGCTCGCTGCTGACTGGTTGCTGTCATCGCAGTCATGCCTTGGTGCACACTGACGTTGAGTGTGTGCATGGAGGTGGCGTGCATCACTCTCCCTTTCTTGTTCTCCTTCATAATAAAAGGAGGAATAAACATAATGTGTCATGTTCCCTCCTGTTCACTTTTCAAAGTGTATACTACAGTGCAGCACTTCTAGGATGGTCGAACGAGCCCCAACACATGCACATTTCCACACATTTTGGGCTCTCACCATGTTCCTCTCAAGCGAATTGGACTGTGCTTGACGGCTGATGGAGCTTCCGCAGTGTTTCTGGAAAATTCAACGCACGATAAGGTTCTCCAGGTAGCCGAGTACTCCGGCACTGTATACAGTGTATAGCTAAATGTGGCTGTAAGCATGGTGCATGTTTTCCAGAACACTGCCACCTCGCTCTACACGGTAGTGAAAGAGTACGATGAGGGAACATGATGCACCATGTTGATCTCCTGATTTCTTATCAAGGAGAGCAATAGAGGGAGAGGGATGCACACCACCCTCCACGCACACGCTCGACGTCGGCAGGTGCCAATGCGCTATTGCGATGACAGCCCCCAATAGTGGTGAGCCGCTGCTCATCGGTCAGGCGTTGCAGCCTAAGAACTTTTTACCATCTTTCTAAGCAGTTTTTCAGTAGGATAAGTTGTGTGGAACAGCTCGTAGAATGCTTTGTAAAAGTTTGAGACAGAGCTAGCCCCTTTGACTGTTATGCAAGCTGTGCGAATAGTACTTCTGTATGAGCCTTTCGTAGTCCGTTGTCAGGCCCGTCCCAACAAGGCCGCAGGGGTCTGCTATTGGGCGCCACATGTTGCCCATATACTGTACTTACTCGCATAATGAACCTGCTCACATAATGATCCCACCTCCCACTTTGGTCCTTGAAAAAAAGAAATCATTTTTTAATTTATCTGCTCATCTTATTTTGATTTAAACACCGTTTAATCACACCGTTAATGACAATGCAATAAAAGTCAAAATCTAGTTCAACAACCATGCTAAACAGTTGCGAGCGTGGATGTTAACCGTAATTTAAGTCTTGTTTTTATGTGGCAAAGCGTCATCTGTCGAACGCAGAAGAAACCTCTTTGCTTATAGCGTCACAAAAGCACAGCAGCGCGAAACGGAAGCAAAAAGCAAAGCGCGACCATGGCGCAACAGCACCCACTACGTCAATGACATGATGTGCACCCGCATCATGCATACGTCTGCCAGTACTTGTGCATATTTTGTTGTCGGGTTTGTCGTAGTAGATGATTCCACGAGATCGAACATGCGTGTCCGGACGACAATTGGTTTTTTTTTCTTTTCTTTTAAATATGTTATGTAGGTATATTCGAGGTGCATGGAACCAAAATTTTTATTTCCAAAATCTGATCCCGTCGTGCCGAAAAATTGTCTGAATATGGTGGCGTGTGTGTCTTGCTATTGCTTGCCGCAACATTTCTTGTCCTTGCAGGTGAATTAAATGTGCACTGTAAACGTTGTGTTGAAACTTTTTCTTTTTGGTTTAATACACATCTCAGTTAATTACGTCCATGCTTGCTGATGCGTTTGCGAATGAAAGACAGGAGATTCGGTGGCGAAACACCAGAAGAAAGGTGGATGTACCTGTTCAAGTCATCAATAGCTTCTTCTTTTTTTTTTTCCCGAAGAAGTGTCCGGTCTGTTTCATCGAACTGCTCGCTGCATGAAGAGAGGATTTTCTTGAGGCACATAAAACGGTGCTGTCAAGCCTCGTCGGCGTCACGAATAGCCTGAGCCTTTGGCAGTAGCTTTTGTAGAGACACACAGGGGTGAGACAGCTGCGCATATTGCACATTTTATCTATTTCTGTTTTCTTGCACCGAGCTGCTCCAAAAGCATAAAAATCGCTAGAACTGTGCCAAACTGCTTCGAAACAGCCTCAAAAAGCAAGAATTTGGATGTCAGCCTTAGCTTCAGTGGGGGAAAAATGCAAGTTGACTGCAGGATTATATCTCTATCTCAGTCATGAAGGTCGCATTTCGATAGCGGCAAAGTGATAGAGGCGTGAGACATTAGATTTAAGTGCATCTTAATGAACAGGTGGTTGAAATTTGTGTACAGTGTCTGCCATAATGATCTTGTGGTTTTGTGATGTAAAACGTCGCCTATGCATTGTTCTCGGTGTGGAATAGCTTTTGGCACAATCATGCAGCAGTTCACTTTTTCAAACAGCCGAAATGCGGGGCTAAAGGTTGAGGTTATACAGGAAGAAGTCATCTGAGAGCGATGCGAAGAGGTGAGCTGGAAACAAAATGAATGGCTCGGTAGGTGGCTGAGGCGATGTCTCCAAAAGCTCATTTACGTATGCTGTGCGTTGCACTACGTGGTTGAAGGTCTCTGTATCTATTGCACGGTGTACAAAAGGAACAGGCAGTGGAAAAGCACTTTCATAACGGCACACATACTCATTATGGAAGCCTCCAGTTATGGATAAGAGTTCCTTGGCGCCATTTACACAAGCTGGACTGCGTGCGCCTGGCTGGTTTCGGCGAGGTCATCCAAAACATTCTTTTGCGGTGCTTAGCATGGCTTTGACAGCTAAATACTGTTGGCGTTAGTTCACGTTGTAGGCGGCAAACTGGGAATGCATTATCACTTTAAAGGGCGGCCGTCCTCCGGTCTGGCGCACAGGGGCACCCTAGATCCAATAAAATCTCCATATAAGTTTACTCAACACAAGCTATCAGAATAAAGTTCTTCTGCTGCAAAAAATTCTAATTGTAGGTTTTAGTAGAACGCAGGCTCATGGACAACCAGTAAGGGCCATGAACCAAGCATCATTAACCAATAAGCACATAGCTTATAAAAAAAAGACAGAACAAGAATATCGTTCGGACAAGCATGTTCGATCTCTCGTGGAATCACCCTAGTGAACCTCGTGCTACGTAGGGCACAATCAGCCCGTATGGTAGCTACATGGCTGGTTTTAAAGTTGGTCGAGCATGCGCTGGAGCACAGAAACCGAGTGGGTGGACGTCACTTCAACGTCGATTCGTGCACGTTTGTTACTGGAAATAACAAGATGAGCTTCAAGATACAAAAAGTAGTCGGGGGGAGGGGGAGATCGTTGTGCGTGTTTCACGGGCGAAACAAGGACAGTTTCTCCGAAGTTCTTGATTAGAGGCTCCGTAATCCTGCCGCCAAATTGAAGGCCAGCAGCTGTGGGAAAGTAGTTTTTTCAATACTGCCATGTACAATTTTCGTTGCTATAACCCTCCTGACTTTTCTCCTGCGTAATGAACCCTCGCCCCAAATTGGTGTCAACTTTTCTGGGAAAAAGAAAAACGTGGCTTCATTGCGCGAGCAAATACAGTATTATAGCTAAAATACAAGCACAATGTCAGTTTTAAAAAAAGAACATCTAATTTGCTTTTCTCACAGAATGGTTGCTTTCAAGGTTCTCAAAAGTAGCAAACTATTTCTGCCCTGGAACCTTCAGAAAGTCAGTAGAGGTTTCAGACAGCGAAGCGTTAATTAATTACATGCAACATTCTTTGAATTTAAAAGGTGTTGATTCAGTGTGCAAGTAAATTGGCCCTTTTCACTATTGCTAAGCTAGCTTTTAATTGAGGCACCGCGGTTATGAAACCAATAGCTTTTCGGTCTTTTTTTTTTCTTCCCATAAATAGCGGATACAAGCACAGTTTGATCATCTTTATAACACAGGAACTGTAAATATGGCTCTTGCAATGAGACTATGCAAGAGACAACCTAAATATGTGCATATATTTGCTCTCTGTCTTCATCTCAACCATGATAAGTGACACCATTACTTGTGTTAAGGCGTAACTGTACAGATATGTCCACTGAAAAACTGGACTACGTGTCTGAATTTCTTGAATTGTTATTCTTTGTACTGTTAGTTCTAGTTGTTCTATATTTGCCTCCTTAACTTTTCATACTCATCGTTCGAGTAGCAGCAGTTCAGCATCTGCAAAGAAGAGGTCATCGTTCTGATCCCAGTGTTCCAATTGGAGAGTGCATCCACTTCACCACTGGTTGCTGTGTCAAGCCGCTGTCATCGGTCGCCCGTCCTTGTCACCTCCAACAGTGCCTGTACAGAAACGAATGTTTTTTTGTTGATCATTATAAACATTTCATTGTGTTAGCAACGTCAAGCTGTTTATGTTGTCTGCTTCATCCTCCATCTCCTGGCCTGATTCTGTACAATAAAATTATAATGGTGCCAGGAACTATTGTTTTTATTCCATATTTACCATGCTGCTTTTAACCACAAAGCTTTCTACAAATATTACTGGAGGAAACTGCGACGAGAATATCGGTCGGGAAGCAGAAGCATTACAGTTAGGCATGTGCGTATATTCGAATGCTTCGAATATTCGAACGAATAGTAGAGTATTCGAATTCGCCTCGATTCGACTTTAAGTTACTGAAAATTTCGAAGTATTCGCAATGAACGAGTAAATGTACACGAGTCCGCATGTGACCGCCTGTGAAGGTGGTTTCACAGCCTTGCAGGCTGCTAAGCCGTAAAAGCACCTTTCTAGGGAAAATTCGCTTTGCCGCGAAGCCCCACTTCAGATTCAAAAGGGCTCTGCAACACACTTTTAGCATGGTCAGCAAACGCTGCCTCTTGTTGGTCGAAGTCGCCGAGAACACGTGAGCCAAATATAACGCAACACGTTGCCTGCGAGTCACAATAGATTATCAAAGTCGGTTAAGAATTGCTTAAAAATTGGCAAATAACTCCACAAGCTAAAAAATCAAGTGGCACAGCTGTTGTATCAGCAATTGCCTGATTTGAGCATGGCGCGCTTGGTTGTTCCAGGGGCTGTCGTGGGAGGCCGCCACTTGTATAGGCGTACGTGCACGACACCCATGAAAAGCAGTGTACTAGAAAAGGGGGAAAAAAAGAGAGCGAGAAAGAAAATGCTGAAGGGTCATGAGGCACGTGTGATGTTTTTTTTTTTTTTCACCGGATATGGGCGGGGCTTTCGGCACCGCTTTCTTTCTTCTCACGACCTCAATAAAGTTCATACTCACCCATTTGCCCATCCAATTCCTCCATGCCTAGCCTCCAGCGCTTTCGTAAGGGCGAGGATATCTTAGCAACTCACGGAGAAAGGAAATATATATATTTTTTTCTTTCTCCATGTTGCAACTCCGCTCGTACTGGATGGATTCTAAAAATTTCTGCGGCAGTGAATTCGGGGGGGGGGGGGGGGGGGCAACAAGTTTCTTTAGTGAATTCATTTCCTGGCAAATGGGAAAAGTGTTGCAGGGCTTATATGAATGAACATATTACCATTGGTTCATCATTTTTTTAGCTTAAAAGCTTATAACGGCTTGTGTGCTCCAATGTAAATTTTAAATAGTTACGTATTTTACAGGTTACCACTCGCATCATACTGAAAGTCAGATCCTGCTACTGCTCAAAGTTGTTCTGACTTCCTTTAAACGAAAAAAAAAAGTGGCATTTCCATAGAGGCATATCTTCAATTAAAAAAAAAAATATTGTGCAGGTTAGCTAGGTCATGATAAATATGCTCATTTTATTTATATGTCATACTATATACTATTCAAAATCGATTCGAAATTATTTGACCAAAATCTCTATTTGCTTCAAACCTGAAATTCACTACTCGCACAAGCTTAATTACAAGGATCCATCACCAGAATAATACGTAGTACGTGAATTCGTCCAAGCTTTATATGGTTTCAAATGGTCTTGTGACCGACATATAGTCTGTTCAGAATATTTCCATAAGGCAAAAGTTTGTAGTATTTTTGCATGTACACAGACTCAATTAAAAAAAAAACAAGATTGCGTAAATATTTGAGCCATTTATGCGAGTAAGAGTATAAACCTTCAGTGAAATCGGAGGTGTGAACTCGGAACTACCACTCCACCACAAAAACCATTCCAACAAAATCTACGGCTCAAGTGCATGAGGAATGTGCCGCTATTTTCTATGCCGTTTAGCATGCGAGTTGAATTCGCATCGCATAAGTTGCATCAGTTTGAGTGCATGAGATGGGGCGGAGCAAGAAGGTTTCTTGAAGCACTAAAGCAGGACTGAAATGTACAAAGAACCGAAACCGTCAAAACGTGCAAATAATAAAGACGCCTAAAATTGCAATTTTAAGATGCTGTGAACTTAATACTTTCGCAGCTTGCGACAAAACGTGGTGCCAACAACGCTAGATTATGCTGGCTATGTCTACGCTGGCTGTGAGTGCCAGCTTTTATATATTAGAGCCAGTGACGTCAGAGCCACCATACTTAAAACTGCAATGTTCGATTGGTAGCCAAATAGTAGCCGAGTCAAGTCGAAACAAGCTCTAATTGGTGTCCACACGTTTTGCGGGAACGGCGGTTTTGGGTGCTTTGATAATTTTCGTGTCTGGCCCCTTCGACGTACTATTTCAGTATGGCTATTCTATTGTAACTCATCAAAAACACCTTTTCCTCTCCCGTTTGTCATAACACCGGTACAACCACCATGAACGGAACCGGAGTGTCGGTAAGCATATCCCTCGCGATAATTTCATAAATAAAACGGCTGATTTTCGTCTGCTACTTTCTTCTAGAACCTACTACAGCTCACAAGCCGGGCTTTAAGGACCCGTGTCACCACCTCAAGGTCCATCATGAAGTACCACGAACCAGAATATCTCAAGGTGTAGCCGTGCGTCTTGCGTGTCGATAACTATTTCTGTGTGTTGATGCCTGTATTTGACATGCTGTTTCTCAATTGTTTTCTCACGTGCAGTATTTGCAACCGCCTCTGCCAGTGTACGATGGATTTATTAACGTCCAGTTGAAAGGTTATGATTTCACCGTGCTCGAGAACAGTGCAAGAAAAGTGGCTAAAATAGCCTCGATGTTGGGCATTCGGGTTTCTGAATGGTAAGCCAGCAGTCGCTTAGTGCTGACAGTCTGCTTGCCTGACTTTAGCGCAGCGCTGAAGGGGCTTCAGTTTTAGTACGCTTATGTACAAAAACACAGCGAGTTCGCTTTCTTTTCTTGCAGCTGGGCTACCCCTCTTGAATCCATGGCCATATCTACGTACAAACCGCAGAGCACTACTGTTGAAGACACATTCAAGCTGAACGTTTACGAGCGAAACATTCAGGTGATTGATTACCTTGCCTTGCATGCGCTAATGTGTAAATCTTGGGGTTTCAGTTCAGTTTTATACATAGTGTTCATGTGATGTCACTTCCGCCGTTGTCGCCATCTCCCGCCATGCCTGGGTACTTCGCTGGGTATCTACAGCAGTTTGCGTGCTGCAGCGCGGTTTGTTGAGGGCTCGTCATCTGTTGCTGTGCGCGATGTTTAAAGAAAAGCCGTGTGGTTTTTCGTTGTGATGCTTTAACGAGCTCATCGGGTCAGGAAGGCCTCGCTTGTTCACTCGATACAAGACCAGAAAATCAAAACGTGTGACACGTATACAAGCCACCGCGTATACCGACTGCCCGCCACGATCTACGAGGGCCCATTATCTCGCTTTCACTACAAATCGCGTGGCCCAAGAACAAGTGGAAGCTCAAAGTCTCTCGAGCCGCAATTTTAAAAGTGGATGAGCGAAGCGCACAGCTCCCATCGAAAACGAGTCATCGTGCAGAGCTAGGCAAGTTTGCAGAGATATATTATTAATAATAATTTTAATATGTTGCTGCGGCCCACACTACCTAAGTAGCAGTGCGGCTCCCCGAGTCTTTTGAACAGTGATAATGTTGAGCGTCTTTGATATTAATTTGTGGAAACAGCCGAGGAATATATTATGCAAGGTAGAGACCTCGCATGGTGCATGCCGTAGTGACGCCGGTTAATTTTTTTGTTGCGTATGTTTTGACACATTTTTTACCTTGTATATTACTTTTGTTGTTGTGCGCTACTGTACAATAGAGTCCCTGAAAAAGATGGGCGAGACCGTTTTAGGGAACCAATTGACCAATTTTTAAAAAAACCTGACCCCCCCCAACTCGTACCGATTGGCTATACTTCAAATCGGGAGTGAACGAATAGTGTTTCACATTCATTTTCACAGTTTTTTTGAATGCAGTACCCGATTCCCGCAATCGCCTTCACAACTTTAACCGCCTCCCTGACACGCTGATTGCGCACGCAGCGGTCGCGGACAAGGTTGTATATACAGTACCTATCTCTGTTTGTAGGTATGTGCTTGTATATGGCACTTACCCGTAATATAGCACTTACCCGTGCTTGTATATAGCACTTACCCGTAAGACACAAATATCACTGGTTCTTCAAGCCGTTTTCGTTAATCTGCGCCAGCCCAACATGCCTGTGCTTTTCGGAAAATCGCAGTGTGCATTCTCAATTTTAGGTAATAACTTTCGGAAAACAAAACACCCTGACCCTCTGCTCCCTCTTCGTGGACTGCTATATCAACTTGCCTCACCAGCAGCTGATAATTGCTCAAACTTGCATCGTTAGGCAAAACTGAACGGGCGCATGCACGAGGAAACAACACAGCAGCGTTCGGCCACGGAGTCAGTAGGTACCCGGGCATGCCGGTGGCGCATTTCTGAAATGACGAATCGGCGCTGCGTGACGCACGTGCACACTATGTACACAGACCTGTAGTTGTCATGTCGCATCTCCGACGCAGGGATCGTTTAAAACATGGTGCAAGTAATTGATTAAGAGATGCTGAGGAAACCATAAAGCGGTAGTATTGACCCGCCGTGCGACCTCAAGGAAAGCTGCGTCAATGAAATATGTGTACCTCAAAAACGACAGTTGGAGGCAATAGTTTCGTTCTGCGGCAGCCATGAAGTACATTGGACTTCGATAGCGAATTTGGGGATATATAGTAATTAAACATTTATTAATAAAGTGTGTGTGTGTGTGTGTGTGTCTGAGAGAAGCTTTTCGAAAGCCGGCAAATGTGATTCAGATGAAGAGTGAAAGGAGTCGGGATGTTCGCAGTGTTGCTTCTCAGCCAGTGATGTTCTTCTCTCCTGCTCCTCTCTTACCTTTTGTTGATTAACTTCGAAGGAAAACGAAAAGAATTAATCAAAGTAAAACAAAAAGGAGTTTCACCACCGATGTAAAAGTGAAAGTTTGAAGCAATGACGGGAGAAGTAAACAGTTCACAGTTCTTGGAATGCTAACTTGGCTTGCTCCTCAGATTATTAGAAAGCGATTGGAGGGAGAGGGGGGCTTCATTTATTGTATTACAGTCTCTCGTATTATCAGTATGCCGCCTGCCTCTTTCTTGCAGCTTGCCGAAATAGATTACTGCTAAGAAATGGTGAAGCTTTTGTGCCATATATAGAACAGTAATCTGAATGCGCAAAGATTGTAAGTTTCGCATATGATGTGGACATAAATTGTTGGTGCACTTTATTAAAGTGCTCACGCGATAAAGCACCTTTACAGTTATGTTTGTAGTTCTGACAAGGAAGGTCATATAGAACTGAATAAATTTTCATACGAGGCACAGAAACTTATGGTGGGGATGATGGGATTGGCCAGTCATTATATTTTCAAGCTATTTCACCAATATAAAACAAGTGCTTAATTTGAAGCTGGGTGTCATGGTTGACACTTTTTGAAAATCTCACACCGAGCCAAAAATTTGCTGGCCAGAATGAAAAAAGCGTTGATTGTATTTGTGTCGGGGGGTTGGGTTATGTTACGCTGTTTGAAGGGATGGAGGTGGGAGGAGGTCGCCTTTCTTGCTGGGTGATCAAGAATACCTGCACACATACAGGCACACCCTTTCACGCACAAATATACAAACAATACACGTTGAAAAAGCCCCAAGTGCACAAGAGGAATGACTCGGAATGTGCTAAAGTTCACCCAAGCTACAGCAAGAGCTGGTTAATCTGACACCTGTTAGTTGAGAAATTGGACTATTCGGGTGCATTATCTGGTCCCGGCCAGCATATGTGTTCGATGACAGCAGACTGCCGTTAATTTGGTGATACTTTCATTAATTTCATTTATTTGACCCTAAAGGCCCAAGAATGGGCATTACATAGGGGGGAATATAATACAGAGTACAGCCAATGAAGAAAACCTAGTAAAAGAAGAAACAAGCATGAAAAAAAAATGCAATAACAAGCAAAAATGCAAACACAATCTAAAAAAGGCAAACACAGTTCAGTGATACAAGGTTCAGTAGAGTAAAATAAGTGATCAATGAATATATGACAGAGTACAATCTAGCAAAAAATATGCATAGAATACTGCAAACTTGGAATCCGACGATTAAGCTAGTATGGCAGGACTGCTCACTTAGGCTAAATACTAGTAGGGCTGACTGGAAACTTCTGTAATATTTGCAATGTTGCACGGAAGGACATTCCACTCATTTATTGATAAAACCAAGGGGGAGTGTAAATATTTTACTGTGCGATCAAATTGTAGACAAACCTTGTGTTTGCGATCACTGGAACTCTTGTTAATTCGGGTGGTCCTATGAGCACACCACGCGCGAAGCAGAGCAAATGTGTGACGCGAAAGAGTAAAAACGGCGTTCACGTACAACTGAGCCAAATAAGACGGTGCAGTCTTCATCATCGTCAGCGTAAAATCGATGGTGACGATGTTTTGGGTGGAGGAAATTAAGTACAGTACATCTCCAAGTGTTTTGTGGCATCAAGGCAAATTGACCTGCGCTGAAGATTTTGCACGCATGAAACATAATGAAGTTTATAAGACTCCAGATTGACCAAAGGAATATGATTTTGTGTATTTTACATATGCAAAGACATTTAATGGGCCAAATTCAATAGTATTTACGATATCACCAGACAGTGTTTCTGAGTTGCCACAGATGCTTCTCGCGGCATCAGAAATCTCGGCAGCATTTATTTTGGTTTTGTGGTTTACCATTGATAAAGTTCTACATTGCATTTAAAATGAACTGAAACTGTCAAACTTAACAAAAAAATAACTGAAATGAAGTGGTAAAAACGCAAGAAGATACTTCGAAATTATTGTCCTCACTCTGAAGTGCATGTGTGACCATGTAAGCTCAAAATGAATTCTATCAGCAATAAGCAAAAATGTTTACTTTTTCAACCAACCTTTATCTACCAAATGTTTGGGATCGGAGTTTTGTAATTAAATTGCACCATTCTGAATTTATTGTCTTAATTCATTGTCCCTTTATAAAATTGGGACAACTGTGGGCAGTTGGCTGAACTCTCAGGAGTCATGGCACCTATCTTTCTGGAGGCTGTCCAGCTCAGCCTGGCTGAGGGAGTCCGGCTCAGTGTTCACCGGCACCTACCCGAGCACGAGGAGATTCGTTACGTGCCCGACTTGGAGCTGGAGGAGCTACAGAGGCAGCTTGAAGAAATTGTCAACCCACCTACGTCAAAGCACGTCAAGAAGCCGTTCTGATGCATTTTGTATAGCTTTATGTGTAAATGAATTGTAGAAGCCGTCAGAATGTCTGATTGTGTCGTCTCCGCTATTTCCGTTACTGCTGTCTGATCTCTTGGGGTTTCATTTTGGTGCATTGCTATCGCCATAATGGTAGTCACAGGATGCTCTGTCTCGCCAAGTTGGTCTCACTGGCTGTTACTGTGAAACTTTACTTGAATGAACTTCGAACCCTGCACTACACTGAAATAGCTATGTTGCAACTTGTTGATTGACTGATTAATTTGTGGGGTTTAACATCCCAAAATCACCATTTGATTACGAGAGACGCCGTAGTGGAGGGCTTTGGAAATTTTGACCACCTGGGGTTCTTTAACGTGCACCTAAATCTGAGCACACAGGCCTACAACATTTCTGCCTAAATGCAGCCGTCACAGCCGGGATTTGATCCGGCGCCCTGCGGGTCAGCAGCCGAGTACCTTAGCCACTAGACCACCGTGGCGGGGCTGTTGCAACTGGTTATTAAAAGCTAAAGAAAACATCAGTCGCTGCAGTGAACTTTGAACCCATTTATTTTTGGTGCTCCTTATTTATGTATCTATTTATGTATGATACCATCAGAGTCAACTGACATTACAGAAGAGTTTGGTAAAACATTAAAAACAATATAAGTACTACAAAGAGGCAATACAATACAATAATGTTTAATGATAAGCACAGTACAGCAGAAATCTATAGACAGGACACGAAAATTGACGACCAAAGGCGTGTATATATATGAAAACGCAAGAAAGAAAAAAAATTACTCCGGTGCACGAAATCGAACGTGGGACCTCCATATCGTGAATATCTGCCGAATATCCGCGTTACCCCTGAACCACTAAGCGGTACCTTCTTCGGAGTTAAAATGGCAAGCTATGTATATCTATCACTTAACGCTGTTGGCGGGCATCCGGGGGGGGGGGGTCTATCGTGTTTTCAGCATTAGCAGCAAGATGCGCAATGAGCGCGCGGCGGCTGTCATCTTTCAGGCGTATTTTGGCCCGCGGAGAGGAGAGGAATGGACGATCTCTCCCATGCGCTTATCTCCCGTTGGGAAGGATCGTACGTCTTGGCAGCGTTGGGTTTGCTGACCCTCCTGTCCCTTTCCTGTTTTACGGAGTGATAAAACAGCTGAGTGTTAGATACGTACTTTGAAGCAAGCTTGTATCGCCAGTCATACCTAGGGGTTTTCGTAACCGTTGCCAGTTCCACTTATATAGAAAAACGGATTTGGGCTTCTTTTTCGCCGAGTCGCTCGTAGAACTTCTTATTTATTTATTTATTTATTTATTTATTACAAGTACCTACATCGCCCGTTGGGCATTGTTATAGGGGGGTTACAGTAGAAAATAGAATACAAAACAGCAAAATTAAAAGCAAATAAATCGTGCATTACGGTATACAGGAGAAATCAACACTTGTAGTACAGTATTAGAACAAAAGTACAAAACACAGGATTATACAACGAAAGCAGTAATTATACATAAAAAAATCAACAACCAAAAGCAGTACAAAGCCGACGTTAAATATATGGGTCTTATAGTCAGCTGCCACATTTTTAGGGGGAGGGAGGGGGGCGTCTGCATTTTTCAGGCAATTAAATGAAGTTATTTTAGGGATCATCGCGTTAGCCGAAAGTGCGTTTTTGATATTTAGGTGTTGAAGTCAGACATACGTTCCGGGAATCAACAGCACAATGTTAATGATGCCCTGCCAAATGTGCATTCAATCAAACGGGAGGTACCTTGAAGACAATGTTGAAAAGTAGATATCTTTCGTTCGCAATTCGCGTATTTTCGCTGTACAAAATAAAGTGATTTTTTTCAACTCCCCTTCGCAGCTTAGCGACATTTTTTGCTATATTTAAAAGGTATCTTCAAGAATGAAAAAAAAAAAGATTCAATTTCTGCTTCTTTTAAGCTTTGCGAAAGTCGTCCCACCTTTTTTTTTTGGGGGGGGGGGCTTTTTTGTAATTATTATTTGCTAGTTAGCCTGGTAGCTTCGGCAACTCTGTCGTAAGGACTCGACTTGTTTTACGCGTTGGCTAACGCACTTGATATGTGTTTACGCCGGGTTGATTTCTTGCAAACTCGAATAATTTTTCATCTTGCTTCACCTGTAGCTACGCAGAAGTTTTTGGCAGCACTTACATATTTTTTTCTTTCAGCGTTCCTCTCGGAGAAAGCAGTTTTTCATTAGATTTCAATTCCGGAAATTTAACAATTATAGGCGGGCCTTTGCTTTGCGCATATGAGCTTAAGCGATGGGCGTGCTATGATGATTTTACGATTCGTGAGAGTCTGGAGTACTTCGCAAAACTTACAGGCCAAGAGAAAAAAGAACGGAGACATATCCACCATAGGAATGGTGGATTCCACACTCCACTGATGCACATGTGGTGAATTTTGGTGGTGTAATTATTGGTGTCGTACGGTGGAAGAGCCAGAGAAGTGCCGGTGGGTGCGGCCGGTGGCTGTGGGTGAGCGGAGGCGTATACGTTCGCTGGAAGAGCTAGAACCACGTCGCATCGATGTTCGTCGCTTCTTGCGCGGACACCGTGCACAATAAAAATGCTTCACTTTGGTTAAATGATGCCACGGCTGTGCTGTATTGTCATGCTTACTCGTCGAAATCATCGTGTATTCTGAAACTCAGAAGTGCCGATAAAACTTGGAAGGACTCGGTCGGTAAGCCTAACCTTTGGTGAAAATCACGGTGGCAGAACGTAATGGTGGAAGTCACACGCGCTGGAGCCCGTCTCGACACATGTCGAAGGTAAAAGCATGGGCATTTTAGCGTCGCACGCACTTTGTAAACTTAAAAGTGCGGCTGAGGTAATTACGTGTGCAAGAATTGCAAGAGCTGCGTTTCTAGCGTGGCGACATCATGAAATCGCTGTAGCTTGGTCTACCGTTGAAAGGGGCAATTGTGAACTAGAGCTCATTTATCAACAACTGCGCGGGGATGTACCACATTTTGTCACAGTTCACAGCGAAACTTCTCGTCTTCTAAACATCACAACAAAGCAGCACATCGCGCGCATATCAAACTTATGTAAGACGTGCACGAAATTATACGGACGCGCATTCTACGCTCCACAAAAATTGAGGGGTTCTTGACACCGCAGGAATAAAAAAAAAACGTGTTAGAAAGCGTAATGACTGACGTTAGTTCCGTTCGACCGTAAACACATTTCTGTGTGCATATTAGAGAGTGAAACACTACAAATAAGTCATTGCACATGCATGTGCTTTAACATCATGCAGCCATCATACACCAAGCTTCCATCACGCCGCCGTCATCCAGCTTGCTCGCCAAGCCATCCACCAAAGACGTTTTACATCGCTAACACCGGCCGGCATTTTCCACTGTCACCACCATTGGCTTGCCACTATCACCATAATCTGCCACCATTTTTTCCACGTTTGCCGTCATCAGTCATTATTACCACTACAGCTTCCACCATATTAATTACACCATATCCAGTATTCTTTCCCATATCCCACCATATCCACCAACGATTCCAGCATCCGTTAACCCAAGATTTTCAATAGAGAACACAAAGCTATTGCCCCCCCCCCCTCTCATAAAAAAGCATTGAGATATTACAAAAGGTTTTGAAGGGTTTAAATTCGTGTAAGTTCTAACAGGTTAAACTTCCTGGGTTGCTATAGACACGATATATTAAGCCGGAAATCGGAAAGCCTCACCCGCAGGCGCGTCTTGTCGTACAAAAAGCTCACGTGACCTTACGCACACTGAAAAAGAAAGCAATGGAATGGAATGGAATGAAAATACTTTATTTCAGTCCTGCACGACGCGCTTAGCGCGAAGGGGGCGTCTCCCACGTAGGGACCGACAGGGAGTACCTGGCGGCCGCTTCGTGGGCCTGCTGGACGGCCCATTGCTGGTCGGCGAGAAGTGAGCTCCTGAGGGACCTCTCCCACTTGCTTGAAGTACAGTCGGGAGGAGTTGTTCTACACTCCCAGAGCATGTGTGCGAGTGTCGCTGTGTGTCCACATGATGGGCATGTGTCGCTGGGGTATGCATCGGGATAATAAACGTGAAGCGTGGCAAGGTTTGGGTACATGCAGAATCTATTTCAAGAGTATCAAAAAAGGGCTTCGCAACAATTTTAGAATGTGGTCGAAAATTCCTCCGATCGGCAGTCGATGGTCCTGGGAACATGCGAACCAACCATTAAATATTACAGCACAGAGCGTGGCACGGAATTAACAAAGAATGTTCAAAATCAGATAGAAGTCACTTGCTTTTTTCTTGACAAATGATAACATGTACCCTGAACTGCGTCACATACCAAAAAGGCGCAGCCATTGGCTGATATCGTGAGTGGCATAGTTACCGTGGCCGCCGCGGAGAGCCGCGGATGTGAGCTCCGCGCGCAAGGTGAATCGAACGTGGGTTCAAAGAAAACGTGCTCTCTTTAAGCCCCTCCCCTGTGAAGATTTGAGTGACTTCGCTTGGACAAAAAGAAAAAAAATGGCAGCATATCCACGGAGTGAATGATGGATAGTGGGGCGAAGCATTCGTCCGTCGATTCGTTCTTGCTTCCGTCCATCCATGCGTGCGTCTGTGTGGCCGCCCGTGCGTCCATCCGCCCGTCCGTGCGTGCATCTGTTCGTGTGTCCGCACGTTCATCTGTGCGTTCATCCATGCATCCGCTCCTGCGTCCGTCCATGCGTCCATCCGTCTGTGCAGCCATCCGTGCGTCCGTCCATGCATCTGTCTGTGTGTCCGTTCGTCCATATGTTCAACACTCCAAGTACCAGCTTCTCGCATCTTTTCATCATATATTCCCCATATAGAAGCACCGCCATCCAGCGGACATTCCAAGGACTAAACGAGAGGTGGCACACGCACACTTTCTTACGGCTTGCGCTTCGTGTCTACTTCGCACCTTTATTCACTTCGAGTTCGTGGTATATACTAGTTCACTGTATTCATGGCACTGCGGCCCAACGCTCGCTAAACCTTTCTAAAACCTAGAAGGTTACGCCCAGCGAGTATAACGTAGCAACCCTTTCTTGTCTTCTGTGCGTTGTTGAACAATAAAAAATTCACAGCGTGCGCGTTATCTAAAAGCCGAATTCTCCTGTCTCTCATTCCCCCTTAGCAGCCATTGGCATGTACATTGAGCACTATCTTTCATTGTTCAACAACGCACAGAAGAAATATCTCACCGGCCCCACCTTGGAGGTCAAAATGTTATACTTGAAACACACTACTACAAAGGCTACGAGGGACGAACGGGGGCCGCTACAAGGAGCTTCGGCGTTCCAGTCTTCAACGCGGTCAGCGTTCCGGCGGCGTTGCTGCCGGGTGTCCACTGGCGACTTTGCCAGCCAGTTTTTTTGAGGCCTGATCCCATCGTCGTCAGCCCCTGCCGGGACCAGCGAGGATGGCGTCAAGGCCTGCGGCGCTCGGCTCAAGGAGCACTGCTTCAACTTCACCGTCCCGGAGGGGACGGCGTCCACCGACGAGATCATCGAAGGCCTCGAAGACGTCATGTGGAGTGAAGGGGTGCTGTTCCTGCAACACCTCGGAGCTTCGAAGTTCCTAGTTGCGGCTCGGTCGGCTGCACAAGCAACCAAGTTGATGGTAAACCAAGGATTCAAGTTACAAGGTCACAAGGTACAAGTTGAGGCAGTTGGGGCGCCAAGCGTACAAGTCAGTGTGTTCCGCCTCCCGTCGTACGTGTCAGATGACGCAGTTATTTCAGCTCTTTAGCCATACGGAAAAGTGAAGGGTATCACAATTGTTACCTTGCAAAGGCATCAATCAACGTACACTGGTACCCGCATCGTCCGAATCGAGATGGCCAAGCCCACCCCTAACTTCCTATCAATTCAACGTCTCCGCGTGATGCTCGAGTATCGTGGTACGCGCAGAGTATGCGCGCGCTGCAGCAGAGAAGGTCATGTTGCGGCTACTTGCACAACACCCTTCTGTCAACGATGTGGCACCTTCGGCCATACATCTGAGGATTGTGTGTCCAAGTGTAAGCGCTGTAATGGGGACCACGCAACGAAAGATTGCTTCCCTCCCAAGTCATACGCAGCGCAGAGCACCTCACAGTCACTGAAAGAATTCCCAGAACTTGGAGAGAGTGCTTCGAAGAGAACAACCCAAATTGGAACCTCCAGGCAAATGGAAGTTTTGCAACGCAAAACCAAGCCACGGCCACAGAAGATTTCAGATTATTGGGATGAAGGCAGCGCAAGGTGGTGGTGGTGGTAAAAAACATTTATTTCAGAAAAAGTCTACTAGAGAGTGCCGACGAGGCAGCGCAACAGACACACCATTTTATGACGCCAAGACAGAAAACGCCAGCGGCGTTGATGCCGCGTCGCCATGCACAACGCGTGACAACGACGTTTCTGCGCTGACTGGGGACACCGCAGCGTTGTCATCTCCCACAACGTCGTCACAGGATCCCAGCAACGCTGTGGAGACGCCGAGTGCGTCTGCTAAGTCTTCATCAGAGGAACTCAAGGCCACAGAAAACGAACAATCCTCGAACGCATCACCGCTGGAGAAAGCGTCCAAAGCATCTCGGAGCGCTGGCCAACCGGGAAAATCGCTCCGACCTTCTGAGGCAACAAGTGCAAGTGACGAGCTCCATGAACGGCCACTTGTGGGCCTGGAAGGTAGCGTGAAGACGGCGCCCACGAAAGAAGTAAAGACCACGTTTTCAAGGAAACCTAACACGCCTCGCACAAACACTGTACAGGCCCAAGAAGAAGCATCCAACAAGACATGCAGACATCGTAGGAGCCGGTCACCATCACGAAAATTAAGGAGTGACAGATTTTCGCAAGCCTCACGATCGGTATCTTTGTCTCCTGAAAATACGTGTTCTCCCGACAAGTTATCTGGAGCCTTAAACTCTCAGCGCCGCACCAAGCCTGGTAGTTCAAGCAGTGGAAGTGATGTCACCACCTCCGGAACATCCAAAAAGCCCTGAGTGGATTCGCCAAACCGAGATCCATCACCTGATGCGGGTGAGGACTCAATGTTTTTTTTTTTAAATTGTGCTGCCCACATCCATTCTATCCACTTCCTGTTGTCTTTACCGTTGCAATGCTTGCTTCCCAGCCGCACAACAACTATGCATTTGGTGTGTCTGATGCATGCAAACTGTTTAGTATTCCATATGTTATTGTCATTCACGATGAAACCTTCATGTGCCAATTTGTGAGCTCTATGCTGTGATGGCTATGCCCTGTTATAGTAATTGCATCATGTGAGCTACGTTGCATGCTGCGTGTACTATTTCTGTTATTATTGGTGTTGCTTACTGGGTCCGTTCTATCTGTGCGCGTGAGTAAATCTCAGCGCCAGTCCTTCGAGTATCATCACGTTGATTTCATCCACTGCCGCTTGACACAGGAGAGGCCGTGCCGTCCCCTTACGCATCGCTGTTAAACAGAAGGGGAAAAAACGATTGTTTCGTTTCCCCCTAAATTTATATTAAATGGATAGGCTATCTTTCATGACTCTCAATGTTCGTGGTTTCAAAGATCTCGTAAAACAACAGGAGATAATGAACCTTGTGCGCTCGCTCGAGGTCGACGTGCTTTTTCTGCAAGAGACCAACTTTCGAACGCGGCACGACATCGTGATCTTCCGTACTAGATTTTCGGTTGAAGCCTTTTTCTCCTTAACGCAGACGCAGTCGCGTGGCACCGGTGTCGTGTTTCTCAATCCGAGGTTCAGGCGGGGTGCGCATTGCCTCTTCGATGCAGAAGGCCGTGTTATTGCAGTGTACATGTGCACAAATGACCAGAAAATCCGATTCACCAACTTTTACGCGCCCGTGGATAGGTCTGTTGCCAATGGCTTTTTCAGAGGTGCCAGGTCATTCCTGCTAAATTCAGCACCGTGCGTATTGTTAGATGATTTAAACTGTGTTTTTGATTCAATTCGAGATGTTCGAGGCCCTAGTCAAGGACAAAGCACATACCATTCGAAAGAGTTGCAGAAAATATGTAGAGAGTTAAAGCTGGTCGATGCATGGACAATGCTTCACGGGAACGCCTATGGAGCCACGCGCGTTCAGGGTACGTCTCAGAGCAGAATTTACAGAGTCTGTATCCCTAACGAGCTCGTTGAAAATTTAGAGACGTGCGATGTCATTTCTTTAGCGCCTGGGCAACGCAAGCTCAGCGACCACATGCCAGTGCTGTTCACCTTGAAGGCCCAGCTGGGAAGGCATTGCTCCAAGTTGTGGCGAATGGATTCATCAATCTTAAATTATGAAGTTTCGGTATCTGAAATGCGCATGAATATCTATGCGTCTTTGGAAGACACACCGCAAATTACGCCGACAGCATGGGATCTCTTGAAGGGCAGATGGCGTGTGATTGCGCAAGAGACCGGGAAAATGCGACATGCACGTCTAACATCAAAAATGATTGAAACATTGAGGCGTATTCAAATGGTTGAGCGCGCAGGTAATCTGAGCGGCGCAATTCAAGAGTACATTGGGGCCAAAAAGGCTAAATACGACCTCTTGTTGAGGGCAAGGTCCGGGGCTTTTAAACGCGCAGAGGAACTGCACCTGCCTACAGATGAACTAGGTAACTTGGCATACGCACAGCGAGTAGGGGTAAGGAAACACCAGCGAGGTATTATCGGTGCAGCACGGACTGAGTGTGGGAGCATCGTTACAGATATCAAATGAATCGAGGAGGTCTTTAGGGCACATTTTGAATGACTCTGCTCTGCAGATCATCGCTCCAAAGACAGCAACCAGCATCAAAGAATCGCAGAATTTTGCGAAGGCTTGTCCTCGCTGTGTCCTGGGGCGTCTGATATGCTCTGCGCTGAGGCGACGAAAGATGAAGTTTGTCAAGCCTTGAGGAAAATGAACACTACCACGGCTCCAGGTCGAGACGGAATACTGATGGGGTTTTATATAACTTTCTTCGACGTCCTAGGCGACGCACTTACTGACATGGTTAACGGGTTCATTGTTGGTGGGCAAAAGCCGAGGTCTTTCAGTGAGGGCCGTGTAGTCTTGCTGCCAAAGGAGGGCATGGATCCTGACAATCCACGGTCATGGAGGCCGATTACCCTCCTTAACACGGACTACAAACTTGTAGCTACGATCCTTGGCTTGAGGCTAAAACCTTTTCTTCCCGATATAGTCTCACCCACGCAAACGTGTGCAGTGCCTGGTAAGTAAATTTTTCAAACACTTACTCTGATAAGAGATTTGTTCTACTATGCCAACGCCAAAAACGTTACCGGTGCTTTCGTGTCATTAGATCAAGCTAAGACCTTTGACAGGGTCGAACATGACTACCTATAGTGCGTACTTAAAAGTTTGGTTTGCCTGAGCAGTACGTTCGCTGTATAAAGCTTCTATACACCAACATGACCAGCCGACTTCTCATCAACGGCGTGGAGACAGCAAGCTTTCCAGTAACAAGAGGTGTTCGCCAGGGATGCCCAATCGCACCGGTGCTCTTTGTTCTTTCCATAGATCCTGAATATCAGGGCAAAGCGCCCTGATATTCAGGGCTTTCCCATGACAGGTCTGGAGTCAGCATCATCGCTTATGTGGATGACATCTCTGTGTTGTTGCGAAACCAAGCCAGTTACCGCGCTTTCTTGGAGATGTTCGAAGAGTATGCCAGTTTATCGGGTGCTTTCCTGAATTCGGAGAAAAGCCCTTCGTTTCGGTAGCTTCCACAGCTCTTTGCCGGGTGGTATTCAATACGTGGATGCCGTAAAAGTCCTCGGGGTATACTTTCAAGACGGGGAGGTGGCCAAAAGAAAATGGGAGGACGTCGCACGTACATCGAGCCACGCAGGTCTTCGCGTATGCCACTGACTTCAATTTGTCACTTGACGCCAAAGTGATGCTGGTGAAAACCAAAGCATACGCGTATGCTTTATATATCGGGCACATTGCACTCATACCCAAACTTTTTGCGACCCACCTTGCGTTATTGGTTGGAGCCTTCCTATGGGACGGGAAGACACCAAAAGTTCAACAAAAGTTCCTGAAGCTCCCAAAAAGTTGTGGAGGACTCAGTCTGCCAGATGTTGCGACATTCACAAAGGCACTTGCAGCTAAAACAGTTCACAAATTGTTTCAGGACAATGACTATCCTGGCCGTAGCTCATTGATATATTGGACCGGCACTCTTGGAGCCGCATTCACGTCGGAAAGGTACCGGGGACTTCAAGCAGAACACCCACATGCCTTTTATAAGGCAGCAGAGGGCCTGAAGCGTTCGGTTGACGGCGACGCCACTGAAGAATACTTTGCAAAGCTCGCACCCGCACGCATTAGCGAAATGTTGATCAGTCGCTCGATTACTGACGAGGAAAACAGAGATGAAGGCCCAGCAAGTGGAAGAAACGGCGCAACAACCACGTACCGGAAATAGAGAATTTGATTGGCTGCGGCGATGGGACGCGTTGCCCACTCGTCAGAGACTGTTAAAGTGGGGCGTCGTTCCCAATGACCACTGTCCCAACTGCGGGAAAAGAGAAACGATCCGCCACACGATGTTTGAATGCGTAGCGGCCAAAGGCGTGTGGCACGTCGTGCGTCGTCAATTTGGAGTGTCAATTCCTTCGAGCCAACAGCGCAGAAGGGGCTTATTTGAACAACTCGTACTGTACGTCACAATGTTCGTCTTGTGGCGTCGCCGCTGTATTCCCGAAGCACGGCGATGACCCCAACGAGCTGCATACCCAGCGTTACAGAAGATTAGAATGATCATGGTTCGGTGCCTTCCCGAACAGATGGAAACTCATGGTGAAGAAGTATTTATCAAAAGGTGGCATACACGTTTTTTTTGGAGTTCGGAACGGGAATATTGAACTTCCTTTACTGCCGTTTTAACTCGGAGAAAAAAATTGCTTCTCATCGCAAGTAATAAGCGAATCTGTTCCAATTTACAGCTTTTTTTGCGTTTCTTTTCTCTTTGTTTTCTTGAGTGATTCGTGATCTGTGAGAATATTGGAAGTGCTGTGTGTTACATCCTGTCTATGTTCTCTTGTTTGTATACACCACTGAAGTGATTTTGTTACACCAGACAGTTGTACTCACCTGAAATGTTGTTACCAGTTTGCAATAAACTTCCCTGTTTCGCCCCTAAAACTCTTCCAGTGACATATCCGCGCAACGCTGCGCGCGACTCCCTGGGATCGAGGTGCCCTCCAACCAACACCCTCTCCAACGCGGCTGTGGAGGTTGCCTCACCACGCCCCTGCGCATGATACGACTAAACCACACTAGCAGCTCGTGCGTTCTTATCACATTCGTAAGTGCTAAGGACGTCCCTGATCGTTCTACGTCAGGGGCGTCCGTCAGTACGAGTCATGGTGCCCGTCGCGTCTTGGACGCCTTCGAAGGCACTTGTCTTCGACGTTGTTGTCCCTACGGGGACTAGTGCCGAGACCGTCGTTGATGCGACGGCCTCAATAGTCGGCCTCTCAGAGGTATACTGCGTGCAGCATCAGGGAGCTCGAAACTTCCAAGTCACCGTTAAGAGCATGGCCTCCATGTCTCTAATCGTCAATGCTGGCTGCCTGGTGATCGGCGGCGAGCGTGTTCAAGTCGTTCCCGTTGGCCCACAAGTGACCAACGTCGCCTGCCTGTTCCTGCCATCGTTCGTCTCAAACGAAGCTCTCGTCCAAGCGTTATCCCCATATGGCAAGGTGCTCACTGTCACCAGTGGTTTGATGAGCGGGCGACGCGGCGTACTCACTGGAACGCGGTATGTTCGAATGGAGATGAACGCCGCTAATCCTGTGCCGAACTACCTGCGCATCTCCGGTCACCGTGCTACGTTTGACTACCGTGGTCTCCAGCGTGTATGTCGAAGATGCGGCTCAGGGGACCATCTACGAGCCCAGTGCACAACACCGTATTGTGGTCGCTGTGGTGTGCACGGTCACGTTAGTGATGGATGTGACCGCCCATGTCGACGCTGCGGGGACGGCCACCCAACTGTGGTTTGCCCTGTCCGCCGCTCTTACTCAGACGCTGCCGCTGGTGCCTTTCCACCACTGACACCGGCAATGGAACCAACTACCGACTCGGGGGACGCAGAGGAGGTCACCGACGCTGTGCTGGCCTCACCCCTACAAGTTCCTTCAAACGAAGCGCACAACGAAAGCGCGATTGTCGATGCGACGCTTGGCGCGTCGGCCTCCCCGCTGGTGCAGGAACCGTGCGCTTCGAAAGACGCAACGCACTGCCCTGAAAACGGCGTCGGCGTCTCTTCTTTGACGCCACTTGATGTTCAGTGCACAAATGACCCCAGTTATCAGGCTGCTGCTGTTGGAGTTGGCCCTACGACCCCGGTTATTTTGGAAAACAGTGGCGAAAACACCACAGCCTCTTCTGTTGCGGCCGCTCCGACCATTTCGACATCGCGTCGTACACGTAAAAAATCGCCCACACAAAGGGTGCCTACACCGGACTGCCGAGACGCGGACAGTGCTGCCAGCATCAAGAATGTGGATCCAAGCTTGCCGGCGGCTCAGTCCCTACCTCCTCAGGACACGTCTTCGGAAGACGGCTTCAGCCTGGGACTGGATAGTAGCATCGGACTGTCTAGCCTTGCCGATTTTGACGTTGAAATGGGAGCTCCACGTGAAACAAAGCGAGGGCACACTTCCAGCTCTTGCTCCGATGAACGCAGTGATGGCCGTGGTAAATCCCAACGGTCCAAAAAACCTCGACCCTCTTCTGGAGGGTCGAACAGTGCGTTGTAATTTGGTCGAGCAAGTGTCCCCTGGACACTTTCCAGGACACCGTCTAGAACTATGCGTCCAGGTTAGTCTTTACTTTTTATTATGGCTACTACACTGCATATTATTTCATTGAACGTTCAGGGTTTTCGCAGTCCGGCAAAGCAGGCTGAAGTGATTAGTGTCGCCCGCGCTGCAAATTGTGATGTTTTGTGCCTCCAGGAAACAAATTTTTTCTCGCTATCCGACGTGCTTGCTTTTAAACGAAGGTTCAACCTAGATTGTTATTTCTCTTTTGCTACATCTCGTTTTACGGGAGTAGGTATTATTATTTTTAACCGAGCTCTATTAAGGGATCATCATGCTTTTTACGATGGCGTGGGCAGGGTTTTGGCTTTAGACTGTAGCTACTTTTCTTTCAGATTAAGGATACTGTGTGTGTATGGGCCAGCGCAAGCTGGACAGTCTAATGACTTTTTTAGAGACCTGGATGTGTTTTTTCTTGACGGTCGTGACGTCATTTTGATTGGCGACTTCAACTGCGTTCTAAATACGCGAACCGATGTACAAGGTCCTGGCTGGGGCCGGTCTGCTTGGAATTCACGCGAGCTTCGCCGCCTTGTCCATCACTTTTCATTACTAGACGCGCACAATGTAGTGCACGGAAATACCTTTGTTTGGACATGGCGACGTGGACGATCCTCCAGCAGGCTCGACCGGGCTTATATCCCACGAGCGTTAGAGGCGTTTGTCTCTGATTTATGCGTTCCGTCCTTCCCACCTTCTCCTGTGTACGTATCTGATCATCGGCCTATTGTCTTGAAGCTCGAAGTTCCATTTTCTTTCTCAGAAAAGCCATGGCGTCTTGATGTTCGCGTCCTGCAGGACGCGCGCTCAAGATCAGATTTGTCACGCGCAATACGTGTGTCGCTCACGGCGTCTGGTCCTGAAGATTGGGATGCGCTTAAAACACAGTGGCGCCTGCGCTGCGCAGTAGAGGGGCGTTCGCTTCGTCGACGCGTTTCTGAAGAGCTTGCTGATACCGCGATGAAGTTACGCATTGCTTTGCGCGCCGAGACGCCTTCTCCTCTGATGCGAGCGTGGCAGCGTGAACTGCGTGAACGCTTTCAGCGCTTGACTGCTGCTTCGTCCCTGGCGGCAGCAGCATGGCGCTGTAGACACAACCGATGTGCACATCCCGAGGTGCTGCGCTACGCGAGACATTCCTTTTTTGGGCAATCACAGTCACCTGTCTCTATGACAGCACAAATACCACCTGCGCAGCGGCTTCCTACGCGTGATCGATCTGTTTTCTTGGCGCATTTTGAAGCAATGTCGTGTTCGGCCATGCGGACTAACTGTGATGAAACACCGCCAATGCTTAGAAGTTTGCCCCGTATTCCTCAAGAAGTTGCAGATTGCCTGCACATCCCTCCGTCGGCTGAAGAGGTAAAGGTGGCACTGAAATCTATGAAACGTGGAACGGCCCCAGGGCCAGACGGTTTACCTGTTGAGTTTTACTTGACATTTTGGGATGAGATTGGTGCTACAATTACCGCGGTAATCCGGCGATGCTACGAGGACGGTGTCTTTCCATCAAGTTTTCGAGATGGACGCATTGTGCTTATTCCAAAGGGTGATGCTTCCTCTGTTAATCCTGAAGATTGGAGACCTATCACGCTCCTCAACGTTGACTATAAGATATTCGCGGCGGTAGCCGTTCAACGTTTGAGGGGTCTGTTGAACACCCTAATAGGTCATCACCAGACTTCATCAGTGCTTGGACGAGAAATACACAGCTTGTCATATACGACACGGGACATAGCCTCCTCTATAACTTTGTGCCCGAGCGGTCGGTCCCTCAGCGCCGTCCCCCGAGCTATTATGGGATGCGAGCGCTCCTGGCGGAGCGCCGAGGCGCAAAACGAGAGAATGGATGGCAGCTATGGAGAAAAAACCGGCTTTGAGTAACTACCGAAAGGGCAAAAATGAAATAAGGAGGGAGGCATTTTACGATAATTCAAGGGGAAGCGCTTTACTGTTTGAAGCGAGATCGGGTTGCCTTAGAACGCGTAGTTATAAAGCAAGATTCAGTAAAGAAGAAGAACAATGCACATGCTGCGGGAAAGATAAGGAAACGGCGGAGCATGTTCTGATTGAATGTGGAGATATCCACCCAGGTGTACTCCTGTATCCGTCAACTGAGCTCGTAATGGTTCTAAATTCTCTAAAGAATTACGCGGAAGTTTTCCTCGCAAGAGCGAGAAAGATGAATCAGCCACTGAAGGCTGCCGTTGACAACGCCGCGCAAATACTACAGAAACGTGACAAACTCAAGTGCTCGACCCCGGGACATCATAAAAAACTTTTGGAGGTTGTGCTCGTGAAGTTTCTCCGCCCACTTTTTCTGAACTTCGCGACGAGTGTGACTGACAAACACGACTTGGCAAAAGATTTTCATGTCAAACCATTGTCTCGAAAAGTGCTCAAGCTTTGAGCGCGAAATCAAATAACAAAGCTCACATTGCATTCTGCATACAGTGCTTGTGTTAAAAATTTGGTGTGTGCGCACTTCTTAACGTATACGCATAATCCAATGCAATGTAGACGGTTTCTAGACCGTCATAAACGCAAGCGTGCATAGGCCGCGTCGTCTGCTGTGGATGGAATGGATGGATGCTATGAGCGTCCCCTTTATAACGGGGTGGTGACAAGTATGCCACCAGGCTCGACAAAAAAAAAAAAAATCTTTTTTCCTTTTTTTTTTATGTTGGCCTAATGCCTCTACTTCGATAAATTCTATCTTAATGGAAAAAAGGTAAATTTTCAGCTTAAGTTCTCTGCCATTTACGGCACACTGTCCATATTTTATTTTTCCAATATTTATTTTTGTCCTTTCTCTCTAATTTTCTGCCACCAATACTCTAACCGTCTCTTACTTATTTCAATCGCGGGTGTGTTCAGCTTTCCATTGTTGTCCCTAAAACCCAAGGCTTCCTGTAGGTTCGTGCCCAAACGTACACCTGGGTGGATATCTCCACATTCAATCAGAACATGTTCCGCCGTTTCCTTATCTTTCCCGCAGCATGTGCATTGTTCTTCTTCTTTACTGAATCTTGCTTTATAACTACGCGTTCTAAGGCAACCCGATCTCGCTTCAAACAGTAAAGCGCTTCCCCTTGAATTATCGTAAAATGCCTCCCTCCTTATTTCATTTTTGCCCTTTCGGTAGTTACTCAAAGCCGGTTTTTTCTCCATAGCTGCCATCCAGTAAATCCTCTCCGCCTCCCTGACTTTTCCCTTAACGCTCTTTGTTGACATATGGCTCACAATACCAGCCGTATATTTACTAGTGAGTCTTCTAGTTCTTTTTCTCCACTGTGTGTCCACGCTCTTCCTATACAAATAACGGAACACCTTCTCTGCCCATCTACTCTCCTTCATATTTCTTAGCCTTTCTTCGAACCTTATTTTGCTCTGCGCTTCCCTCGCCTCAAAACCTGCCCACCCCATATCGCCCTTTACAGCCTCGTTTGTCGTCTTCCCGTGAGCACCCAACGCGAGGCGTCCCACAGTCCTTTGATTTACATCCATTCCCGATTGCACCTCTGCCCTCATGCACACCACTGAGTTCCCAAAAGTAAGCCCTGGAACCATTACACCCTTCCACAGACCTCGAAGCACCTCATACCTATTGTATCCCCACAACGCTCTGTGCTTCATTATTGCCGCATTCCTCTTTCCTTTTGCTGCCGAGGCTTTTTCCTGTACCTCCATGTATCTATCACTCTCATTTACCCATACTCCAAGGTACTTGTATTCACTTACCCTCGGTATTTCTTGGCCTTGTATGGACACCGTCTGATCACAGGGATCATTGAATACCATCAAACCACACTTCGTTACACTGAATCCTAGTCCAAGAGCTTCACCTTCCCTTCCGCATATATTCGCCAGCTGCTGTATATCACCTCGACTGTCCGCAAATAAGACGATATCGTCCGCATAAAATAAACCTGGAAGCTTCTGCTCAATCATCATGCCGCCCTGTTTGTGTGACAGATTAAAACCAATGTTGCTACCTTCTAGCGCTTTTTCCATACTCACCATGTACAGCATGAATAACAGTGGGGACAAAGGACATCCCTGTCTCAGACCCCTGCTAACCTCAACGTTCTCTTTGCTACGCATTCCTTCCCACTCTATGCAAACTGTATTTTCTCGGTATATCTCCCTCAAAAGCTGTATACAGTCGTCGCCCATGCCCATTCCTTTCAATATATCCCACAAAATTTCCTGATTAACGTTGTCGTATGCCCCAGTGATGTCTAGAAAAGCCACGTACAAGGGCCTATTCTCTATTTTAGATATTTCTATACACTGAGTGAGAACAAACAGGTTATCGTCTAACCGCCTGTCGACTCGAAATCCGTTCTGAAGTTCTCCCAAAATATCGTTATGTTCGGCCCATGTTTCTATTTTCATTTTTACTGCTTGCATCGCCAACCTGTATAGTACCGATGTAATGGTTAGTGGTCTATACGAGCGAATCTTGTCCTTTTCTCCCTTGCCTCTATAGATTAAGTTCATTCTACTTTGTCGCCAACTGTCCGGTATTTGTCCGTCCTTTAAGCTTTTTTCTACTGCTTTTAACAATGCTTCTTTAGTGTTATGTCCTAGTTCGTTAATGAGGCTAACGGGAATCCCATCTAAACCCGCGGCAGTGCGCTTTGGAATTTTTCCTTCTAGACCGTCATAAACGCTGTTATTATGGGATCGGTGCGGCATCTGGCGGCGAGCGCCAAAACTATAAGGGACGGATGGCGCGTATGTATTTAGCGCTAATGCGCGGGCACAAAAAAATATAGGAGGCTATGCACGGGATATCATAGCTTATACTTTGTCGCGATCTGCGCGTGGTATCCTTGTGTCTTTGGACCAGGAAAAAGCGTTTGACCGACTAGAGCACGCGTATATCTTTAATGTGCTCACAGCCTTCGGCTTTTCTCATTCGTTTGTGGAAATGATTAAAAATACGTACACTGGTCTGAAAAGCACACTAGTTCTGGATGGTTGGGAAAGTGCTGCCTTTTCCATAACACGTGGGGTCCGTCAGGGTTGTCCATTGTCTCCTGTGCTATTTGTCCTCAGCCTTGAGCCATACTTGCGTGCTCTTGACGCGGATTCACGTGTCCGGGGTCTTGCGCTTCCTGGTAGCGGTGTCGTGAAAGTCACAGCTTTCGCTGATGATATAACCTTGTACCTTTCAGATGAAGATAGCCTTTCACGCAGCCTGCATGTATTTTCCCAGTATGGCGACATTTCAGGTGCAGCGTTGAACATCTCCAAATCCCGGTATTTCTTCATTGGCTCTCCAAACTCCAGGCTTAGCGCCGGTGTTCCCATTCAGCCGGCCGCGTCCCTTCGTATTTTAGGTATTTCATACAACCACTACGGCATTTGCGAATCTGTTTGGTTAAACGCTCTCGAGGAAGTAAGACTGAAAATTCAGGATGCACAGGATTTTGACTTCCCGCTTCTTGAGCGGAGGTACCTTGCGCAGACTGTATTTTGCGGTCGCATTTGGTACCTTTCTCACGTCGTGCAACCATCTTTACGTATCGTGCGATCACTACAGTCTGCTTTGTGTTCCTTTTTTTGGTCAGGCGGCACTGAGTTGGTCTCTCGCGCGGCACTGGGACAGCAGCGTGCTCAAGGAGGCTTTGCTTTTCCTTCAGTGTCCATACGCTGTCGGCTACTGGCACTGCGTTTCCTTTTGCGCCTAGTGCAAGGGGAGGAATCTCCCGCACGAACGCTTGCATACTACTTTCTGGGTACTCACCTTCGCCATTTGATGCCTAATGCGCAACTTAACAGGGGGCCACAGTCAATAACACTTCCTGCGTTTTATGCAACAACTGTTGCATTTTTTCGCCATGTCAAGTCAAGCTGTCCTGGCATAGACGTTTTGAACAACCACATAGTTGAGACAACTGCTGCTTTGTTGCTTCCGTTGGTCCCGCCAGCCCGCCGTGCTCGCTCTAGACGGGTGTCTTGGAGCTCCTTAACGGCTTCTTTTCTGCCTGGACACCTTCGGGACTTCATGTGGCGCCTGGGATGGGGTGTACTTCCCACTCTCGACCGCCTCGAAAGGTGGAGAATAGTCCAGTCAGCAAAATGTCCGAACTGCTCCCTTCGGGAAACAAATCAGCATTTTCTGAGGCATTGTATCATTGCTCGCGTTTTTTGGAGAGCCGTACATGCTGGATTTCACTGCCTCAGAGTAAATCGCTTCGTTTCTTCTGGGCGTTGTTCGCGAGGCCGCTTCGCTTGTCTTCTCATTGTTGCCGGCGCTTTCTGCCTCTGGCGCAACCGCTGCGAGGCGGTTGCAGCGGGCCGCCGCCGCCGCGCGCTCTACCCGATCCTAGAACGATTGTACTCGGAGCTGCTGTCTGTTTTGTCGGAGGAGCTCTTCTTCCTCGGTGAAGAGGAATTTCTTCGGCACTGGTCTTGCCCTTTTGTGTCGGTCTATGACGGACGAGTGAAACTTGTCTTTTGGCCGGCCTGGTATTGGTAGGCTGATCTGTCGATGTGCCGGCAGAAATGGCATGCCAACATGTAAATATGCAAAATGTACATATTTATGTTTCATTTGTCTCTTGTTTACCTTGAAGTATTTTGTGGTTGTGTTTGAGTGAACCATCAAATGTACATGTTTTTTCAACGTCATCTCATATCCATGTTCATGTAAATGACGTCTGTCTTGTCATCATCGTTAGAGTATGTCTAAGACGGAAATGTTCTGTTGAGTGTTATTGACGTTTGTGGCAATAAATTTTTTCTAAACAATATCGCGAATAAATTGTATTTCCTAAAAACTGTATATAACTAATGTTCTACACCGGGCACAAAACAGTTATATTAATTGCACTGTCATCAGAGTGCCACGATTATGCCTCTTTGAAGTCGGCGGGCTTTGCATCGTAGCTTGCTGCGCGATCCACTCGCGGCACAACGTCAGACAATTCGACAGCCGTGTCTCGAATTAGCACCGCATGGTCCCGACGCCGCACGAAGGCATCGTCATCGAACCAGACGCCTGGCTGCGCAGGTTCTGTCGTAGGCTGCTGGGTCGACGGCGCAGTGTTCGCTCGTGAGACAGGTGACACCCAAACCCTAGGCTGTACGAACGCTGCCCGCGAAGTGGACGCCTCAGTCGTAGTGGCTGCAGTTGGTTCCTTCTCGTGCTGACGCACGTGTCTGCATGGATCCCCACTCATCGAGATGGCCACGTGGCCATGTCGACCGATCCTCACGGCTGCTCTAGTGGACGACGTGTAAGGCGGCCACTCTTTTCCGCCGAGGATCTTCGGAACGCGCCTGCAAGCACGTGATATGAAAGGGAGGAATGAAACAAGCATGCAGATTCAACGCATACAGAGAATATGCATGGAATTAACGGAGCCATGACGCGGTCGGCCAACAATCTGTGATTTTTTGCGGAAAATAGAAGTAGAAGGTCCACAATGCTTACATATTAAAAATGGACAGTAAATTAATATTTCAGTGCTAGATAAGCCCAATACGTCACTGGCTGTACTCCCTGCTCAACGCCGGCTGCCGCCATTTTGTCATGGCGTGTGTTACGCCATGCGCCTCATGGAGCGGCGGAAACGGAGGAAGAAACATCCCATAGCGGCGGAGCCATCCTTTTTAAGTTTTACCGAAGTTTCAGTCGCTGCAAATCGTCCGATTTCAATGCCAAGCCGATAAAGACAAAAAAATCGCAGCATATCCACGAGGTGAATGATGACGAGTGGGGCAAAGCGGACGGACGGATGGGTGGACGCATGAACGGACGCATGGATGGACGGACCTACGGAAGGACTGCGGACGCACGAACGGACGGATGAACGCATGAACGGACGGATGCTCGAATGAACGCATGGACAGACGGACGCACGGAAGAACTGATGCACGGACGGATGGACGCACAAAAGGACTAATGCACGAACGCACGCGTGGACGGACACACGGACGAATATATGCACGGAAGGACGCACAGACGGACGGGTGGCGGACGGACCCACGGACGGACGCACAAATGAACGCTTCACCCCACTCAGCATCATTTCCTCCGTGGATATGCTGTGACACCGTTTTTATTCACATGCAATGCAATTATATTGGCTTTTACGACTACGATGACTACGATTGATATAATATATGTGGGGTTTAACGTCCCAAAACCACCATATGATTATGAGAGACGCCGTGGTTGATGGCTCCGGAAATTTCGACCACCTGGAGTACTACGGGTGGCTACGACGTAGGCAGCGAGCACGCCAACGTCACCGACGAGACGCCAGCCCAAGAAGCCGAGCGCAGGCGTCTTCAACGCGCCCGCCACTCTGCTTCACCATTGGGAGAAGCAAGGGTGGCTACTACGACGGTCGCGGGACTAACCCACACCCTAAGGAGCTTTGCTCCTCAAAAATGAAAAAAAAAATGCTGGGAAAAGATGAAATGGCTCGATTCCACGTGCTGCAGACTGAGCGCAGAACGAAATGTATGTCTGGCATGCACACGCTTATAACACTCAGCACTAGTTACGCCACAGCTAGTGAGAGCGTCAGCGTTGCCCGACTCTCAGTCCACTCTCGCATTTCTAAAATATTCTGTTAAAAATAAATGCTCCACATAACGCACTGAAATTTCGCCAGTTTATTTGTGAACGCCTAAGGATTAACCCACATAACACACGTTGTAATCGCGAAAATGAATGTGCTGGTTCCTTTGAACTCAGATACGGGGTTTCACGCGCCAACACCATGATTTGACTATAAGGTCCACTTCCCGATTGATTTTGACTATCCGGAGTAAATCCCAGTACATGGGCGCCTTTGCTTTTCGCCATGCGGTCGGCGTGGCCAGGAATTGAACACGCGCCCTTGAACTTGGCCTTAGCCGGATTATGTATTTGATGACTCCTTGGCTGCTAAGCGGATGCCATGGAGTCAACGGTAAGTTAGTCTTCAGTGAATTATGAAGTGACCTGCATATTTAAATGTGGTGTTCATTGTTCTATTCTCTTCGTCTATCCCACGCGTGCCCTGTACTGTTTGATGCCTATGCAATACTTATTTCATCATCATCATCATCAGCCTGACTACGTCCACTGCAAGACAAATGCCTCTCCCATGTTATCATCATCAGTAGCGATGGCGTAGTGGTTAGAGCATCCTCCTCGCATGCAAAAGGTCCGTGGTTCAAATCCCGGTGCCGCGCAGTTCCCAACTGGATAAAAGAAAAATCCGCGTGGTGATGGAACTGCATTAAGAGGCCTGGGGTGCGGCCTCACCGGTAACCACCGCCGGGAACGCACTCCCTCACCAGAGAAGGATTGGCCACCCTGGTGCAGTATCTGGCCACAACCTCCCACATGCATACGTCAACTACTTATTTGCGTGAGCTTAATTAACATTATGCAATATTCATGCTTGCCCAGTTTTAAACTTGCCCCGCCGCGGTGGTCAAGTGGCTAAGGTACTCGGCTGCTGACCCGCAGGGCGCGGGTTCAAATCCCGGCTGCGGCGGCTGCATTTCCAATGGAGGCGGAAATGTTGTAGGCCCGTGTGCTCAGATTTGGGTGCACGTTAAAGAACCCCAGGTGGTCTAAATTTCCGGAGCCCTCCACTACGGCGTCTCTCATAATCATATAGTGGTTTTGGGACGTTAAACCCCACATATCAATCAATCAATCAATCAGTTTTAAACTTTCTTCGCTTTATGCTTTCTCGCGAGCAATTTCCACATGTAACCACCACACACCAAAGCACCGTTTTTGCACGCCCCTAAGGATATTCTTCCTGTCGCGAGTTGATCTATCTATCTATCTATCTATCTATCTATCTATCTATCTATCTATCTATCTATCTATCTATCTATCTATCTATCTATCTATCTATCTATCTATCTATCTATCTATCTATCTATCTATCTATCTATCTATCTATCTATCTATCTATCTATCTATCTATCTATCTATCTATCTATCTATCTATCTATCTATCTATCTATCTATCTATCTATCTATCTATCTATCTATCTATCTCGATATTGGTATTGCGATGTCACGGCCCTCTATGATCACGTGACAACTGAGACGATCGTAGCACAGCGTCGCTGCGCGTAGGCTACGCCCAGCCCGAAACTCGCCACGGCCCTCCATGATCACGTGATGGGGGCCGCAACGTCACTACAATCGCCTCAGTATGTCGATAGCGCTTAGCCGTGTGAAATAGAAATAGGTCTTTATATTCAGGCTACTCCTTCGCGTTGCTTGTACGTTGACGCTACTTCCGCAGTACCAGATAGGGATATGTGAAAAGGGCGAGGGGGATCACTTGCCCCGTGTTGACAAATGAGCCGAGCGTCCTGACGAAGGTGTCCCGCATGACGATGTCTTCGCCGGTGGGGCGCACGTTTCCGAGGTCGGTGAGCAGCAGGCGCACGGTGCTGTAGTGGCCGGCGTCTTCACTCCGGAGGTACGACTCCTCGAACGAAGGCTTCGCGTTGAACACGAACCAGTGCACGGACAGGTCGCTGCTCGTCATTCGCTCGGCGAAGCGCCGCATGGGGCAACGGTACCGGACGTCGGCGTATGCCTCGCTCCGTGCAACATCCAAGTTGGTCGTTCCCAGTTCACGCTGCGTACAAGAACAGTGTCGGCCTGACCACTCAACGCGTGACAACTTCGAATTAAAACGTGTAAAGAAGCATTTGTTAGATTAACGCATATTTAGAAACAATATAGAAATTTGTTATACTTAGAGGAAATGTCACAGTACACTGCCATACAGCAGAATGGTATTTACGACATGAGCAGAACAATAAACGGGGCTATGACGCACAATATAATTGCACCGTATGTAATGTAACACTCAGCGCAAAATAAATTTTACAAAAAAATAATGCAAAACGTAAGAACAGTTTTGGTGATGAAGCGTATTCAGATTTACAAAAGTACTCTCTCAATTATTTGCCAGTCAAAGTGGTACCGACCAGCTGTCTTTGAGACGACTGCGCTACGTTTCTTTTTTGTATTTCAAAACGTGACTTTCATTTTAATAAGGCATTACAATGGTCGGAGCCAGAACAATATAAAAATATAAATGTTGATATTCGCAAAAACCTATAGCGCATGCTAAATTTTGGTTTATCAAGAAGTTGCCCCGTGGGATGAAAATAGGATAAGTTCGCTATTTGCGGAAGCGTGTGTCGGTGTAGCTGACGCCCACGGATATTATATACGTTGGCCCACACAAACGCGCAGTAAAATATAGTTCATGCAAGGTATAATACATCAGTAATATCAGCCCACCTGGAAAAAAAATGCGGACAACGAGATAGCACACGACTGGCAGATGACAGCGATTTTGCAACTTATTCAGTGTGATGGCTCGCGGAATTCCATATTATTTTGTAATAATCTGCTAGGCTTGAGCACGCAAATGCGAACAGCTGGAACAAACGCGGCCACCAGCGATAGCACTCGAATGTTTGATGTCGTATGTATGAGTACCTATGCGCCCTCTGCGGAACAGATTGCCGATGGCCAACGCTTTCTTCGCCGAAATCAGTTGCTTGCTGTTGTTTGAGTTTTCGTTTCCCGGCCACAAGTTCAGCCAAATAAATAGTTTTATCTTAACTTGAATACGCTGACTGCTGTTTACGTCAACGTCTCGATCCCATGACAGTATCTTTTCTAAAAGGTAAAACCTATAGTACATTGTGTTACATAAACATTTCAATGGGAGCATCAGAGAATAGACTTTGATTTAGACTAGACTGCCTGTTTCTTGTCTTAAACAATATGGCGTTTGATTTTTGCTGTTGTTAAGTGTGCTAAATATAACTGCCTTCATTGGCGGGGCGTGGGTGGGGGGAGTCACGAACCTTTATATAACTTATTACTAGACTTCGAGATTGTCATGTTACACTCCCTTCCCGTTTTTTCCCTATTCCTGTACACCATTGCTGGCAATGAGCGAGTCACTGCTACGCACACGGCGGGGGCTGCACAAACATAACGTGTTGTTGCTGTGTACAAAGTGGTGACTTTGATCGCAGTTCACGACGTCCATATTTCAGTGTGCAAGGAACTGAAAAAACTATGAACCATTTCCCCGAAAGAAAAACCTGATTGGATGCGAAGCAGCAGTGGTGCGCACGGCGTTGGCCTGGTTGAAACGGGCGTTGACGCGCGTGCTAAGAATAGTTTGAAGCGAGACTCGGCGTAGCATTTACTCACGTAAACGTTTGTTTGTAACGCAAAGACACGGAAGGTGGGTTGGGTTTCGTGTATGTGTCATCGCAGATAAACGAGCCGAAAGAGTACTTGCACTCGAAGTTCGGTCGAGCGTTGCGGGCGGTGGAGAGGGTGGAGTGAGAGAGAAGTGTGTTGCGAGTGAGCGGAGAAGCCGGCAGCTGCGGGCGCTGCGGCGAGCGTGCTGTGAGTGAGGGAAAGAGTAACGTCAGGGTGCATCTGCGATAGAAGCGTGTGAGGGGAGGATGACATGAACGTGCATTTGCGGCGTGACCTACTTGGCACCGCTCCAACACCTGTGGCGATGAGAACGCGCCACGCGTTCGTACGGACGCACGTACGCATAGTGTTACACACGTGAGTCAAAGAGCTGCTTCGTGTCTAAAATAATTTGAGACATAAAATTGCTTGTTTCAACAAAGGACGATACATTATACAAAGAAATAACTTCTCATTTGCGCTTATTTTTGGTCGTTCAACTTAAGTTCTCAAGCAGGCTTATTTTTAATAAAAGCAGGATTCTGAGACAAACCTGGTAATTGTCTAGAAAAACGGAGACATTGTCTACGCCCTGAAAAGTGAGCCAGTGATACATCCAATCCTCAGACATGTGGTGCTGCGTCGTCATCCGGCCCACTAAGTGGGAACCCTCGTCGGGAGTGGTTCCCAAGAGAAGCGACCCGCGTGGTCTGTTGATTTGCGACTCGTTCGCAGCAGGGATATCGTCCATGCTTGTGTAAGGATCCTCGAGGCGTCCGTTGAGCCCCCTCAGCCGGGGTACGAGCACCGAGGACGGAAACCTTCTGAGACACGGCAGAATCTCCTCCACGGAACAGACCTCATCGAAGCTCTCGCACTGGACACGGCGGGCCAGAATACGCATGTTCTTCGTAGTCACATCGGCGTCTTTCATGTACCTGCGTAAGCGTTGTAGAAGCATTTGTTGCTCTCTTTGAGATTTACTCTAGAAAGCAAGCGGCAGACGAGAGCTTCCACGCAGTTTCATTCATAGGTTTTGTTAAAACAACTGCTAATAACAATAATTGTTGAGGTTTCGCGTCCTAAAACAATATAGGACGGACGCCGTAGTAGAAGGCTCCGAAGGCTTCGACCAACTCTTAAGGGTTCTTTAACGTGAACTTAAATCTGAGTACATGGGCATTTGGCCTACATCGAAGAGCAGCCGCGTGGTCGGAATTCGATTGATTGATTGATATGTGGGGTTTAACGTCCCAAAACCACTATATGATTATGAGAGACGCCGTAGTGGAGGGCTCCGGAAATTTAGACCACCTGGGGTTCTTTAACGTGCACCCAAATCTGAGCACACGGGCCTACAACATTTCCGCCTCCATCGGAAATGCAGCCGCCGCAGCCGGGATTCGAACCCGCGCCCTGCGGGTCAGCAGCCGAGTACCTTAGCCACTAGACCACCGCGACGGGGCCGGTCGGAATTCGATCCCATGACCTTCGGACATACTTCTAATGCTTAAGACGATGCCGGTGAGTTTAAAGCGTAAAACCTGTCTTGTGTGTGATATGCATCTCCGAAATGGTTGTGGCGTTAACCGGCATGATTAATAAAAAACTTTTGCTAAACGGGTGAAATATACCCGCACAAATGCGTTCCAAGGATGCATAATCAGGGTATGGCTTCACGATCACGGTAAATACAATTTGATGGCTCCTTCAATGTAACCGGGGCTTTGAAGTGAAAGTGGTTGGTTTCAAAGGCAGTAAACAATTCGCTTTCGACTCAAGCCTACAGTCATTGCTTTCTAAGGCTCACACATCCGAATTACGCGATGTGTGAAGCTTTTCTCTTGCAGAGGCCTCACCGGGCGTAAGGGCTCCCGCTAATCATGACGAAGCGCTGCACGTCCGCGATTTCGGGCTGAGTGCCGAGTATCCAGTGGCCAACGGACGCGGCTCCTGCGCCATGTCCTGCGAGAACCATGCGAGACGCGTTGCCGCCGAAAAAGCCCACGTTCTCTCTCAGCCAGCGGACGGCAGTGAGCTGGTCGCCCAAACCCAGGAACAGGAGCTCGGACTCGTTCCCTGTGGAATGACCTAACAGACCGAGCCTGTAATTGGGTATGGCAACCACGGCGTCTGCCTTGGATGACAGCACGGCACCGTCGTACACCCTGTACACGCACCAGGGAAGCGTCATAAAGAACGCGTAGATTGCTTGTTTTGCAATGGCAGTTACACGGACACTCCAAGCTAGAGTTCGACGTAGGTGCTGGCATATGGTACTCCATACTAAGCCAAAACGCATTAAGACGCGCTTCAAAAGAGTTGACTGTTGGGCAAGTTGGTGTTTTGACATATAACGATCGTGAGAGTTCAACTACACGCTTGTCCTCGTCTGTTCTTTCTCGTGTGTCCTGCGTAGTTGTGCTCTCACGAAGGTTTCTATGGCAATAAGAAACGTTCTCGCCAGCGCGCGCAGCCATGGAATCAAGGGAAAGTCCTATGCACGGTAGACGGAGAGCACATTCGGGCAGGATATAGGCAAAGCAAGAACGTTAGTGGAATAGCCAGATTTTGTGCTTTTTTTGGGGGGGTTTCTATTACTATATTATGTTTTTGCGTGCGTTTGTGTATGCGCCTCTACATATACGCTTGCAAAACTGGAAAATTTTGGGCCGAAAGTTTTGATGCTCAACTTAATAGCCTCGCCCACATGCTACGCGAATGCTGGGTACGCTCAGAAATCGAATGAAGAAAAACATGACAACTGTATTGTTTTTACGCGCAGGGTTAAACTTTCCTAAATAATCTAACCTTCTTTAACATCGGTTGACCCCGACATTCTCGCACTTTATGTAAAAATAGGAACTTGAAACACGAACAAAGTGATAACGCACATTTCACACGAAGAGAGTTGGCCGTGAGTAAAAGCATGAATTTCAGTACGCGCCTGTTTCCACCATGGCTAAGATCTCCTCCGTGAAAGAACACGATGACGGGGCGAGTTCCACAGTCACGACCCTGGAACAGGCACTGCGTGTCCGGAGTCCACAGGCTCAAGTATAGGCAATCTTCAGATGTCCTCTCGAGATCAATCTGCATCCAGCTCGGGGCAATCGTGCTGTCCTGAGGGCAGGGGAGGGCTCGCTCGACGAAATTAATCCGCTTGGGCGAGGCATTGTTCAGGTGCGCTGAAAAGTTAGTCAGCTGCTCTCCAAACCCGGCAGTTCATTGGCTACTATCTCTGGTTAGATTCCAGTTGAAGTTGTTAGAGCGAAATGTTAATGATTGTGATTTACTCCTGTTTGTGTGCGTGCTCATGTGCTACTCAACCTTTTATAATGCGTCGTAGTTAACTGCAATAATGCGTTGCGTGGATGCCACATCTGCGTATTGTTTATGGTTCGTGTTGTGGGGCTGATAACACCCTGTAAGGTTTTTTGCGCCTCATGACACACGTGTCTCGCGCATAGACCACATTTCGGGTTCACAACTATGATTGATATGTGGGGTTTAACGTCCCAAAATCACCATATGATTATGGGAGACGCCGTAGTGGAGGGATCCGGAAATTTCGACCACCTGGTGTTTTTTAACGCGCACCCAAATCTGAGTACAAGGGCCTACAACATTTACGCCTCCATCGGAAATGCAGCCGTCACAGCCGCCACAGCCGGGATTCAATCCCGCGACCTGCGGGTCAGCAGCCGAGTACCTTAGCCACTAGACCACCATGGCGGGGCTTGGCTCATAACTATACCGAGTGGTAGGTGGCGTTGTGCCCGCGAGTGTTTGTTATAGCCATCATCATCATCATCATCATCATCATGGTTGCTATAACGGTAGTGCTGGTGGTGACGCCTGGTGGAAGGCCAGTGTGGCGTATCAAAATTGGAGAAAGCACCACGGTCTCGGAGTGAACGGACACAGTAGACGCAGTCGGAACAAACCAAACAACACACATTCATTTAACTGCGTTTAGAACAACGATATGGTCAGCCAAATTATTATAACATCAATTGGGGTCAACACGCTATAACAGCTTTACACAGAGTTACACCACACTCAACAACCTACCAAACACAAGAACACACACAAGGCGGTTTCGCCAACCCCTGTCTTACCACAAGGGCACCAGCGTGCAACCCGCGGTGCCGCGCACCCGGGTCCCACAGCTAGACACAACCGTTCGCGTTGACCGCACCACGCCAGAGAGACTTACTCCTCTCTCCTCTGTAATTACCAAGCTTCCCGCCAGGCGCCACCGCCGGCGCTATCGTTTTAACAACCATGATGATGATGGTGGTGGTGATAAACGCTCGCGAGCACAACGCCACCTAGTGCTCTGTAGTCGCAAACCTGAAAGGCGGCGTATGCGCAAAACACGTGCACCACGAGGCGCAAACAACTTTGCAGGGGCGATAGCACACCACAGCGTGTATGTCTTAATGCTATATTTACAACATGGTCGTCTAAACGCGATTGTCAGAATATGATGGGTCTGCGCGGGAACGTAAAGCCAAACAGGGCTATAGAGCATAAGGGCGAGGAGGACTCAGCAGTCTATTATTTCTCGCCTAACCTGGCGCTGTATCGCTTATGATATCACCATATCGGACTGGTCGAATTGTAACTACAAGTTCTTACCACCTAGATGCTCGGCGACCTGGGATGGTTGG